>NW_027137564.1:1907639-2163539 GCF_001692895.1 Cenococcum geophilum 1.58 | reverse complement strand
GTGGCTTCGAGATGTGCTTCGAGAGATGCATGCTCTCCGAGACCGTGCTCCGAGAGCCGCGCTTCGAGACGCATGCCCTCCGAGACGTGCTTCGAGATGCATCTCCCGAGACGGGCCTTCGAGACGCGCTCCGAGACGCATGCCTCCGAGACGTGCTTCGAGAGCATGCATCTCCGAGACGTGCTTCGAGACGCGCTCGAGACGAGACGCATGCCTCGAGACGTGCTTCGAGATGCATCTCCGAGACGTGCTCCGAGACGCGCTCGAGACGCATGCCCTCCGCGACGACGTGCTTCGAGACGGTGCCTTCGAGACGGTGCTTCGAGACGCAGACGTGCTTCGAGATTGCATGTCTCCGAGACGTACTCCGAGACCGCGCTTCGAGACGCATGCCTCCGAGACGTGCTTTCGAGATGCATCTCCGACGACGTGCTCCGAGACGCGCTCCGAGACGCATGCCTCCGAGACGTGGCTTCGAGACGTGCTCCCGAGACGCGTGCTCCGAGACGCGCTTCGAGACCCATGCCTCCGAGATGTGCTTCGAGACGTGCGCTCCGAGACACGCGCTTCGAGACGTATGCCTCCGAGATGTGCTTCGGAGATGTGCTTCGAAGATATGCTTCGAGGATGCATGCCTCCGAGACGTGTTCCGAGAGCGCGACTGAGAACGCATGCCTCCGAGATGTCGCTTCGAGACGTAGGCCAGGGGCGATTAAGGGCTATCGCCGATGTGCACAGAGACGGGATATACATCGCGGAATGAAAAAATGGGAAAGAAGGGGAGAATGTAGGAGGCCCATGGATCCCTCGTGAATCTTGGCCGTCGGTCGTACTCCTTGGCAAACGATCTTGATCTAACTGATAGCGATCTTGAGTTCATGCTGGCAGCGGTCTTTGGTCTGCTGGGCCATGGATCTTAGTCTGCTGCAGCGGGGTCTGGCTGGTCTGCTGGCAGAGGGTCTCAGTCTGGCTGACAGGCGGTCTCGGTCTGCCTGGCAGAGACCGTCTCAGTCGTGCTGAACAGCGGTTTTGTCCTGCTTGGCAGGCGGTCTCGGTCTGCTGGCACGGTCTTTGTCTGCTGCAGGCGGTCTTGGTCTGCTGGCAATGCGGTGCTTGTCGCTGCGGCAGCGGTCTTGCGTCTGGCTGGCAGCGGTCTTGGTCTGCTGGCAGCGATCTTGATCTGCTGGCGCAGCAGGTCTTGGGTCTGCTGGCCACTGTCTCGGTGCTGCCCTGGCCTGTGGGATTCGCGCCGTCTGCCTCGGCCTGTCTCGGTCGGCTGGGCCATGGCTTTCTGCTCTGCTGGCCGGCGCTCTTGAGTCCCTGCCTGGCCGGCGGGTCTTGGTCTGCTTGTTGCTGCTGCTCGGTCGGGCTTTGCCTTTTGCTCAGCTCCATTTCACCTCGCTTAGTTCCATCTGCTTGTCCCTCTCTTTGTTCCCTCTATCCGTCTGCCCCTCCGAGTCCTACGTCTGCTCCCTCCGTCGTGTAGAGCTTCGTGTAGAGCTTCGTGTAGAGCTTCGTGTAGAGCTTCGTGTAGAGCTTCGTGTAGAGCTTCGTGTAGAGCTTCGTGTAGAGCCTTGTGCAGAGCCTTGTGCAGAGCCTCTAAGTAATAAGACTATGTAAGATTATATAAGATTGCGTAATTGGCATATAACTTTACCTTAATTGCATGTCAAGGAATATACAGTTAGCTTTTAAAGTTGTTAAATAGGTTAACTGCGTGTCAAGGAATATGCAGTTAGCTTTTAAAGTTGTTAAATAGGTTAACTGCGTGTCAAGGAATATGCAGTTAGCTTTTAAAGTTGTCAAGTTAGTTAATTGCGTATTAAGTTAGTTAAATTGCATGTCAAGTTGGTTAATTGCGTATTAAGTTAGTTAAATTGCATGTCAAGTTGGTCAATTGCGTATTAAGTTGGTTAAATTGCATGTCAAGTTGGTCAATTGCGTGTCAAGTTGGTCAATTGCGTGTCAAGTTGGTTAAATTGCATGTCAATTACGCGAAATGCGCCACACAAAGTCTACTTGAATCTCATCCTGCGAATATTTTCCCGATGTAATAAGACTCTTACCTAAATAAGTAGAGCTAAGGTTTTTATAAAGCTTAATATCCGCTAGGCCTTTTACCGAATTAGGATAAACCCTAGGTCTAAGGATCTTACTATATTTTAGACCTGTTATAGAACGTATAAATATAAGGTACTTCCTTTTAGACTAACTAACGGACTAGCTATATACCAGCGGTATATAAATAATGTACTCTTTAACTACCTTAATAACTTCTATACGGCCTATCTAGATAATATTATAATCTACTTAGAGAATAAACTGGAATATAAGGAGCACGTCTATAAAGTCCTATAACGGCTCCGCGAAGCTAGCCTCTAGGCCAATATTAAGAAGTTAAAATTTAGTGTTAAGCGTATAAAGTACCTAGGTTTTATTATTAGCACGGACGGAATTAAGGCCAATTTAGAGAAAACGGCTGTAATTAACTAGTGGACGCCCCTACGGACCGTAAAGGGGGTGTAATTATTTTTAGGTTTCTGTAACTTCTACTAATACTTTATTAAGAACTACAGTAGGATTGCCTGGCCTCTTAACCGCCTTACTAGAAAATACCAGCCCTTCTACTTTAACGCTATATATATATAGGCCTTTAATAAGCTTAAAAAATAGCTAGTGTCGGCCCCCCTACTTACCTACTTTAACCTAAAATGGCCCTTAATGCTAGAAACTAATGCCTTAAACGGTATAATAGCTAGTATTTTTTCCCAGAAGTAACTGGACGGAGAATAGCACCCTATTATATACTATTTAAAGACTATAATAGATACTAAACTAAACTACTATATCTATAACAAAGAAATGCTAGCTATTATCTCTAGCTTTTAGCACTGGCGTGTATAGCTAGAGGGGACCCCTAAACCTATTAAGGTAGTATTAGATTATAAGGCCCTAGAATACTTTATAATAACTAAGGCCCTTACGGCCTAGCAGGCACGCTAGGTAGATATCCTATCTTAGTTTAACTTCTTAATTATATATAGACTAGGCGCTACGAACCGTGCGGATACTCTTACTAGGCGTAAATAAGACCTGGGTAACTATATAGCTGTGAAGATCTTATTATAGACTTAGACGCTACTATAACTAGAGCACCTTAACTCCTAGATATAGGTAGAACTAAATACAGACTCTTTAGATGCTAAGATATACCCTATTAACTCTATAGAGCTAGACCTTATTAATAAACTGCTATAGGTAAACCGTACGGCCCCTTCTCTATAGGAGTACCGTAAAAAGGCAAAGAACGTTTCTAGCCTATAGTCCCTTAAAAGTGGACTGCTTAAGTACTATAAATGGCTAGTGGTAATAGAGGAACAGAACTTACAGACTCGGCTTATTACCGAAGTATATACTTAGGTCTCTATAGCCTACCTTAGAAAAAATAAGACCCGCAGAATTATTAGCAACCGCTACTACTAGCCTAAAATAATTATAGATATTAACCGCTATATACAGAACTGCAATAACTACTATAGGTCTATAATTCCATAAGATAAGACCCTAGGACTATTAAAACCCCTCCTAATACCTAACCACCCCTAGTAATATATCTCTATAAACTTTTATAAGCTACCTCTAGACCGTGACAAATATAATATAGTTATAATCCTAGTTAACTGCTTTGGTAAGCGCCTATTCTTAATTCCCTATTATAAGAATATTAATACTAAAAAGGTAGCCTAACTGTATATCCACTATATCTACTAAATTCACGGATTACTAGACACTATTATATCTAACCGCGGGCCGTAGTTTATATTAGCCTTTTAGAATAAGTTTACCTAAATCCTAGGTATTAAGCTAAAGCTTTCTATAGTATATTACCCCTAAATAGACGGTTAAACAAAGATTATAAATTAATACTTGGACTAAAGACTCTAGCCTTTTATTAACTACTTCTAGAATAACTGGGCCAAACTATTACCCTTAATAGACTACGCCCAAGCCACCCTACTCTATAACTCTACCGGATTTACCCCTATTTAACTAGAAATGGGTTACCTACCCTATATAAGCTTTAACTGGGAAAGACTAGAAGGGCCCTAAACTATACGCGAAAAACTATCTTATAAGGAAGCCTAGCAGTACACTAAGCGCTTAAAAGAAGCCTAGAAAGTAGCTCATATAAACCTAAAAAAGGCTTAGAAATTAATAAAATAGTAGGTAAATAAGTATAGGCGCGAGCCTAACTTTACTATAGGCGATATGGTCTAGGTTATAATAAAGAACTAAAAGATAGAACGGCCTAGCCGTAAGCTAAACTATAAGATAATAGGACTGTATAAGATTCTTAATAAAATAGGCAACTTATATAAGGTTAAGCTCCCAGACTTAATTAAAGTTTACCCTATTTTCTTACTAGATAAGCTACGGAAAGCTATAAATAACTTACTGCCTAGATAAAAGAATAAACCTCCCCTATTAATTTAAGTTAACGACGATAATAAATAGGAAATTAAAGAAATACTAGTCTATAAACTTATAAAGGGAACGTTAAAGTATTATATTAGTTAGAAAGGATATAACCTAGACCCCACTTAGTACCCTATATAGAACTTTATAGGTAGCCCCTATAAGCTTTAGGAGTTTTATAGCCGTTACCCTAATAAACCTAGACCGCTAAAGTACCTAGATAAGTAGATAGAGTACTAGTATAATAAAGATAATAAGCTACTAGAAGAACATAAGGATAAAAACACCCTAGAAATTTCTTAGTTATATAAGGTGTTAAAATATCTAGGAACTTTAACTAGCGGTTAAAGTTGTCTAATTAGTTAGATTCTCTTACTAAGACTTTTAGCGGCAAAGCCTAAGGGCAGGCTTTTTTGGAGGGGGGTAATGTTACAGCACTAGCAGAACTTGGCAGAACTACGCACCGGCAAGTTACCACAGATTGCCGCATATTGCGGTCACGTGACGCGTTTAATCTTATAAAACATCAAACGGCGCTGCTCTTCTTCTCCTTTCCTTTCCCTAGCTTTAGATTCTCGTTTATAGACAATCCAATCGTACAGGCTTGCGCGTCCCTTTTGCCGTGCCTATGCCTCAATTGACTAAGTTGCTAACAATAAGAACATTTAATAGCTTTTTATTAATTGCTTTAATAAAGTAGGCGCAGATCCTAAGAAGAAGAAGTTTACTTAGAGAGGTCTAGATATTAAGTAAAAGACAAACGCTTACTATTACTAACTAAAGCCTTTCTTATATAAGGTCTTTATAAAATAGCTATAATTTTTTAATCTCCTTTATAACTTTAGAGTGTGCAGTTATAATATTATCTTTTACTTTAGAGTTAAGAACTTAATAAAAGGTATAAAACTCCGGCCGTTTAATAATACGGAATAGAAGATTTTCTATAATAATTATAGTAACTAACGCCTTATTAATAATATCTTTATCTAAAACTTTCTAAAGAACTTAGGCATTAAGCTATTACGTTTAACCCGTGGATATTACTCTAATATATAGCTGTTATAATTAATTAAAAGTTACTAATTAAATAGGGCCTAGAGTTAATTTAACCTTAATTCTATATTTATTATTAAGGTAAGCTTAGAAGCTATTACTAGTAAGAGTACTATATAGTAGATCTAAACAGTATTTACAGTAGAAAATGCGGTTTTTTCCTTATTTTTCTGGCTCTCCATCCCTTAGCTTGCGTGCGTAGGCCCAAGTTTCAGTAGCCGTAGGCGTGCGTTTTTTACTCTTTTTTAACACAGTTTTAATTAAGTCTTAAGTAGTTAAAGGGGTAAGAGAAGATAAATTAACTTTAGAATCTATATTTCGTGTAATGCTAGAAAAAGGTAGATTTTTAAAGTGGTTTTAAATTTTATATAGGTGCCAAGAATTATTAATAAGAAATTCAATCGATATCGATCTTATTAATAAGCGATATCGATAATACGCTTGACAATAAATTATTGACAACCACACTGTATATACATGAGGAAGGTGTAGGCAACAGGAAAGGGGGGGTACACAATAGGGGGGTGACAATCGGAACAGGGTCGTAGGACAACCTAATTCAGGTCGACTGTTGTCTTCTGAATGTAACATGGTTTTACGAGGCCACGACTAAACAGGTGGGCCTCGAACAAGCATGTAGCGTGTTAAAGAAAGTGTTAAGTTTATATAAAGGGAATTTGTGCTGAAGTACAGCAATGGCTTCTTTGAGCTGGGAGTCGTTCGGAAGGCTCGAGAAGAGAAACGGCACCCACAAAATCTGAAGGGTTGAACGAAACCATCCATTACCCAAGATCACTCAGGCGGGTGAGGGATCTTGAATTGCTTTTGCTTTTATGAACTACCAGCCATGCCAGGTGCACTTCTATTTTAATTTCACTTTAAGAATCCCGCTCCAAGCATCTTCTGCCGAGTTTGCATATTCCTTCGGAAAGGCCACACGTTCCTCCTCCGTGAAGATATCTTTGAGGATTTCGCCTGTCGGTCCATCTCGGAGCTGAGTCGCCAATACTTTTACCCCGTCTTGCCGAACTACATCGACCCGATTCCTGGCAAACCTCTGGATCGACATGTAAATGTCGTCAATCATATCCATCACTTTTTCGACATTTCCTTTAGTGAGATTCTCTTTCACCGGGTGCGACTTTTGTTTCAAGCAGCTAAGAGCTACATCGCAGAGTTTGGCAGCCGCTTGGAGAACCTCGAGGCACTGGAATACGTGTTGAAGGAAAGTTGATGGCAATACATATTTGTCACTCATTTCGGCGTCGGCTTCTGAACCGTCGATTTCAATAAGCCGCGTCTTAAGCACTTGCTGAAGAGATGTAAGCCATCGGCATAAGTTTTCAACCCTTTGTGAAGTTGAGCCTTTAGTAGGCTTTTGGTCTTGTACAACTTCGACGGTTATGATGTTAATGAGGCGCCAGCCTGTCGATAAGAATCCCTCAAACAGTGTCAAGGAAGATTGAGGACATGCTCGGGCCTTCTCGGTAAGTCCGGTTCGAATCTCAATTGACTTGATTATCGCAGCTTCACGAGCCAGGATACTACAAGTTTCATCAATAAGGGCGAAATGAGCGAACCAGTCATAACCAGGATAAGAGGCTGGTGATAGAAAGTCATCAAATGGTGGAGAACTAGAGCTCTCGAAATTTGGAATGACACTGAAATCGCGATGGTCAAAGAGGCTGTCAAGGTTGCGCTCTGCTCGCAGTCAGTGATTGACCGTAATGTGCAATATTAAAACAGCTACTGGTTTAGAGGTTCTCAGGACCAAATCGCATAGGCACTCCAAGGACAAAGAATACGAATTATTTTCTTATGAACTCACCAACGAAATCTAGGTCCTCCTCATTACATAGAACCCCTTTAAGTCTCGCAATCCTTCGGCGCTCTAATACCCACATATGCTTGACAAGACTCAAGGTGAGGTGGTTTTTGAGGTCACAAATCTCGGAAGCTTGATCGTAGTGGAACATCTCGAAGTCGTGGCCAAGAAAATCATTTAGTTTGTCGATAGTACGGCCAAAAGCGCGTATTGAAAGGTCAAGCTCTGTATCAGGCTGAATAGCCCTGGAGCTACTAGGAGCCTTTGAGTCGAATGGATGAGTAACGGAAATTCTGGAGAGCAGCAGGTGTGAAATAGTTTCATGGAGAATCTCTTTCGTCTTTACTTGACTGTATTGTGCTAAAGCGATGGACCCTAAACCAAGTAAAATATGTAGACGAATGGACAACAAGACAATAGGGCGATTCTGGTTTCCCCTATCTCCTGAAGTTAAACTCTTTAATAGCGAAGCTGCTTGTAGTAAGAAACGTTGATTTGGTTGTTTTGAAGTTTGTACGTCAACGTAATGAAGCTTGACGAGACCCATGGCAGCCAGGACGCCCGCATCTTGGTAGCTTTCAAGCCCAAATCGATCGCCGAGCTGGCATATGAAGAGGCATGTGCGAACAAAACTCTCAAGAACGCTCCTCTTTGGGCGCTTTGGGCGGGATATGCTGAGAAGGTAATTGAACTTGAGCGCATTTATTTCCGCCTGAAGCCAGGTAGCCCAGCTCTGTGTTACAGTATTAGCGGAGAATTATATTGGAAGATAGGCGGATGTTGAAGTGCCGATATATTGACAAGGAAGTGAGCCGGGAGTAATACCTGCTTTTCATCCGCTTTAGGGCTCGCCGAACGAGCTGCATCAGATGCATAGCTCTGAAAAATCTTGCGTTGTTTGGGTTCTAGTTGTTCGACGAAGCGGCGAAGGTCATTAAAGCAGCAGTTGAATGTATAGAAGCAATCCCAATATCGCTGGCAGATCTGAAGCAGTGGGATGCCTTGTGGGTAATTTGCTGCAAAGGTCATCCATGCCAGAAACGCCTCTCTTGGTGGGGGAGAGCCTTTGTTGAGAAATAGGGAGAATACGTTATCGGCTATAAACTTTATTCTGAGTGAAATTAGCAATGAAAAGCAAGAATACGGCGGTTTAAAAGGCAGCGCGTAGTGAACCTGCATGTGGATAGGATTGAGTACTTACTTCGCTTCAGGTAGATGCGATGTAGCATTCATCAGGCACTTCCACACAGCCCAGTCAGTTGCCGCTTGGGTGGTACTCTTAGAGGGCCCTTCGCTGTCTTTCTCTAGAGTATTGACCATAAATTGTGGGAGGAGGCCTAGACAGAAGTCCCACAGCGATGTCCACATTCGTTCTTCTTCCATTGTGTCAAGCAAAAGTTTGGTAAACTCTAGTGAATTTTTGTCCATGATGGATCGGACCTGATCATCAGGGCTGGTGAGAAGTTCAATAAGCTCCTTCCCACGGCCCTGCTTGCGGTAGACCTCGGACACCAAGCGTAACTCTCTGGCAGTGGATACTCTATCAGGCGATCCCTGGATGATGTCAGTGGGGATGGCGGGATCTCGATTTCGGTTCCTTCTAATCTCACCGACTCAACAGAACCATTCTGGAGGGCATTTGATAAGAATCTGTACGCTAGATTGCTAGCAAGATTCGAGGCACTCTTTTGGCCCAGAGTTCTATGTTTCTGGGCTGAGAGCTGCGTTGCTATGATGTACGAAAAGAAGTACTTGGACTTGTCTGGAAACTCCTTTCGGAGGTTTAATAGAGCCTGTGAAAGAGTGAGTATTCGCCCTTGCGAGAAAAATATTGAGTGAAATGCGAGAATCCAAATTCGTGCAATACTCGGGTATCCAGGTTCTTTTACTTTTGCGCTGAATTTTTACACTTGAGTTATTCGGAATCTACTCGGAGCGCACCGAAGCATGTTTTATGATTAGGAATAAAGATAATGCCTTACCCATTGAGCATCTTCCCAACAGTCTAGCCTTGCGGCAAGTTCAAACATAGTATGGAAGATATGTCCTTTCTCCGATTTTCTTTTCACGGCTTTGGCCGCGTTCTGCCATAGCGCTTGAAGATCTTTGCCAGCAGAATTAAAAGATTCTCCGTGGAAGCCTTTAGCATTGCATGTAGAATAGTATATGTGCCAAAGCAAACGAGGATCAGTAATGGGAGGTGTGCGGTTGCACAAATTGTGACATATTGTGGAAGCCTCATTACGGTCGGTTTTTCCGAGCAGCTCAAATTTCCACGCCTTCGAAGACCTCCATCAGTAAATAAAACTATAGAAGTGAGGTATCGACCTACGAGTAAGTAAGGGTCCTTAGGTTGTTTCTGCAGCCTTTTATTGCACTCTTTGACAGCAAGTTTTGGCTTTGTGAATTTCTTCTGCTGTTGCTCGAGCTTATCCATGTTAAACGCCATGATGGATAGTAGCGTCTTAAAACTAGAAAATGACGGTACCTATAGAAATAGTAAATCCCGCCTCAATAAAGATGGGTTTAGCTGATATTGCATGATTCTCTGTTTTCGAAACACATTTGTGTCGAGGTTGAACTCGGGCGCTCGGCTGCACTTTCCCTGGATGGTTGGGGCGCATGCTTCACTGACATTTCTGACATGAGGCCAGTAGGTTTCAAGAAAAACATTGATTGAATCTAGCCCTCGTATGTTTGCTTTTGAGAATACTCTGCAAACATTATTGCCACAGCATTTTAAATCTTGTTTCATAGTGATCACTGCTCGAGCTTACACTAGAGCTTTTAAGGCCCGAGATTACCATACTGTTTTGGAAGCGAATATTCGAAGTGCAGGACCTGAAAAAGTCTCCCTTCTAAGATGGCCTTTGAGACCTTATTTTTAGGGTTGCTTTCGTATATTATGGAGAGGGCGCGATTTCTAATGTCCGATAATCTCTTAAAACCCGAGCGTTCAAGCAAATTGTTCATAGACCCTCGATGCAACATGTAATTAGAATGGGCATTCGGTTAATTGTTGAGCTAGACTAGGGCCCTAGAACTGCGCTGGGGAATTGTGTCGCCTTCTGACTTCGCTAACGTGCAATTTCGGATTACAGATAATATACAAAGTGAAACCTAACTAGAGACAGTGCCCTAAGCGTCTATGTTACAACCCAGCAAAGCCCTTCCGGCCATCTGGCGGAAGAATGTACAGAGAGTGCGTTCTATGGCTTAGACTACAGAATTTGGATCAAGATCATCCACCATGACCAGTATTACCAGAGTGAAATTCCTTTCTTTCTTTTCTCTTCTTTCCGCTCCGTTGTCTGTCAAAGATATAATATATCAGCTAATCGGTGCGGGGCAATAGTTCAGAGAAGAGGCAATCTAGCTCGAAACGACGGGACGCACCCATTGCTTTTTGCAGTCTCGATAGGCTCTAGAGATGCGACGGATTAGCACATGGGTATGATGAATCTCCAAATCCAGGCAATGTTTGGGCAATCCTAGTTTCACCAGGATGGTAATTTGGCTCTCGCACCAATGCGAATGAACGGGTTAGAAGGCCTCTTACTGGAAAAAGTCGGAGCACATCTCCCTATCGCCTCCGTTGCGATGTAGACACCTTAAGCTCCGAGCGGCGGCTTCTTGACAAGGATCAAAATATTGGCTGAACTGCTTGCTAGCGGTCTTTCTATGAGTAGGAAGCTCCTGAGGCGAGACCGCAGGGAACTAACCCTTCAAACTTGGCTGCAGCGGCGTCGTTCCATGGTGTCTCAGGCTCCTCCGCTGCCATGACGGAGGGTGTCGTTGATTTGAGGCCAGGACAAGCTGTTAGACGATGGATTATGCAGGAGTCCTGCGGTGGGCGGCCGCTCCGGAGAAACGTTTTCGGCGTCTCGTTCCACTGGGGTGTGTTATCGATAATGGATAATAGGCGATACCTACGCGACGATCGTAAAAGGGTCCGTGCGAAATATGGTGTTTCATGTTCCAACCTTAACTTCCAAATTTCTCGTGGCTTCGGTCTTTTCAACTCTATCGGGGCAAGACAGGCTTGATAATAAGGCAATGCACATAAATTCCCGTGTAAGAATCGTTAGATGAAGTCGGTTCAGGTGTAGACCCTTCGACCCCGCTAGATTAATCCGTAAATGTAATCTAAGGCTGGAATTAGAAGCTCAAATACCGGGTTACGTAGTCCGCTTTGCGGTTATCGCCGTCCTGTTCCCTTCGGAATTCCGGTTTGGTCAGAGCCGTTCGGATAATTTCTTGCCTGAAGTACCCCAGAATTACTGCATTCATGGCTTACCTGATTCGAAGCTTCTGGGACGTTGACCATCCTTAGTGTTGGGGCAGCCAATGTGCGAATGAGATCTAGACGTGGAAGCGGGTTCTGGTCCCATAAGCATAGAAGTCATCATTGCGTCCCAATCGCGATGCCCGAGGAGGCCGCGGAGGCTATTACGCGGTCGGCAAACCCAAAACACAAGCAATGGCCAGGCTTGGCAATACTCAACGAAGAAATGCAGTCAATTTGGTAGCAGAGGATCGCTGAACAGTTATCTATCGTCTATCAACATGTGGCTGCTAGTAATCGTTGCCGTTGTTAGCGAGTGCAGGAAGATCGGTTCTAGGGGCTTTGCGCTTCCCCGTTTTCAGGCAAGAAGTCCATAGATTCCCGGATGTTCTAAACCTTCAACCCTCCACCTAGATAACTTCATGTCATGGCAAACTCTAGTCCTCCACACCTTTTGTCGTCGCCTCCACTTTTGATGTACGTGTCTTTATCGTGGCCTTCTAGAGCCACTGCTCCTGTACTGATTTGGTCATGACCGCACAATTTCTTCACCCCGACATGGAGGCGAGACTGATCACGGAGACAAGATGCGAATATGGTCACATCAACTCCACACTGGCGGGGATCACTTCTCGTGCGCTTCGATAGTTTTGTAAAAACAGACGAGAGCAATCCCTGGCTGTTGGTAGTCCCGCAGGATATCCATCTCCGATTTCCGCGAAGAGAAATAGTTTCCATTAAGAGATCCAACCTAAGGTGGCTTTCCTTCTGTGATGATAGACTTTTTGCGAGGCTTCTGAGATAGCCAGCGTAAAAGATGCTGTTTCATTGAGCAGACCGGTTGATCCCAGGCCGACGACGAGGGCGCCTGGGCATTTGGTACGATAAGATAAGGCGCGTCCGACAACGGTGGAGAAAAATGGCCTCGAAGCCTCCTGCCTCAACGGCCTGTGGTATTGCTCCACAAGCCGGACCAATCTACCCAGCCAGTCATGTTTTAAGTCAAGGTGTGGAGGGAAACCAACGAGGGATTGTCTTGCCAACTTGCACTCCCGCGGCGGGACTAGAGCAGACTTCCGTTCCATGCGTGCAACTCAATTAGCTGTGATCCCATGCATCCCGAAGATGCCAAACTAGGAGGAAGGAAGTATAAAGAAGAGGCCATTCCATTCCATCGAAAGTCTCCCTAACATTCTTATTATGACAGAAGTTTGATATCATCACTTCTCAGATTAAGTTGTACAATTTTGTAAAGCCTGCGAGCTTACCTCATTGTATCTGATGCTTGTACTCCACACTCGGACTCATCCATATCTAAGGTGAGCCTGTATAACATTCATCATGTCTACCATCTTTTTCATGGCTGTTGGGGGAATGAACCTCGCAATCCCCGATTTGCATCTTGAGGCCTAAGAGCAAAGCACCAATCTAGCTAAGACACCCTTGTTGTTTTCAAGTTCTAAATCCATGTTTCCATTCCTTCCGCCGTCGGCTTGTCTGAAGGAACCTCCTTGTATTTGTTGTGTTCTCGTGATATTTATCATTCTATATGTCGTGTAAGCACTAATTTGGCTGCAACCGCAGAAAACCATAAAACCCAATGGCTGCTGTAGCCATGCAACATCCTTCGGCTGTGCCTAGGCCCAATTTCAAACCTATAATCGAACATGCTGTCTCTCATCAGGCTCCAACTATCACTGAATTCGACCCGGCGAAGCATCTTGACTTCACCTTTCCTTCAGAGATCATCACCATGAAGGATATCGGTTATGCTGATAATATCGGGGTCTCGCCGGTCGCCGTGTCTCAGCCATTCCAACTCTTTTCCCAAGATGCAGTCCAGCAGATGCGGGCTGAGATCTTCAAGCCTGAGGTTATGGAAAACTGTAGTTTCCGCAGTAATCTTGCCGCTTCTCAGCTCCGGGGATACTCACCAAAGTATGTACTTTCATCCTGCTACTCTGATTGAGACATGAATAAAGAATATCATCACTGATATGATTAAGACACGCACCATTCACCTACGATGCTTGGAATCACCCGGACACCCTCGCTATCATCTCGAAGGTCGCGGGCGTTGACCTCGTCCCTGAAATGAATTACGAAATTGGTCATATTAACTTCTCAGTGAAGACCGATGAGCAAACAAAACAAGAGGTTGCTGCTATTAACAAGCAAAAGCGCTTCTTTGCTGACGACGAAGGTATTGCTGGCTGTCTATGGGAAGATGATAAGCCTGTGGTTGCTTGGCATACTGATAGCTACCCATTCGTTTGTGTTCTAATGCTGAGTGACTGTACAAACATGGTGGGTGGAGAGACAGCACTTTATACTGGTAATGGTGATATCCTTAAAGTCCGCGGACCACAAATGGTAACACTTCCCCTCACTAAAGGTCAAAGAACATATCTGATGCAAAGGTCAGGGTTGCGCCGTCGTAATGCAAGGACGTTACATTACCCATCAAGCTCTTCGCGCTTTGGGCGCGAAGGAGCGTATCACCTCTGTCACATCATTCCGACCCCGTTCACCTCATGTTCCCGATGATACAGTTTTGACCACTGTTCGCCCCGTTTCGGACCTTTCCGAACTGTATTACGATTTTGGTGAGTATCGTCTGGAGATTCTAGAGGAGCGCATTCGTGTCAGACTTAAGCAGCTTCGTGATCGACGCCGAGCAGGAAAGAAAATCGATACTGCTGCCATCAAGAAATTTTTGGCAGAGCAGGAAGCTTTCTTGAAGCACACCAATCAAGAGATCGTCGAAGAGGATAAGGTCATGGTCGGTCATATTGAGGTAGTTGACTATCCAGACGAAAAGGTTGGGCATGCGAATGACAACAAGCCAACTGCAAAGCGAGCCTTAAAACGGGCCCGAGTTGAGTAGCTATCGAGCTTTGAGCTCTGTTGATAGATTTTGTGTTGTATTAACTAGACGATATGTTGAAGCCATGCCTGTGTCGCCGTCCTTGTTAAGGTCTTATATTATGACTGAATGTTGGATGATTATTTAATGAGAGTTGAATAGCAGATAATTTTCGGGCTTGCTTAAGGCTCAAGGCTGGAGATTGATGGGTTGCTCTGGGCTGATCGATCCGTTGAGCTGAAGGCAAGTTCATCACAAAAGCGTGCCATAGAAATGTGAAATGTGAAGGAGTTCTTGAAGGGAATGCGATGTCTTGATCCAAACCCACGCGGTTAGATTAAAAATAATTGAGAACAGTGCAATATCTGGCTACGGAAATCCGAGAATTAGAAATAGGTTGAAATGGTCAAGATGCCTCATGTGAATTACGATCACTTGCTGGCTAAAACGTGAGGTCTAGTAACTCGCATAAACAAATACCCAAACAACTTGTGGTGCTCTACTCACAGTCAATAAATACATGTAACTTAGGTATAAGCTATAAGGGGTTTAACGATTCCGTGTCGCGCAGGCTTTGAAGCCTCTTTGCAAGAGCTGATATGTTCGTAAAGACTAAGTAGACACTGCAAGGTTCGAAGGAAATACCGCTGCTTAACCAAACCTTACCCGGCCTGATTATTGTAATCCGGCATGCGCTCTCATGAGAGTAATATTGTTTGTGGTCGGAGGCCTGCGGGTATGCTAGTGACATGCTGACAGTCTCTAAATTAAGGCGCCTATGGGAGGAGTTGCAGATGAAGCCGTAGGCAGACTATGAAGGCGCTGTACGACGGCAGTCACAATCATTATTAAATTACTGTCTCAGTTATGAACGAGCGGCGTTACGAGGAACATGTTGAGCAGTGATGAAAGGGTGTGATTTCCCGATCGTTTGTCGACTTTGGCGCTTACATACTCATCGCTCGTTACCAAGTCACCACTCACGTACGCAGAATTCCCAGGGCTTGCTACACATCTCTTTACCACATCACGATTGACGGCCTGACAACGTGCTTTTGAAGCTGGAGGGCATGAAGA
The DNA here is from genome assembly GCF_001692895.1 of Cenococcum geophilum 1.58. Lineage (NCBI taxonomy): Eukaryota > Fungi > Ascomycota > Dothideomycetes > Gloniales > Gloniaceae > Cenococcum > Cenococcum geophilum. The sequence goes on along the minus strand of NW_027137564.1, from coordinate 2,147,957 downwards.
AGAACACACACTGCATTGCACACTAATTGCGGTCGTCCTAGTTCACCTCAACACTCTTCTTCGATGAACACACGACCTCCCACTTCCCCCGCGGCCTCTGCCCGCCAGAAGAGCTCGTCTTCACCCATCGCCTCTTCGCAGCAGAGCAATAGCTCTCCGCAACAAGCGAGCATGGCGTCAGGCACAAAGAGCGCCAGGGGAACATCAGCGAGCGTATCTCGACCTTCTGGCAAGGTCGCCGAAGCGGACAAGCCAGCACGTCCGTCAAGCAAGGACAGCCTCAAATCCAAGATGCCAAAGAAGTTGGAAGAGACACCGAAACCCAGCAAATCCGAGGAGGTAAGGTTCCCCCAACGTTTGATTGCGAGAGGCAGGCAGTCGCAGCACACTAACTTCTCATGCAGCAGCTAAAAGCGTTTAAGAACGACTTTGACAGTCTTCGGGCACTCGTTACGTGCAAAATATGCGATAAACTGCTTTACGAACCCTACATCATTTCCTGCGGTCATACCTATTGCTACAGCGTTGAGAGCCCATCACTCCGTTGTCCCAACATCATACTAATTACCTCTTAGTGTCTATGTACTTGGTTCGTCAGCAACAAGGCTCGAAAGACTTGTCCAGACTGCCGAGCTGTAGTCGCTCAGGCGCCGGCTCCTGCATACGTTGTAAGTACAGTTTTCTGCCGAATAAACTTATGCTGACTGCTGGGACTTGATAGATCCGAGAAATGACACTGATTTTCATAAACCGGGCCGAACTGCTTCCTGCCGGCGAGACAATAGAACAGCACACAAAATGGCAAAAGGAAGAGTCTGATATTGTACAGCAAGACAAGAACAATACAGATACGAGGACAGGCGGCCTGTTTAAAGGCTGTTTCAAGTCGCGAACCGGCGGCACCCTTCGCCCAATACGAGACGAGGAAGACGGTGTTGATAGGTGTCCAATGTGCTCTTGGGAGCTTGAGGACGGAGAATGCGCTCAGTGCGGTCTTATGTTTGACGACAACGGAACGTTGACTTGGGGTGACAGTTTCGGGGGCTTTAGCGACATGGATGAGACATCTGAGCATGACATGTCTGGAGAAGACCTCGAGGGGGAGATTGACATGGAAGATGGTTTTGACGACTACGGAGATGGTGCAATGGATGAATGGCCAGACTACCTAGATGATGGCGGGTCTTTCATGATGAGGAGATTCTTGGAGCACGGTATACCGACAACCCAGCACTTCCAGGCCCGTCGTCGTCGCATGACACATAGCGAAGCCGGAAGCAGACGTCCATCCTACAGTGCAAGCATAGTTTCTGACATGCTTACTGATGAGATGGATACGGTGGAAGAGGAAGATGAGGAAGATGTTGACGATGGGGACTCATCCATGAACGACTTCATCGACGAAGAAGGAGAGACTGAAGGAGGTTCCCAAAGTACTACATCTACCCCTGGACAAACCCCTCAGCCTCAGTCAGCTCCGAGATTAAATCGAAGACCTCGTCGCATTGTAGAATCCGAAACATCCTCGAACATGTCACAAGTACCCGAAGAAGATGAAGAAGAAGGACCAATACCAAACGGCCTTCGTCGTCAGCAGTACCAAGCACGGCTCCTGAGTCGAGCTAACGGCTCGAGACGGACCGCTTCATCAACTTCGACAGAGACATCTGCTGAACATGAGCTGGATGAAGACACCCAGGCGTTGTTGCACGCAGCGGGTTGGTCTCCACTGGATCACGATGGGCCGGAAGATGGGATGGATGAAGATGATGATAGCGATGGTGGGAGGACGACCGTTGGGTGGGACGCGACTGCGATTTCCAATGACAGATCTCGAATTGGTGGTTCTCTAACGCCTACTGCAGATAGACCCAATGTCCCGATCCGGCCACCCTCTCGTGTAGGCAGTTCCCGCCCAGGTTTCCCTGACGGATCACGCGGCCTACGGCGAAGGTCTTCTGTTTTATCCACGACATCCACAGTCCATTATGAAGACGGCGAAGCAGACGATGATGACTCCGAGCCGGATCACGACGGAGATGTCACCATGGCTATGAATGCTCTGAGGGCCCGACGATCCCGTGTACAGATGCGAAATGGTGTTCTCCCCAACAGCACTCCCAGCCGCTTCGCGAACCATGGGCTTTCTCAAGGTGTTTCCATCGACCTTGATACTGACGATAACTCTGACACTTCTCAACAACCCGTACGTCGTCGTCAAACAGCTCGAGCTCGTGAGCAAGAGTATGACCCCAGAATCAGCTGGATGTTCGCGTCGCACCAAGCAGCTCTTCGGGACTCCGAGCGGTCTGGAGCCCCTTACGACCACTTGGACCAACTACGATCTACAACTCCCATTGCTAGACCAAGAACTGCGAATAGAAATCGGGCTGCTGGGCAAGCCAGCCCAGCGCCCCCATTCTCTCCATCCAACGGACTCTTTTCTTTGCCGGGGAATGTGCCTTCGAGATTGCGGACACCCACGATGGACAACTCTTCAAATCATGGTGTTTCAGTACGCGGATCGCCTTCTCAGTCGAATAGATCCGGTGTCTCGGTTATTTCTTCGATGCCGGAAGGGACTGGCAGAAACAATGGAGGGGCTCTCGAGCGTCCAACATCTGTTGGATCAATCAGTGGCAACTCAGCCGTTACTACACCTACCACTGCGGCTCGATCTAATTCACAGCCAACTGTCAACTCCATTTCTCAAGCTACCACTGCAGCAGCTGTAGACATGATCGACCGTCCACCCAGCAGAGTGAGCTCTCGTCCACCTTCGGCTGCAGGAAGACGGAATTCGGCTGGGTTTGTCAATGGCTTTCCAGGGCTTTCAGCTCCCGTTGGCCTTAACTTTGGAGCACGTGTATTCCAAGTTCAAGCGAGAAATCCCTGGGCGCCCTATGTTCACCCACAAAACGTCGTCAGGACTCGCACATCGAGGCCTACCTTGAGAGACCAATCCTCAGTTGCCACACTAAGAGCAAGCAACTCTCGGCAACATCTTCGGAACCAGCCCTCCCAAGTTAGTATACGGGATAGCGTCAATTCGCCACAGACAATAAGGCCACAGGCATCCCGAATAGGCCTTCGTCATCATACATCGCAACGCCGTTTGAACAGTCAGGTATCAACTCGGACCCTGCGTGCTAGTGAACATGCCCAACCTCCGCAATCCCCAGTGAACATTCCCAGCGTTGCAACAGCTTCTGCTGTCCGTCCCCGCTTCTCAGAAGACGAGCGACTTCGTCTAGCTCGCGAGCTCATCAGTAACAGAGCGCGGGAGTTGGGCACGAACCAGCCAAGTACGGCACAACCAGGTGCAAACCAGCCCCGAACAAACCCTTTTACGGCTGGAGCAAGACGGCCAAGTATCCCTAATCGCGATAGTCCTTCCGCTCCGACTGACGTACCGGCCACGAATACGACAGGAATGAATAGTCCATCTCACACCAGAACCGGATCGAATGAATCATTGCCCAGCCCAGTCGCGCATTCTCCAACTGCTTCAAATGCTTCCTCTCAGCATCCACCCAACCTCAGCCGGCGGCGAAGTAACCGTAATATTGCAGCACCCCCGGGAGTTTTCTCACCAACCCAAACTTCCTTCTCACCCACTCAGACTACTTTCGCCAATAGCTATGTGCGATCGAGAAGCGGGCCATTGCCTGGGAGCCCAGCATATGAATCACCAATCAATACAAACCCACGGGGTATGAGCCCTATGGTTGCTGCGGGCGACCGCGCACGTTACTAAATTTTCATTTGTCTGCTTTTGAACGAGTCTGTTACACAGGATTTCTTTGCAAACATCCACGTTCTCTCTTGCTTCACTTTAAGTTGGATATCATGGGAGGTCTCCATGATAACTTTTGACGGATTATGAGCTAACGATCGTTTTGCATGATGGGAAATGGGCATACTTTCGCATCGGCTTGGCGTTTTCTTTTCCGGGGCGTTCAGCATCTTCTACGGGTTGGCGTGTTCTGGTAGCTAGCATAGCTTCAGCGTTCAAGCGTAAGGCGCAATGGATTTGTTTTTCGGCGGAATCTGTCAAGTTCCGATTTTTTGCAACCTGCAGTGATTCCTATGATCGAACCAGTATCTTGAGAGATTCTTCAAACCGGCATGGCTGAAATTCTGGTGCTCATTACGCAGGTTCATTCTGTCAAAGAGATGATTGTTTTGCGGTTGATAGCATCAATACCAAATATAGAGACATGATCCGCCGTATGGAGGCATGGCTGATACAAGAAAGAGCTTCCCAATTCAGATCGTTTCCAAGTCCCCACATATTCAGCGACAAACAGGTTCTTCGTCGAATATTGAAGTCTCTAACTCGTGTGCTGAACATGACGACGAATGCCTAAGAACAGTGCTGACGGTGGACAAATGACCTCGGTTGAATAATATTTGGAGCCTAAAAGACATCGACACCAATACTCTCCGCCTCCATCCTACGCAAAACTCATCCAGAATCGATCCTCATGGCGAAGCCAAGGGTGACACTTTTCGTTGATATAATCAGCCCTTTCGCCTACCTAGGATTCTATGCTCTTCAGGTGGGTAGACAGTCATTCTTGACTGATCAGCATGATTCACTCGCGGCCATCATCACATATGTTTTACATGCTCAACGATTAGTATTTAATCCTTTTTGGTGGCTCATGCGGACGGTTGATATTGTTTTCCTTGCTACTGTTGTTATTAGTCGTCCAGGGAGCTTAGCCCACGCCACTCACTACCTACCCCGTTTCGATACGTGTATCGCGTTCTAAGCCGGATGTCTTAATGCACCCCAAAACGCTCCATTCTACCATCGAGAAGAGTGGACCCTTTACGCTAAAGATATGTAGAATTTCCCTATCTTTAAACAATGCGAGGTGACATTTGTACCTATCTTGCTCGGCGGCCTAATGAAGGCTTGCGGCAACACACCTCCGCTTGAGATTAAGAGTGAGTTGAACTAATTCTCATCTGTAGTCGTGCACAGTTTCTCTATTTCCATGTGCCTGTTCTTTCTTGTGCTACTACATTTTCAAAAATATGGCCTCGATATTACTGTTTTTCACCAGGACTATTGCTTTAGTGATTGTCGGTCTATGTAGCAAGCTTTGCAATAGTACCAGCAACATCCCTACTATCCAGCTCAGCCATTCTCCGTATATCCACGCCATGTCGCTCCACATCCACAAATTGCCCATCCCCATGTCTGATTGAGCCGCTCCACCCCGCAGGATTGCTAACTCGGCCCTCCAGACAAGGACAAATGGATTAACGTCGAGCGCATCCGCTGGAGCGGGCTCTTCAACATTCCCGTATCGGCGCAAGCACCCGAGGGACTCCCAATCAACACGCTACCAGTCCGTCTTCCTTCCCTCAGACCCATTCATCAGCACAATTTTATCCCCCCCCCCAAAAACCCCCACTAACCTACCTCCCTCCCCCGACTAGATTCAACGCGCCCTAACATCTCTCAACCTCTCGCACCCTCACCTGCTCCCGCAAGCTCTCAGCGCTTTTTATCACGCCTTTTGGGTGTCGTTTGCCGCGCCTCAGAAGCCTGAAAATACTCTCTCCATCCTCGCGTCCGTGGTTGGAGACACGGAAGCGAAGACGGTGCTTGAGAGGAGCACGAGCGCGGAAGTCAAGAAGCTACTAGCGGAGAAGACCAATGAGGCTATGGATGCAGGCGCGTTTGGGCTGCCGTGGTTTGTCGGTGAGTTTGCGTTCTCGTTTCTGCTGTTGCGTGCTCCGATGGATCGGGTCCTCAGTAAGAGGACAGTGCTGACACGTGCTGTGGTTGTAGCGACGAACTCGAAAGGCGAGAAAGAAGGGTTCTGGGGTTTCGATCATATTGGGCAGATGGTTGATCACTTGGGGTTGGAGAGGCCACAGACGGGCGGTTGGAAAGCCATGTTGTAAGAATCAGCGGGTTCGCTGTTCAATTTGATCGTTTTTGATTGTTACAATGTGTGCAGCACCAAGAATGATAATCGTCTGGAAACGCCTTACACCTCATCTGCTATGCAGCATGCCCAGCCCGTAACACCAAAACCATACCGCCATACGCCATACCATCATACCGCTAGACGTGTCGAGTGAAAAAGTGAAGGAGAAAAGAGAATTAAAGAGAAGAAAACGCTAAGAACGCTAAGCGAATGACCATTTTTAAAAATACACCACCTCTAAATGCCGCCAGAGAAACGAATGTGGGGTATCATTTTATATACACTCTCGTCATCGATCCTATTTATCTGTTCCTTCTACATCACCTGTCTTCTTGAGCTCCCAGCTCCAAGCCTGCTGACTCCTTCCCTATCCTCTTTGCTGAACCCTGCATGCTCCATTAACGTTGTAAATGTTGTAGCTCCCGTTAACGGCCTCCCATTCTCAGCGAGCATTGGCGGTGCTTGCAGAAATGACGGCGCAGGCATCAGCACGTCGATCGTCTCCGTGCTATCGCTTCTCTCGGGCCCTGACTTCCGCGTTGAGCGCGTGGCTGAACGTGTGGTAGAGCGTGTGCTAGGACGTGTGGTTGTGGTTGTGGTTGTGATTGTGGCTGTGGGGGTTCGGGTCGGTGTGGCGTAGGGATCGCGTGTCCGGGCAGTGGCTGGAACAGGGACCGAAGATGTCGGCGAGCGCGAGAAGCGAGAGAGGACACGTGGAGGTTGAGCCACGTCCGCACTCGTGTTGTAGCGCATAAGTGTGTTGTTCCTTGCTACCATCTGCGTCGTGGAGTTTGGCGACGAGTACGAGGGCGAGGCTGCTGAGCCGCTTCCGCGCCGGAGGAAGTCTGTGCGCGCGGCGTACTGAGGATCGTAGATGGGGTCGCTAACGGTGCGGGCGACGTGGCCGAAGTCGCCGCTGTAGCGATTGCGCCGAGATTCCCGCCGCTTATTGATGAGCCAAATTACGGCGAGCGTCAGGAGGATTCCAAGAATTATACCAGGGAAAAAGCCGGCTATAACGGCTTTAGCGGGGAAGGCCGGGTTGAAGTGGGATGCGGTTGGAATGGGAGGGATGGAGGCGCTGGTTTGGGAGGAGGCCGGGAGCGCAGTGTTAGTTGTAGAAGCGGTCGGAGATGTCGAGGAAGAGCTAGTAGATGAAGCGGAGGAGAGGGTACACATGCCACCAGAGCATGTGTATCCTAGTGGGCAACAGCTGCTGCCGCATTGTGGAAGTGTTACGCCAGTAAGGTTGGCGGCATGAATCTGATTTTCGGGGTGTAGAGTGGCATTAAGTTGGCTAGTATCGCAGGTTATAGGCTGGATAAACTTACAGTCCTGACCAGCAGGACAGCATATTACGGAGGTTGTTACGACGTTGTTGAGTTGGAGGCATTTCGAGGTTGAGGGACAGCAGAAGTCAGAGGGGAAACTCTGCCCACATTGCTGTAAGCCAGACACTCCACCACAAGTGGCATCTCGACGAATTAGACCCACTGCCTGAGCAGCAGAAACAGCGGTGGTAAGGGCGGAGGAAGAAGGGACGGTGGCTGATATCAGACAAATTATGGAGAGCTTGTGCAAAATTAAGGAGCCCATTTTGGCGTTAACGAAAAAAAATCGAAGTTGTTTCCCACCACTCTAAGCGGATGATATATGCAGACAAGCGTTGCAATGCGGCAAAGAAAGATTACAATAAGGAAATAGAGTAATCTCTTGGTCTTCTGAGATCGACTCTTGGTGGACGGGCAGGATGAGTACGAAACACAAAATGATGGAGAAGGGAAATGAGATTATGGGCAGCACAGCACAGTATATAGACAGACAAATATAGACACTCGTGGCTCTCGGGATTAGTCGCGCCTTCTCGCGCGCTCTCGAGCCATGACTGACGTCTACTTACCGTATGATCAGGTTGCCATAGGTCTCGTCATGTTCTGGAAATAGGGCTCAAGAAGCGCCGAGTGGATGGCAGCAGCTCAATCGAGTCGAGTGCTAGCACAGCAGCAGAGTAGCACTCGCGGGTGACTCTTCGTAACGTGTGGCTATGCAGCTGCTGTTTGCTGAAGGGATGAAACCTTTAGGTCGACAGGCCCGGCGGCTCTATGCTTCAGAGTTGGCCGCTAGAAAACGAAGTTCGCCCTGTGGTTGGCTGCAGCGCCCCATCGCGAAGCTCTTACTGGCTCCTAACTTGGGCGCTAGGGCCAAGCCCATCTCAAGAAATTATTCTACCTCGACATCACCATCACTTACCGCACCATAATGATAATACAGAGCCTATCCAGGCCGCAGAACCTCCTGCGCCCCGCATCCAAAGCTGCAGTAAACCCCCCTCCCCTCGAGGCCTCAAATCAGACCCGCACATCACTGATGCAGCTGCCATGTTTTAGAGATGCATCCCGCAGCTGTCCACACCGCCGGCCCGACGCCGATGTATCCATTCCGTCCCGCCATTGAAGGATAATGATGCCCTCAAACAGGAGGGCGTGCCCGGCTTCCTTTCAGCGGACTCTTTTAAAACTGCTTGGACTGACTATCAGGGGTGGGTTGTGGAGAGGCTGAATGACAAAACTGCTGGTAATACTCCCCTCTGCAACACTGCCCTCCGTTCACCCTCTCCTGCCCCTAAAGCTGCAGGCCTGAGGCGCAGATAGCAGCATGCTGAAGTGAACGGTTCAGGCACCCAGCTGGAACACGATGATCCGAAGACGGTGTTACTGAAAACGGCCCGCGACTCTAACTATGCCTCAACCTTCAACCATGCCTCAATGGCGTTCAACAACCATTTTTTTTTTAAGGGGATCGTACGTACAGCCTCGGCGCATCCTATCTGCCGATCTCCCCCTGGCGGTTTCTTGCTACGCCCCTCACCACTCTCTAACTCATTGGCTAACATATCTCCTCACTGATAGACTCGTGATGAACACATCCCTCCCCCATCCCACGGGCTCGCCGAGGCAATCAACCGCGCCTTCTCCTCCATGGATTCTCTGCGCACCGAGTTCCTCGCCACAGCAGATGTCATGTTCGGCCCCGGCTTCGTGTGGCTCGTGGCACACTATCCCAGAGAGGACCGCGTGAGGCTGCGGATTCTAGCCACATACCTCGCCGGCTCGCCACTGCCTGGCGCGCACTACCGCGAGCAGCCACAGGACCAGACCACACAGAATGCGGCCTCCCTCTCCGGCCTGTCGCAGGCTGAGTACGCCCGCCAGACCACCGTCCAGAACACTGTCGGCAGTCACGGGCCGCATTCCTCCCAGAACAGTGGCAAACAGAAGTTCGCTCTAGGCGGCGCAAACATAACACCGCTGCTATGCGTGAACACTTGGCAGCACGTGTGGTTAGGGCAGTACGGGGTAGCGGGCAAGAGGGAATACTTGGAGAATTGGTGGAATAAGATAGATTGGAGTGTTGCCAACCAGTTGGCGGATTTAAGGTCGAGCCCTACTGGGCTATTTGTGAGATGAGAAATAGGGGGACTACGAAAATAAGATACCGCATACCTTGTGTACAGTAAGGGTCTACGCGCATCTCAGGGCTCTGGTGTATTGTCTGGTTTGGCAAGACAAATGGTGCATAGATTTTGTACAGATAAATGTATTAAAAATGAAAGCATGATCAATTACATTGTGGGACCCTCTAGCTTTTTAAAGCCCCTTGACTTTTCCCTCCATCTCTAAGTCGGTAGTTGAAAATCAAAGTCCTCCAGCCGACCACCCGCTCGAGAATTTTGGCAAAATAATTCTCGCGCTGGTCTCGGGTGTTATTGGGTACGAATTAATAATAACATAAGGAGGGAATGCTTCACACAACTGACAGCTAGATCTGTGTTGTTCCTTTCCATTCCAATCTAAAAAGTCTCTATACGGACTTAAATCTTGGTTCTTTACCGAACTACTATCTATACACATACAAAGCCTCCAATTTTATACTAGCTTTATCAAGCCTTTCCTTTCCCCTTTGAATTAGTATTCCCACCAACACCCCTTCTCCTCTCCCAGACCTGCACATAGCTCTCCTTTGTAAACAGCGTCTCAGCTCTCTCCCTCTCAACAAACAGATCTTGCACCTCCCACCACTCCTCCCTGCTCCGATCTCTTAACTGCACCCGCCACACCTTGCTCTCCTGCTCTCCCTCCACGCTATCATCCCGTGTCCGCACCGCCTCGTGCGTTATGTTAGCCACCAAGTCATACCAGATCGGCTCACCGGGCGGATAGAGCGAGGGGTTCGGCTCGACATACGGTGACATGTCAAGCGAGCGCACCGGGAACGTCACGATGGTCGGATTGCGCTCAGCAACAAACTTGTTGCGCGAGAAGCGCTTGATGTGGAACAAGAGGTAGGGCGGCAGCGGGTGCAGCAGGCGGTAGCGCACGCGGGTGTTCAGGCGCTCCTGGGCGCGGAGCCCGTCGTACTTGCTCAGGATGGCCGTCAGCGGCACCTGCGGGATGATGTTCTTGTCCAGCGCGTCCTGGAAGAGCGGCGCCGGGGGTAGGTCCAGCGTCAGGATCAGGTACCGCGACAGCTCGGTTTGCACGGCTGCGTCTTCGAAGCGTAGGCGGTCGCCGGCGTCGGCGCGGGCGGTGATTTGTTGCGATTCGATTTTTAGCGTCCCCTGGAAGACGCGCTGGATGATGCTGCTGCCGGGCTTGGTCTTGGATCCGCCGAGAGAGAGGTGGAGGTTGTTGAGGAACCAGGAGAGGAATTCGACGGGGTCGGACTGCGCGGTCAGGGTGAAGCGTTTGGAAGAGCGGAGAGCGATCTCTTGGAGGAGCTCGTGTGGTGACACATGTGCTTTGAAGGCTCGTGGGTTCCATATCTTGCGAACTAGTATGCTAAACCGTTGGGCGAGCTGTGGGCGGCTGGAGATATCTTCCAGCATGGAGAAGTTGCGGAGGGGGACGACGTGTGCGAGGGCATGGATGATGACGTTGAAGTAGTCGTTTGCCTTGATATTGTTCATGCCCACGAAGCCTGGGATATATTTTCTGCCGGACAGATCCCACGCCGTTTTCTGCTCCTTGTCAAGTCGCGCCACTTCATTGCGGGTGAGTCTGGGATCAACAACGAACTTGATGTCGTCCAATGACTTTGACTTCACTTCGTAGCCTTCAGGAAGCACGTAGACCTTCTTAGTTTCCATGTTCACATAAACATGGTGACCTTCTTCCAGGGCGTGGAAATAGGCTTGAGATTTGGGACCCCGACCTTGGTAGTATTTGCCGCAGACGAGGCAGGCATAAACGTTGATATTGGAAAGAGTGACAGAGCATAGTTTTTCGAAATCGAAGTCTAGGACATTGCGATTGATAGTGTCAAGGTAGAGGTCTGTATATCCTTCCACTGGAGCCTGTTGCCGTTGCGGTGCAGCAACAGCTGATTCTTCTTCGTCCTCATCCAGTGCCACCTCTGGTGTTGCTCCGGCTTCTTCAAGCTCTGCATGCTCCTCTTCCGCTGCTCCTAGTATATCCAGCTTTTCCCTATCCTCCGGGCGTGGGGACATCAAGTGTCCGTTGCTGGCCGAGTTGCCATTGACTGGTTCCGAGTCTTCAGCCTCATCGACGCGGGCTCGTTTTGAAGCTGGAGAATCGGCGGCGATGAGTTCTTCGAGAGACTCTGATGCTTGTCTCTTCCCCATTATGGATATATTTGATGAAGTCGCCGAGCTCTCCGTTGCTATGTATCTAATCTGAATATTAGGCGAGTCACAAAAACAGCTCCGCTGCGATGCAAACAAGCTCAACACCGCTTTCACGAAATTCTGAAAAGTCGCGTCCTCCAGGCACGACCAGTTGCTGCCCCACCAGACCCGCCGCAATACCCTTCTCCTTTATAACTATTTTACTACTTCAAGATGGTAGGTTAAATTTTTATTCTTGCAGCGCTCATGCTAACTATCTCCAGTCATACAATAACCCCACCCAGATATTTGCGGACGATGTGACGGAAGAGAAGGGAGAAAATGCGCGTCTCTCAGCTTTTGTTGGTGCTATTGCAGTTGGAGATCTAGTAAAAAGTACACTTGGACCAAAGGGAATGGACAAAATATTACAGTCAGCGTATGTGTGTATTGAATATACATGCATGGCAGAAGCTAATAGAGATATCCTAGTTCAACCGGCGAAATCATGGTCACAAATGACGGCGCTACAATCTTGAAATCGATCGCCCTAGACAATGCTGCGGCGAAGGTCTTAGTTAACATTTCAAAAGTACAAGATGATGAAGTGGGCGATGGTACAACCTCAGTGACTGTCCTTGCAGCAGAGCTTCTGCGTGAGGCAGAGAAGCTTGTGGATCAAAAGATACACCCTCAGACAATTATCGAAGGCTATAGGATAGCTAGTCACGCTGCGCTGCAAGCTCTGGAGAAGACTGCCGTAGATAGCAGCAAAGACAAAGCCGCATTCCGAAAGGACCTCGAGGCAATAGCACGAACGACCCTCAGCTCCAAGGTTCTCAGCCAGGATCGCACACAGTTCGCGAAGCTAGCAACAGATGCGGTGCTCCGCATGCAGGGCTCGACAGATCTTACGCATATTCAAATCATCAAGAAAGCCGGTGGGAAGCTGAAGGATTCATATCTGGACGACGGCTTCATTCTGGACAAGAAATTCGGTGTCAACCAACCAAAACGGATAGAGAACGCTAAGATCCTAGTGGCAAACACCGCAATGGATACCGATAAGATCAAAATCTTTGGCGCAAGGGTAAAGGTAGATTCTACGGGCAAGTTGGCTGAGCTAGAGAAGGCGGAGCGTGAGAAGATGAAGGCCAAAGTAGAACGTATCAAGGCGCATGGTATTAATTGTTTCGTCAATCGACAATTAATCTACAACTGGCCAGAACAGTTGTTCGCAGACGCCGGGATATGTTCAATCGAGCACGCAGACTTTGACGGCGTGGAGCGGTTAGCATTGGTCACCGGAGGGGAGATTACATCAACTTTCGACCACCCCGAGAACGTTAAACTTGGCCACTGTGACCTGATCGAAGAGGTTATTATTGGAGAAGACACGTTGATCAGATTCTCAGGTGTTGCAGCGGGCAAGGCTTGCACAATTGTCCTTCGCGGCGCAACAGAGCAACTCCTCGACGAGGCTGAGCGGTCGCTCCACGATGCTCTTGCCGTTCTATCTCAAACCGTCAAGGAACCCAAGACAACTCTTGGAGGGGGCTGCGCTGAGATGGTCATGGCCAAAGCAGTTGACCAAGCGGCGCAAAACGTAGCAGGGAAGAAGGCGCTTGCGGTGGATTCTTTCGCTAAGGCCCTACGGCAACTACCAACCATCCTCGCGGACAATGCTGGGTTTGACTCCAGCGACCTGGTCACGAGGCTGCGCAAGGCAGTTTACGCAGGAATGACCAGCTCAGGGTTGGATCTGTTGACGCCGGGCGGTGGCATTGCCGATATGAGGGAGCTCGGAGTGATCGAAAGCTATAAGTTGAAGCGCGCGGTTGTGTCCTCGGCATCCGAGGCGGCTGAGGTGAGCTATAATAATCGCTGAATTATAGCCTTGTCACTAACTATATACAGTTGTTGCTTCGGGTTGACAACATTATTCGAAGCGCGCCGAGGCGGAGAGAACGAATGTAAGTAATGTCTGGGGTTTGATGCTCACTGCCAGGTATTACGTCTTGGGAGCAGGGAAATGGAACAACCAAAGCATTAGATGTATTCTATTACCATAATGTCAATGCAAACCAACTACCGTGTCCACTTTAAGGCCGATAAAAATTGGATGTGGCTCTGAGTGCGGCATGAAAAGGGTGCGGTAGGGTCTGGCTTTCTGTGTAGTTGTTGTTTTGTGTGTAGAAGACTGAGGATGACGTCCAGGCCTCGATCCGGACACCTGCACCGCTGCCGCACCAGCTAATGGTAGTCAATCCAGCTATGTTTCATCGTGTTGGAACGATCCTTGAGGTCTTAACCGCACTGCGGCTAAAGACAGGCGAGGGTTGAAACCGTGTGGACCTGTGGCACGGTTGCGAGTACTACCACATTACTCGTACGCAGTCCCCGTTTTTAGACACGACAAGCGCTCGAGCAAGGGGCAAACACGGCATGTCGGCTCAATCTCATTCCAAGCCTTCCTACTGCACTGCGTTGATATTTATTATATCAACTCCTTCCGCGGCCCTCTTTTGCTGGCAAAAGCAAACTCCAAGACTCTCGACATTGCTGACGATCCCTTTTCGTCTCCATCAATCAGCCTTATAGTATCGCCAAGTCGTCTAAATTAGTGAGCATAAGCGGCCCGACGCTTCCTCTGACAGGCGGCTGGTTGGTTGGCTGGTGTGATAACCCTGCGTACTCACGCAACACTCAAGGGGCCGCCATTTCAGCTTCCTTCCCCCACGTCCTAAATCTCACTCCTTCAACTTCAGACCACAGTCCCCTCTATTCCGCCCTTTCTGCTGATGCTTCATCACCCCCATCACTCTAGCCTACTACAGGCTTCAACACTCGCATTGTAGAGCCTTTCAGCATGCCGCGTCGTCGGCCTCCCGGCGCGGGTCCCGGCCTCAGCACGACTCTTTTTGCCTTGTTATTCGTTTTTCCCTTGATTGCAACGGCCGCTCAGCAGCAGCAGCCGCCGCCGCACAATGGCTATCGAAGATCTCCCCGCGAGGATGCCTTGGTCGATACCATCACACCGCAAAGACACTCAAAAGTGGAGCAGAATCGACTCGCAAATTCGGCGAAACGCAGTCGACATACCCCCATAATACCCCAGAATGAGCGCGCCATTGCAACCTTGCCTTCAGCTCCAGCAGTGTCGAACGCTGCTGTCCGAGCACCGCCTGCCGGATCCGCCGCCTCCCCCTCAGGCGGCCTTTCTTCGCGACCTCGTGCGCGGTCTTTGCAGGATTGGGAAGTTGAGGACTTTGTTCTTTTGGCGACCGTTGATGGACACATACACGCTAGAGACAGGAGCACCGGGAAGGAGATATGGGACCTTGACGCCGGAAGACCCATGGTGGAGACCATATACCACCAAAAGAACGAGTCCGACGACAAAAATCCACAGGACAAGGCTTTCATATGGATCGTGGAACCCATTGAGGACGGCAATCTCTACGTATTAACGCCAGGGCCATACCCAGTTCTCCAGAATCTGGGGTTGACAATCAAGCAACTAGCGGAGGAACTCTCTCCTTACTCTAGCACCGACCCCCCGGTGGTCTACACCGCAGAGAAAAAGAACGTCATGTACGTTCTAGATGCCCGCACCGGAACGGTCCTGAAACGATTCAGCTCTGGTGGCTCAGCCGTGGTGAACGCTGAGAGTTGTGAGCCTCAAGTCACAGGCTTCGAATCCACAAAGCAACGGGAGTGTAAAGGCATTTTCAATTTAGGGCAAACGGAATACATTATCAGCATCCAAAACGAAATTACGGGCGAAAATATTTGCACTATCAAGTATTTCGAGTGGACACCGAACAATCGAGATCGAGACCTCCATGGCCAATATTTGTCCACAATGGACAACAAATACGTCTACAGCAAATACGACGGAACCATCTTTGCCCTCGACCATACTTTACACAGGAAGATATATCCCCAACGGCCTGTGTATACTAGAAAATTCTCTTCGCCCGTGGTGCGCGTCTTTGATGTTGCCAGACCCTTCGACGACGACACCTCAGAGCCTGCTCTTATCATCCTACCTCAACCCGCTGGCCCTGCAACCAGCGAAGATGGCGTCCAAGATGTTTGGGTCAATTGCACCGAGACTGGCAGTTGGTATGCCATGTCTGAGAGCAGCTATCCAGCTGTGACCGACGGTGCTACTAAAGCGCTATGCTACAGCCCTGAATGGGGTGGGGGGATG
Organism: Cenococcum geophilum 1.58; assembly: GCF_001692895.1. Lineage (NCBI taxonomy): Eukaryota > Fungi > Ascomycota > Dothideomycetes > Gloniales > Gloniaceae > Cenococcum > Cenococcum geophilum. The sequence continues at coordinate 2,132,167 of NW_027137564.1, read as the reverse complement.
CTTGCCTGGGGTGGAACCCATTATCTACCCGATGAGACCGGCTTAATTGGTGTGCACTCGCTGTCTCATGACGATGAACGGCGAGCCGATGTCCCGACGATTTCTGCACCTGTCGACGACCCTCAGCCTATCGACGAGACTGAAAAAGAAACTTCCCAGGATACGCTTTATCATACAATTACACCGAAGAGCAAGAATGCATGGTGGCCCTTGTTTATCACTATTATGGCTCTTACTCTTGGCTTGGGATCCTACGGATACGCGAAACCCACAGCTTTCGGCTTCGGCAAAAAGACATTAGCGCGGGTTGAAACACCGCTTATGACCGTCCCATCTATGGAAGCAGAACCTCCAGCAGTTGAAGACAAGACCCCGCCTGAAGCAGAAAAACGAACAGTGAGGTTCGTAATTCCAGAAGATGAGCAGGATGGGGATGCTCTATCGAGGACATCTACTTTGGATCAATTACCAATCGATATGAATGGCTCGGCATCTGAGGGCCTAGGTCAACAAGCTACGGAAGAAGGTGAAGGTGAAGCAGTCCTAGATCCGGCGAACCCTTCAGAGACTCCTAAACCAAAGAAGAAAGCGCATAGAGGCCAACGAGGAGGAAGGAAGAAGAAGAAGGCTACCAAAGAAGAAGAAGAAGTCAATCGAGCTGTCGAAGCTGCGAAACAGCTTAATCAAGAACATGCACTTCAGCCAGATGAAGTTACCATTAGCGGAGAGGGGATGCAGGATGTCTCAAACATCAAAAAGTATGTTTATCATCTATGTGCTTCACATTCTCGATATTTCAAGAACTGTAGTCTATCTGTGGCGACTGTTTCCGGTCCTGAGAAGATTTGAATGAGAGAATTCTCTCCTAATTGTATTTGCTAACGAACATAATAGGATCGGCAAGCTTACGATTGATTTTGATCACGTCCTCGGCAATGGTAGTGGAGGCACCTTCGTCTTTGAGGGCAAGTGGAATGTAAGTCTTGTTCCCCATCTGGATATGCCTAGTCCTCGATTGACCCTCCAAATCAGGAACGTGATGTAGCCGTCAAACGAATGCTTCCACAATACTTCGGCCTCGCGGAGCAAGAAGTAAAGCTCCTACAAGAGAGTGATCTCCACCCTAATGTTATTCGATACTTTGATGATGAAAAGGATGAACACTTCCTCTATATTGCGGTCGAACTCTGCCAGGCAAGTCTCTGGGATCTGTACAGAGACGGAAGGCCAGGCGAAGACATGACTGAGGACCAGTTAAGACTTTTCAACGAGATCAACAGCGATGTTCCTCGAGCGCTGTATCAGCTCGCTCTTGGGCTAAATCATCTCCACAGCTTGAGAATCATTCACCGTGACATCAAGCCGCAGAATATCCTCATCGCATACCCACAGAAGAACCAGAGGAATGGCCCACGCCTTGTGATATCCGATTTTGGGCTGTGCAAAACACTCCCGGACAATGTCAGCACACTTATCGGCACGACGGGAAATGCAGGGACAGTCGGATGGAAGGCGCCGGAGTTGATCCTCCAACCCAAAGAGCTCGAAGCCCGCCAAAACTCGACCGGCCACTCCCGCGACTCGTCTAGCTCAACCGACCCAGTCTCGCAAGGCGTGAAGCGAGCCGTCGACATATTTTCTCTCGGCTGCGTCTTCTTTTACGTCCTAACCAACGGCTCGCATCCTTTCGACGACGACGAAGGCTGGATGCAGATCCGCGAGCTCAACATCAAGAAGAACAAAGCCAATTTCAGCCGGCTGAGTCTCGGCAACGACTCGGAAGAGCCCATCAAGCTGATCTCGTGGATGCTGGAGAACAAGCCTGAAGACCGGCCCACGGCGCTGCAAGTGATGCAGCACCCTTTCTTCTGGCCGGCGGAAAAGCGGCTGAATTTCCTCTGCGACTGCTCGGACCACTGGGAGCGTGAGCCTCGCGACCCGCCTTCGGCGCACCTAAACATTCTCGAGAATTTGTCGTGGACGGTGCTTGACAAGAAGCGCGATTTCCTAGCGAAGCTAGACCGCAAGTTTATCGAGTCGTTGGGCAAGCAGCGGAAGTATACGGGCGACCGGATGCTGGATTTGCTGAGGGCGTTGCGGAATAAGAAGAACCATTATGAGGATATGGATGAGACGGTCAAGGCGAAGGTTGGGCCGTTGCCGCATGGGTACTTGAGATACTGGACGACGAAGTTTCCGAAGCTGCTGATGGCTTGTTATGATACTGTGTTACATTGTGGACTGCAGAATGAGCCTAGATTTAGGCCGTATTTTGAGGGACAGGTGGCTTAGATGTGATTGGAGATGGGATTGTACCATGAGGTTAAAGTGTCTGGTTCAACGATGGTATGGACTGAAGAAGACTGTCATTTGTGGTATCATATCAGCAGTGGAGTCTTTTGGTTGCAATTTTGAGTATGGATTGAAGTATTTTTCTAGGTTGATGAGGGAATACGCATACACCCTACCCAAACAGGCTTAGATTATTCCCGTTCAATTTAGCACGCCACCATTCTCGCCACTATTCTTGCTACCTATAATACCACTTACCTTCTAAGTTAATTAATTAGATTGTGTAGGAGCCTAAAAGGCACTACGCGAGCTAATTTAGGTGCTGCCACCTTTGCTCAACGCCTGCAAACTGCCTCGGCAGGTACACCCAACGCCTACGCCCACGCCCGCGCCTAGTGTATGCGGTATTTTACTCAAATGCCAATAGCTCACGACGAGGTATTAATGTGATTTATATTTTGTAGAACTAGCTGTAAAGCTAAACTCACGCAATTTTTAAACTCAATGTGTAAGGATCTAGGCCTATTTTAGGGAGGTGTATGTATATTAATTAGGGGGTGTATGATTACCACCGACCTTTTTCTATGTAGTACGATACGATATGGGCGTTAGCAATTGGATGATTTACCCATCTGCGGGGTAGCACCGTATTAATATAAAAAGCATGCTGCGTATATTGCATGAAGGTTCTACAAATGGTATGTTAATCGGATCTGGGTGCCTCTGAATGATATGGAGCAAATGACTGGAGTACTCGTCGGTATTGATAAGCGTATCGAACCCCGCCAATAGACCTTTGACCGTTCCTGGGAACTTTCTCGTGATGCCCTGTCGCATGCCCCATCCCACCAAGATCAGCAACCTCCGCTATCCACGCCTAATTCCCCTACAAGCTTTTAAATCCAATCCGTCTTCCAGATGTCTGAACCTTCGCCCTGCGCTCTACCCGCCAGCTCGCGTGTCGTCCGGCATGAGCACCGTCCTATCCACTCCACCATTTTAACCTCACCCGCCATCACGACAGACTTCCGCACCGAACTGCCTCTCTCTCGACTCCACAACTACTAAAATTACTAGTCTCCTCAATCCGCACCTACATCTCCATCTCTACCTTTGAGCTCGAACCTCTCAGCTCCCACCTCCTGCAATGCCGTCCCTCACCCGCTACCTCACCGCGCTCTTCACGCTGCAGCCCGCCCTTGTCCAACCCGTCCCCGCGCCCCCCTCCGCCCACCCCCCCTCTCCACCACCACCACACTTGCCCCCAGGCCACCTCGGCGCCGTCGCCTCCGAAAGCGCCCTCTGCAGCCACATTGGCACCGCATTGCTGCAGGCCGGTGGCAACGCGGCCGATGCGCTCGTCGGCACCGTCTTCTGTATCGGTGTCGTTGGCATGTACCACTCTGGCTTGGGGGGCGGCGGGTTCATGCTTGTGCGGGGGAGCAATGGGAGTTATGAGTTTGTGGATTTTAGGGAGACGGCACCGGCGGCGGCGTTTGAGGACATGTATGAGGATGATGTGAAGGCGAGCATTTATGGGGGGTTAGCTAGGTGGGCTCTCTCCCTTTTTTTCCTCATTTTTGGCGATCCTGCTTTTGTTTGAGTTGGCTTTTTGAGTTGGGGGGGTTTTTTTTAGCTGGAGGTCATGTCTGATCTGGGATATAAAAACGCCGGTTCCCAGAGGGTCAGGCGGTTTCCATAGAACGAAACAGAGAGAAACTCTAACTCCCCCACCCTCCAGCGGCGTCCCCGGCCAGCTACGCGGCCTCGAATACCTCCACAAGCACTACGGGAGACTGCCCTGGGCGGACGTGATGGCACCCGCCATCCGCGTCGCGCGCCATGGCTTCCGCGTCACCGAAGACCTGGTGAGCTACATGGCCGCCGCGACGGCCGGCAGCGTCGACTTCCTGACCACCGACCCCACCTGGGCCATCGACTTCGCGCCCAACGGCACGCAGCTCGCGCTCAACGATACCATGACGCGGAAGCGATACGCGGATACGCTGGAGGCGGTTGCACAGAAGGGCGCAGATGCCTTTTACACGGGTGCGATCGCCAACGCGACGATTACCGCGCTGAGGAGGGCGAATGGGACCATGACGTTGGAGGATCTAAGGAACTATACCGTGGCGCTGCGGAAGCCGGCGCAGATTGAGTATCGCGGGTTCAAGCTGACGAGCGGTAGTGCGCCGAGTAGCGGAGGGGTGGCGCTGAGCGTCATGAAGACTGTCGAGGGGTACGAACGCTTTGGGGATCCGGCCTTGGTGAATCTGAGCACGCATAGGCTGGATGAGGCGATTCGGTTTGGGTATGGGGAGGTGGGTATTCGATTGCTTGTTTCTTTTCTCCTTTTCCTTTCTCCTTTTTTCTTCTCTTTTCTTGTCCTTTTTTTCTCTCCTTTTTCCTCTCCTTTTTCCTCCTTTTTCCTCTCTTAAAAGCTCCGGTCTTCTAGCTAGACTGAGACTGAATGACTGACTATCTTTCTAGCGAACTAACCTTGGAGACCCATCTTTTATCAGCGGGCTGCAGGAGTACGAAGACGACATGCTGAAGGCGTCTACGGCCGCGGAAATCCGGTCGAAGATCTCAGACTTCCACACCCAGAATGTCTCCTGGTACGACCCGGCGGGGCTGGAGAGTCTCGAGACACCGGGGACGTCGCATATAGTGACGGCGGATGCCTCTGGCATGGCGATATCGTTGACAACGACTATAAACCTGCTGTTCGGGTCACAGGTAATGGTGCCAGAAACAGGGGTAATTATGAACAACGAGATGAATGTGAGTGCTATTACATACCTCTTTACCTTTACACTCACCGAAATTAAATACCAATATACAAGCACCTCTCCCAGAAAAAGAAAGCCTAAATTCCCGATCTTCCCGCTTAACTACCTCCCACCCCTTTTCTTTCCCCCCCCCTCCCCCCAAAACCCACATCTCACCACCCCGCTAACCCCAGGACTTCTCCATCCCCGGAACTTCCAACGCCTTCGGCTACATCCCCACCCCAGCAAACTACATCCGCCCGGGCAAACGCCCCCTCTCCTCCATCTCCCCCACCATCGTCGAGCACGCCAACGGCTCCCTCTACCTCGTCGTCGGCTCCGCGGGCGGCAGCCGCATCATCACCGCCACGATCCAGAACCTGTGGCACGTGCTCGACGGCGGCGCGACGACGCCGGAAGCGCTCGCCATGCCGCGCCTGCACGATCAGCTGGTCCCCAACCAGGTCAGCTTCGAGTGGGCGTATGACAATGCGACTGTCGAGTACATGCGTCTGCGCGGCCATAATGTGACGTGGGTTGGGCCGAGGCAGAGCACGGCGCAGGCGTTGAGGAGGTTGGGGAATGGGACGTTTGAAGCGGCGGGGGAGCCGAGGCAGGTTAATTCCGGGGGGTTTGCAGTGTGAGGGTCGGTGGGATGAGCAATGGTGTAGATATTTAGAAATTTGTTTAAGGAGGTGCTGTACATATTCTAGCATCTAGTCGCTAAATACGTGATATCTAAGAGCTTCTGTGGCTTCTATATGAGCTGCGTGTCATGTCGGGACGTCCATTTCGAGGTCTTCTATTTTGAGATGTCTTCATCACCGCTTGTAGCTGCATGCATCTCTTGCTGCGGCTGTGCACTTTAGTGTATTGGCGCTCGGCCGGATAGACTGAGGCCTGCCATGGCAGGTTTTAACGTCCCTAGTTAGTGAAGGCCTGACAGGGACTGCTCCATACTTGCATCCACACGCTCATCTGCTCTTTCCCAGCATCAAGGCCCCGAGGGAGTGTCTTGCACTTGAAGGATGAGGGAGTCTCATGACTGTATTTCAAGAGCTTCTCGATCTTCAGGAGTTTCTCGGTCCCCCGGAGCTTCTTGACCTTCAGGGGTTTCTCGACTTTCAGGAGCTGCTCGGTCTTCAGGAGCTTCTCGGTCTTCAGGAGCTTCTCGTTCCTCAGGGGCTTTTAAGTCTTCAGTGCCATTAGAAGCAGCGTCTGCGCCTGGTTTCCTGAATACGGCCTGTATCCAGCAACGGTACATCTTGAGTTTGCGTTGCCGGTTCACCAGCATGCGGCGGTCGACGCCCAAATGGACAATCTCAAACGCCGGAAATTCGGCCTCGTCAGTTTCTTGAGCAGAAGCATTGTCCGGCTGCGAAGGTTTCTCCTGCTGCTCCTCCGAAGGTTTCTCCTGTTGCTCCTCCGAATTGAGTGTCATATCCGCAACTCTCTCCGCGATCCTCTCGTCGCCCTTCCTTGAATTATCCTCATCCCTCTTCTCACCCCCCATCTCGCCCCCCTCGTTATCCCCCCGCTCACCCCCCCAAATCCTCTCCAACTCGTCCTTCTCAAAAAAATAAACCCTAGTCCCATCCCCCCTAACATAAAAGTTATCCCCCATCCACCTCCCCTTCTTAAAGCGCACCTGCGCCAGATCCCCCCGCCCATAATCCCGAAACAGCACCCGGCCCCCAGGCTTCAACACCCGCCACACATTCCGGACCGCCCTCCTCCACTGCGCCGGCGCCAGCGCCGAGAACACAAAGATCATCAGCACGACATCGACGCTCCCCTCCGCGATCCCCGGCGGCAGCTCCGCCCCTGCAACATCCCACACATCCGCCCGGATGTACCGCGGATCGAACGCCTCGTGCGCGCGGACCAGCTCGACGGCGCGGGCCGAGAAGTCGCACGCGTGCAGGCGCAGCGCCGGGTTCTGGTTCAGCGCGAGGATCGGGAACGCGGTGTTGCCTGCGCCGGCGCCGACTTCGAGGAGGAGCGTGGGCGGGGAGGTTGGGGTTGTGAGGGCGGTCAGGATGGGGAATTCCTGCGCGAGCCATTTGCGGTTTTTGAAGAAGTTGGTGCGGTTGTGGGCGTAGAAGAGGTTCCACCATTTGGAGGGGTTGGCGTTGAAGCGGCCTAGTGGGGAGGGGGTTAGCGTTGGGGTGGAATATGTGGAGAGGGGAGGGAGTGGAAAGGGCGGTGAGGAAGCGGGTGTGGTTTAGGAAGTAGAAAGTAGGGAGTAGAGAGTAGAGAGCAGGAGTAGAAAGTAGAAAGTAGAAAGTAGAGAGTAGGGAGTAGTGAGTAGAGAGCAGGGAATAGGGATTCAAAGATCCAGAGATCCAAACATTCAAGGCAAAAGGTACTTACCTCTATCAAACTCCGACACAGGCGCCTCGCGCTGCCTCGCGTACTGCAGCTCCGCAAACTCCTTGTACGCATCGTCCGTCTCGACATGGTCCCACGCATTGAACTCGAAGATGTCGTCGCCCTCCTCCAGATACCGCGACCCGAACGCGAACGGGTCCGTCCGCTTCTGGTTGTTTGCTGCATCGTGCGAGCGGTGTGCCGGTTTGCGGATAGGATTGAAGGCTGCCGGCACTCCATACGCGTCTCTTGCCTCTTCTTCAGAGGATTTGGGCACCGGTACAGGCTCCATGGTCACAGCGAAGCGGAGATGCTCCATGCTCTTTGGCAGCTGCTGCCGTTCAGGTTTGGGGGGATTGCTAGTGGTATCCATTGTGAGGAAGGAGGAGCAGGTCGTTGCGGTACGACGAGGAAGGGTCGTACAACGGTGAGAGGTTATACGGCGGGCTGTATAGCGGGATGGTGTTGAGTGGTGGGGAGCAAAAAAGGCAGTTATCGATAAAGACCCCAGAATAGGAAATGTGTGCCTGACTCGGCTCACCTTCGGAGGAACCCTGCTGATATAAGATACAAGAGCCTCAAAAGCTTAACTGACTTTTGACAGTTGATGATGAGGGAGCATATTAACGACTATATAAAACTCGTAAATGTGAAACCAATTCTAAAAGCTCACAACCCTCAACCAACATAAAAATTAATCAATTCAAAACTTCCGCCAGCCATCCAAGGCTGCTGTCCCCCGCAGTTTCTCCTAGCAAACTGATAAAGTCTCCAGATACTTGCGTCTGAGGCAGTAAATCTGGTAGAATACGCCAGGAAATGTTGAACGGTTGAAATTATTGGTGGTGTTAGACAAGATAGACCAGAGATTGATTCAGTTCGTTTTCTGTGAAGGCTTTGACGATATGTGCAACTCCATAACGACGGAATGTTGGGACCCAAGTCTCAGCAGGTATATCACTCTGTAATTCGTCGTCCTCAACCGGCTCGACTATCAAGCAGTGGAAGCTCCTTTTTTGTTTTTCTGGAGATTGTTCGCCCCTTTCTGGGGGCTTCCTCGTTACTGTCTGCTGGGGCGTATCTTCGACGATACAGAGGCAATTAACCGTGTGTTCTCCGTAATCATATGCCTCGTCAAAAGAAGCCCAGCCAATGTGTACTTCATCATCATCTACTATAGCCTCCGGAGAAATTACGTCTCTTGCTCCATGCGTGAGAGTATATTGTGAGATCATATTATCAACACAATTCCAGTGACGATGAGCAATGATCCCAGAGACAGTATGTGCTTCTATACTGAGCTTTCTAGTTTCGTCCAAAATTCCATAGAGCGTTGCACTGTCCTCAGCAATATTTTCCATCTTCCAAGGGATGACGTTGCCGTGCACTGAAGCCCAAGTCCATGAGGGAAATCTGGTAAGCTCCTCTATTCTCTCAGTGTAGTTGTAAATACCCGTGAGCCATAACAGGGAGCGAGGGAGATCTCGTGCCCACAACCCCATCACATATTTATCCTGGTTTGTTTGCTGGAGGGAATTGGCAAGCCCCTGTAGTGCAGCAAGCTTGTCACTTTGATGACTAAGGCTCCGCATCGTGTAATTGTTTACAATAATATCCCAGTCCCGGTACATTTCTAGATCCCTAGAGCATCCATTATCTGAAACTGCAAAAGGGACTTCGTCGTTTCCATAGGCATTACAAGCCCACACCAAGCCTGCCCTCAAAAAATGGACTGTTCGACGAGCTAGCCACCATTCCTGAGTGGCCCAGGCCCTTTCATGTAGTGGTGAATTGCAAGGATCGTCGTCTTCTGAATCCGCGCTCAATTCAACGGTGAACGAGCTCACAGCAACGCCATCTTGATATAACGGCAGAACCACTTTCGGCAAAAATGATGGTTGAAGAAAGCATCCCTCACTCGGGTCTTTAGCCCCAGATGCGGCAATAACTAGGCGTGCACTCTCGTAGTACTGCCCCATCTTCTGACACTCTTGCGACCAGTCTTTGCTGTCATCTTGGATTATACATAGGGCATCAATCCACAAGTACCTTACGCCTAAGTTGCGCGTAACCGTTATAGCATCTCGGTACGTTTTTGGCAATGTCCTTATCGACATACTGTTCATGTTTTGTTTTAAGTTCGCTCTTGTTGTTTGAAGCCATTTCTTCTTCTGCTGACCCCAGCAGTAACTGAGAGAGTTATAGGGGGCGCGAGACCCAGAACTTTCAACGAGTTGAATGCGGGACTCTCCTTGCGCTATCTGTAGGTCTAGAACCCGAGTTGGTAATAATGGTACATCATCCAGCGTGGCGCCGCTAATGGCGACCTTGCAGTGTTCGTGGTTTGTGATACAGTGATTAAGGCATTTCTGAATCCAAGAAAAAGAAACTTCCGAGCCTGGAAGAAATGGAGGACTGGAAAACAAGTCCTTTAATACATCTGAACTATCATCTACACAATGGGGATTAGAAATGGTCTTGAACAGGTTGTCATGAACTAACCCGGATTTTTATAAATTCGGAAAAATCTGTTGGTCGTAACCGGATCTGTAGTAAAGATGAGACGGTACAGATTGACTCTGTCAGAGAACCAATCTCCACCAAGTAGAGTAAGCTTAGAAGGCAGGTTCCCTAGTGTTTCCTTGATATCTTTCTTAGAATAGGAGGCCTCGGCCTTTACATCTTGCATAAACAGTGCACAAAGGGAACAATTACGAGCGTAAGCGGGGAGGTCTGATGCTTTAGGGAGATGTTCGTGGTGAGAGAGTGTGGAATTATCCGGATCACCAAGCCCATCACGTGTCTTGAGGCGAGGCGTGGTCAGGAGCTCTTTAACAAACACGGTACAATAATTGCAGAGCGGCATGGCTCTAAGTTATTACCAGGCGCTTGACTGGTGACGAGCTTGAGGCTGGCTGCACGAGCGAGTGACAGGGAATTCTAGCGGGCAAGATATTGTGGGCGCGTAGAAAAAGAAAGTAAATAGATTGCTAAACGTAGGCTAAATAGAGATGCAATGAAGAAAGTAAGGAAAGTGTTAAAAGAAATAGAGGACGCGTCAGACTTGACGAGCAAGGCTGAAGTCTCAGAAGTGCTCAGATCCAAACGTACGACACGCATCACAACCCCCATCAAAATAATACGCCCCCTGTATCCCCACCAATATAGCTTTATATTTTATAAATAGAGACCTATTTTATAGTACTATTCTAGGGCTATTCTAGTAGAGCTATTAGGGTACTTATTTTTATAGATAGAGGGGTTAGATTAGTTAGCGCAGCCTCAATTTAAGTTTTACAGTTGTTACAAAATATCCCCTATAATACTACTAATATAGCTCTATATTTTATAAATAAAGGCCCATTTTATAGCCCTAGAATAGGACTATAAAATAGAGCTCTATGTATATAAATTAGATTAACATTGGTGGAGTTATATGGGGTATATTGTTTTAATGGGGGGGATGAGTCCTGCTGCGGCTTGGCGATTTTACCGATATTTCTTAAACGACTATATCGATAAAGGCCCCAAAATAGAAAATGTGTGCCTGACTCGGCTCGCCTTCGGAGGAACCCTGCTGATCTCTCGGAGATGGCCCCGACGTATAAGATACAAGAGCCTCAAAAGCTTAACTGGCTTTCGACTGTAGATGATGCAAAGACGCCTTTCCTTGCTCGTGACACTCCATCCTCCACTCCCCTCGTTATGGAATCAAGGTGACAGTCCCCAATTCCTCCAACTCAATTATCTCGTACAATTAATCAATTCACCAGCCAACCCTCACCATGAAAGCCCTCCGCCCGCCACGCCTCCCACCGCTCACCCGCCTTACCCCCCACCGCACCTTCGTCCCCAACCCCTTCGCCACAACTTCCACCCCACAACTCCTCACCGCCACCCGCACGCTCCCCTACCCCAGCGCCGCAATCTACAACATCATCGCCGACGTCCCGCAATACAGCAGCTTCCTGCCTTACTGCCAGGCCTCCACCGTAACGCGCTGGTCCGCACCCGACCGCACGACGCACACGCGCTGGCCGTCCGAGGCCCGCCTCGTCGTCGGCTGGGCCGGCATCACCGAGGCCTTCCGCAGCCGCATCTACTGCGTCCCCGGCCGCGTCGTCGAGGCCGTGGGCGGCGCGTCGCGCACCACGCTTGCCGAGGAGGACGTCGCGCACCATCGCGTCACGGCTGCAGTAGGAGGAGCTGCGGGAGCAGAGACGGGGGTGAAGGAACAGGAGCGGGAGCGGGAGCAGGAGCGGGAGCAGGAGCAGGAGGAGGCGGTGCGCACAGAGCTGCTGACGCATCTCCTGACGCGGTGGACCGTTCGGCCGCTCCCGTACACGCCGCCGAGGGAGCAGACCGAGGTTAGTTTGGCCATTGAGTTTCAGTTTGCGAATCCGATTTATAGCGCCCTGAGCGTCGGTGCCGCGCCCAAGGTGGCTGAGATGATGATCCGCGCCTTCGAGGAGCGCGTCAAGAGTGTGCTAGAGGGGCGGTTAGACGAGGGAAAGAGTAGGCCGGAGCTTAATAGGACGAGTAGGAGGGGGTGAAGTTGCAGGGATTCATTTAGGTTTACAGATTGACTGGTGTGTTAAGCATGCCAAATGAATATAATTTTGGGTGGTATGGAGGTTGTGAAAGGATGTACAAAGTTCGTTGAGTTACGTAGTGAGGTGGTGGATCCAAGGGCTTCCAAGTCTTAAGAAGTAAACATAGACTAGATGGATGAGTAAGATCGGTCTTCTCACCAAGCACACCCACACAAATAGCCCTCAGGAATCTATTTTATTTCTTTGGAGCATCTACCTAGCTACTTCCTACCTAGAAGTAGCACTAAACAAAACATTCTCCAGACCATTGGACCTATACTGGCTCATCCCAGTAGCCCTGAGCCATGAAGACCCTACAGCCGATGCACGCATACCCGTCATAAGCACCATCCCTGTGCAAAAAGAGAATACAGATGGAGAAGATAGGAGAAAATAACCAAACCCAGAGACTATCTGGTCCACAGAAATCACTATTGAGGTCGGACAACAAGCAAAGTTTTAGACAAGAAAACAATCCTGGACTATCAGCCGAAGCTTTGCAGTTGCCAATTAAAAGATACCTTGCGATGAAGAAAGGTACGTAGCACACGAAAGCCTTGGAAAGCCCATATTTCTCTATGCTCCGTATATGCTAGCTTAAAGGAAGCTCATTCCATTAAGGCCTGCGGAGTTACAGCTTTCAGGAGTATCGTAGTGGTGTAGGCTAAATCATGTTTTGTCAGCTGAGGACTCTTTTAGGGGGAATTCCAGTAGACATACGTGACCGTTAGATGGCTGCTCGCCCTGTTGCTGATAATACTTGGTATAGATATTTTCGCCACGGCGAACGGCTGCCTCATTGACCTCGACTCCAGGATGCCCATTCTCAAGGATCAACCGACGCTGCGTCGTGTTTTCTTTGCCATCCTCGGCAACCTTTGCTTTGAGCTGGCTTTGAACGGAGAATGGGCTATGTGGACAAGGGACATTTCGCGTTAGCAAGCTATGGTCCTTTATCCGTCTAACAAATTTAACACGATCTTTGGTGCCATTGACAATGAAAGTATAAACACGCCTCACAACGTCTAGTGACGTCAAGGAAATGTATATGGACGAGTGATATTCAGGGTTGGGAATGGGCTAGGCTTTGGCAAGACCAGGTCACGAATGAATCCGGTGAAACGCAGATGCGTTTAGATCATGGGCACGCATGGTCATGAAGGGCTTCAGTCAAGCTGACGAGTAGTGAGAGTGTTCATCAAAAGTGGGGTGGGTGGTCGGGAGGATTGAGGAGAAGGTACTCACCCGTTAACTTCCTTGTCCAGCATCATGTATTCCTTCGCAGCGTCTTCGGTGCCGCGTTCCAGCAAGTATACCATGTAGCAGTGAGAAAGGTCTTTAATGGTTTGAGGCTGAAGACGAGTCTTGGTACGGATGAAGTCATGCACCTGTGAGATACGTGCGTAACACTCTTTCTCCGTCTCTGCGCTTGATGGTTGCTGTATTTCGAACTCCAAGTAATTTATCCAGAAAGCTCGAACATCCAGGTACCAGCGTTGGTTCTTCTGGTACACTTGACGAGCTTCTTCTGGTGAGCCCTTGATTTTCCAAAGAAGACGAGCCCATTCAGAAACCAGCCAGCCTTGAGCGTAGATGTCACATGATTTTGAGTTTATCTGAGACTCGTAGACTGCGATGGCTGCGTCAAGGCCACCGTGTCGGCGTTCGAGATTGGCCCAAGACACGATCGTTTCATGGTGACCAGGAATATTGATGAGTATTGCCTCATGGATAGCTCGAGCGACGTCAACTCTTCCCGACATCTCTTCAAATATCGCATACTGCAGGCGCACTGCCGGTCTCGAAATCGGGACATAGAGGCAGCTGGCTCTCTGATAGATCATCCGGACCTCTTCTTCTTTTCCGGGTTGCGAGATCATCCAACGAGCATATCGCAGCCAAAATTCGTCGTAACTCGCTGCAGTAACTAGACATCGTTCGTAAAGGAAGGCAGTACGCTGATAGTCCCCCTCAACTTCCTCAAAGTCCAGATACTTGCGCCAATTGACAAGCTGCGCCTCGTCCAGTTCGTCCACCACGAAATAAGGACGCTTCAGCTCTTGTTCGTATGCCCACCGCTTGGTGGTCTCAGTCTGTGTACGGTGGAAGATCTCGAGGTGGAAGACATGGATACGCGCTCGCAAATCGCGCTCAATTTCCATATCATTCTTCATCTTACCCGGATTCTCCATTGCGATCTCAGCCTGGAACTGGGCCAATATATCCGCAGGAAGTAGCTCTGAAATAGGGCGAGTGGTGCCGACTTGATGAAAGCGGTCGAAGTAACGGGCATATTGATGTAGAGGGATGTGGATAATGCGTTCTAGTATAACAAAGATTCTGTCTTGAGCTTCAAGACGCTCTTCGAATTCGAGGTACTTGTCCCAGAATGGGTGGGCGAAGAAATCCAAACCCACGCTGTGAGCTCCACGCTCAAATAATCTAAGATACTGCAATCAGCCCGCGTTTGAGGTGAAGGGGTATACACTAGCATAAGGGAGGGTGAAGAGGGCAGCAAACAGATTACGTGTAGACTGTCAGGTCGAATGATCTTGCAGCAAGTAGCAGTCTCCATGCACTTTGTGAGACCGCGAGAAAAGGAATGCCCGCGAGGCATATCATATGAATGTGTGTAGCGAAGACAACAAAGGCCTCTGAAGACTGGATGTGAGAAGTAACTCCACGGCGTTGGTTGGTTGTGACTTTCTCACCCATATTTGAGCCCATCGCCTTTTGGACTTTTACGTTTGGAAGTTTGCGGTCATGCTGAATTTGAATAACTGTTATGGGGAAGGAAAGACTACCAATGATACTTACTCTCGGATCACGTCGGGATCATGGCTAGTCTCTACTTTGAAGGTGCAGTAGTTGGTCCACAGATCGACTGAGGTTGTGACGCTAGCGACACCTCGCTCGTAGATCTACGTTTAGTGAGCGACATAAATTCACAATGGTGAAGTAGTTGGAGTACTCACCATCTCTGCTGCTTCTGTGCCAGCGATTGAGAATTCCAAATCCGCATATTTCTTCCAGTATCCGAAGAAGAGGGGAAATTTCGCGAGGAAAAGATCATATACGGCCCGGGCAAAGGCGATGGTATGAGGACTTGAATTCCGGTTGAGCCCACCCTCCAAGGACTCAGCGGCCTGCACGAGTCTCTCCCATGCTCCGAAATTGTCTTCATTCTCTTGCTATGAGGATGTTAGCAAGAGGGTAAAGTCGTAGTATACTCAGAGAGTAGCCTCACCACTTCGGCTGTGAGCTTGCTCAGCTCGGCATTCTCCTCATCTGTGCCACTGTAACTGATATCGGCTATGCTACCACGAATGTACACCATATTCAGTGGTCACTATAGAGTGTAGTTGGATGTTCAAGTAGATGGACAGTGATGGCGGATGGTGTTGTGACGGTGAGCTGAATGTGTTTGAGGGTTGTTTGTGAGATCGAGGGCAGAGATCATCCGCTAAGTTTGAGCCTCAAAGCCAACGCCAAGACTTTTTCATGCGAAGCATTCACGTTGCAAGGAGATACGACTCGTTTCAGAGAGAGAAATTCAGATCAGATTGGTATCTCCGCAGTTCTTGTTAAAAGACATGAAGCTTTTCAAACGGTGCCTCCCCAGCCTCCAGGCTCTTGGCCCAACCGAATAGAACATGCCTTTGGGGTTAGCAAAATTGGCCAAAACCCCTTCACTATTACCGATATGTACGGAGTACTCTATCACCATCGCCATAATCCATGCAATACCCCAAAACCATATCAAGGCGTATTGAAACTACCTGAAACAAAAAGCAGATACCGTCACGCCGTGCGACCTTGGTCGTTCCTTACAACACCCGCCCCCCTTCCACATACTTAGTCTTGTCGCTCGCACCGAATGAAAACGGACTTTTGGTCATTTCGGGGCTGCGAGGACTAATTGGCAAAGCGAATAAATCATCTTCTCTGTCGTCGTCGGGCAGAGGAGGCCCGCGGGATTGGAAAGGTACACTGGTAAAAGCATTCAAAGATGCCATGCCGGCATTCTGCTCCTGTTGCTGTGCCAAGACCGAAGGGGGTGGAACTTGGGCTGTTACTTTTCTATTTGGTGGAGCCGTTTGAGTTGTTTGCGGCATTTGTGGCGGTTTGGCTGCAAGTACTGCCGGGTTTGCACCCTTAAACACAGCGAAGGATGATACCGCAACATCCGAGAATTCAGGGGAGAGGATACTAAACTGAGGGCCTTCACCTGAGTCCTGCTTAGAAGTCAAATCCCTTTCACTTGTACCCAATTTCAGGCCCCTCAGCTTCTCCATAAGGCGTCCACCACCAGGAGATCTCGGGCTTGCGGGGCCCGTAAACGCGATTGCTGGTTCAGCCACTGATATGCTGAGTGCGATAGGCTTCGCTGACACGCCGAAGTTTTGCTCAATCCATTCCTTCTCCTGTACGGCCATCAAAAGACCTACGCCTTCCGCGTTGCTCTTCGATTCCACCTCAATCTCTTTTTGTAGCACCTGCAATCTCTTCTTGGCCCATATAGTATGAAGGACACCCTTCTTGCCTGTAGAGCGCGCCGATGCGCCCAGTTCCGGCGGAAAGATGGCAGGCAAAGGATTCGTATGCCACACAACGGGCGATTTGGTACCATCCTTTGGCCTGTGAGTTAGGGTTACGATGGAAGGAACCGCCACTCCCGGCGGGAGAAGGAAGTAGAATCGATTGACATCGTTGCTGGGCTTGTCGTCGGCAGGCAGAACCGTCGTCTTGCCCTCCCATAATATGTGCCACTCGCCTCGTATGCCTCGCGTGCTGTCGTCGTCCTCCCACTCTACCATGAGTATCTTGGTGCCCTCCTTGCCATGTCCAGCCTCAAATTCAAAACGCGCCAAGGCGTTGGTGCTCGAGATGCTCGGGGACTCGACCTCATCTTTGCATGGAGCAGAAAGCGCAGAGGTATCGACAGGGTTAAAGGGTGGACGGGGCGCGGCGAACGTCATTTGGAGGGGATTTGCAGAGGACGGATGCAGCACGACCAAATTTGTTGCTACGTATAAATACGGGGGGCCGAAATGAAGTCGAAATGAAGACCTGAACCAAGTATCAGGTGGGAAATTTGGAGCAACCCGCAATCGCTTCTTACGCAGCAAATCAGGAGTGAGTGCTGGAGAAGATGCGGCCCTCTAAACAAGGCTTGAAGCCCTTCGAAGTACGTACCCCGAATTTGGCCTTCCAGCGCATCCAATCCGCCTTCGCTTCCGCCCCGCTATTCTTAGAACGCTGTCAACGCTTTGTCACCCGAAAAGGAGGGTAGCGCTCCGATGCTGACAGTCTACGCGCCACGCGTGTGGCGAGTCACTGCTTGGCTTGTATCACCAGACGCAAGGGGCGCGAGGGGAAACAAGGGGAACGGTTGGGACAAGCCGTGCAGCTGTGGCAGTGATAACAGTCAAGGGCGGTAATCGCACCGTTCGTGGCTATTGATTCGCCACCCTGAAAAACTACGTGACCGATCTATAATACAAACCGTGGAAGCTGCACTAGTTCCACACAGCGAACCTAGAATCCTCCTATCATATCGGCCCCAAGCTGAGCCACTAGTAATAACGACCGACAAAGGAAAGAGATGCATGGCATGAGAAAGCCGTAAACCTCGTAATAGAACGACTTTCATCCGAAACGCCCCATGTAATGCCGTCCACCTATAGATGCTTTCTAGCGACCTCAGAAGGATAAAGAATAAAAATTACAAGTGGGTATAAAGCGTAAGTAGCATATGCAAAGGCGAAGCAAATGCTTTTTGGATCATGCAAAATGCGAATAGTTGAAAGAATGTTGTAATCTAGCGAAATAGATTAAGACAGACCAGGACGCGGTTCCCATCAAGGGAGTCAAAGGCTAGGGTTTCTAGATCAACAAGAAATCCCATCCCCTCTGCCGCATCACGTCCCGCCAGTGGACGTTCTGTCTTTCTCCTCTCGCAAGTGCGTCGTCGTTGATGCGCCAAGTATCCTTAAGAAGCTCCTTGATTCTTCCAAAGGAACCAAAGTCGGAGGCTTCGCCTAGCCGGACTGTGCGTTCGGAGAACATAGTACGGAAAGAGGAGTTGGGGAGAGAAAGTGATCCAGCAATGAGGAGTGGCCAAACGAGAGATCGGTCAAAGCCGTCGGGACCTGCAGGTATGAAGTCCATGGCGTCGGTAAGCGCATTGATGAGGTTAGTGATACTGGGTTGCTGTCGATCGAAGTCAGGAACTAGGCTGCAAAGGTAGATGCGAGCGGCGAGGAGGAAGACCGATGTCATGTTCCTCCTCAGCTGCTTCGGGCGGATTGCGCCGGTTGAGGAGTAAGCATTGTCAATTGTTCCTGGGCCAGGTTCAGAGAGGCTGATTTGGTCGCCGAGTAACTTAATGTGTGTGCAGAGTGTGACCTCTTCCATCTTCTCCAGCTTCAGTGCCTCGAGGCATGCAATCTCGGAAATCAGGTACATAATCCGATCATCACATCCCATAAGTTCAGCTAGACCCGATGGCGAAGATGCAAGGAGCTTCTCGCGATATGTATCAGCGAATGACGGCGTCCGCCCGACCATTGTTGCTCCCAAAATATCGATCCAAGCAGCGAGAGTCATATTGAAAGGTGGTTGCGCATGAGCATGCCCGTTGAGATCAATGAGATTTTGGGGAAGCTCGAGTTTCTGGACGAGACTGGTAGCGGCTTGGAAGTGCTGGTGCCATGGGATGTCTGGTAGGCAATCGTCTGGGCGGCCAACAGAGCACTGGAAAAAGATCATGCCGAGAGTGGCCTCGAGAATCTTTTGGTGATCAGTGTCGCGATTAAGCGCCTCACAAAGTTCTGAGATCGTAGCGTAGCGGTGGCGCATGATGTCGTTGTCGATCTGCTCGCCCTGGACTCGCTCGGTGGCTTTCAAGTGCAGCGCTGAGATGCTCAGGCAGCAGTGTAGGTAGCACTTGTTTGATTCCAACGCGGGCAGAATGACTTCTGAGCGAGCCGATCCGTGCTGGTTGACCTCGAGGATTGGGAAGATGAGTCGCAGAACATCATCGATGAAGTGATTCAGGAGGTGTTTGTCGCAATCGTCGACCTGGATCATAGACTGGTGCGAGGGGCTGAAAGAGCCATGCGGGAATTCAAAGAAGTTAAAATCCAGCGGCTCCTCGGCGAATGACTCTCGGCGGCTTTCAAAGTAGTCTTGCTGGATCCAGTTTTCGGTCGGAAAGGGATTGCCGGGTACTGGTGGTACTTGGAAAGTGCTGAAAGTGGAGATGGTTGAATCTCTCCTTGTAGGAATGTCATTGACAAACATCTGGCTCTCGGTCTTAATGTCGACTTCGTACGGCGTGAACTGGCCATAATGCGAGTAGGAAGGAGCGAACATAGGCGGAGGCATGGCGGCGGAGGTGAAAGCGTCGGGAGTAGAAACGTGGTTGAAGTTGTAGTCTAGTGAGAGTTGCGAATCCACCGATGCTGCGCGAGTGCAGGCCATACCGTCGGAGAAGGTATCCGAGGTCGGCAGAGAATGGCATAAGCTCGGAGGGGTGTTTGCGCTCATTGGAATGCCCTGCGACGTCTTCTCGTTGAGCTTCGTGCGCTTGATGATGTTCTTAATGATCTCCTTCTGCTGTCTTCGCTGCTCATTGTTGCTCCACCACATCGGACGCTTGTACTCGCACTTCAATCCAAGATGGTTGCAGGCGCGGCACGAAGGCTTTCCCTCGTCGCACTTCTTCCTTCGCAGGCGGCATGTAAAGCATCCTGCGCATAACTGTTAGCCAGGAAAAAGTCCAAGCGCGGGATCCCTGCAAAGGCAGGGAAAGGCAGGGCAAGGCAGGGCAAGGCAAAGTACACTGACCTGTTCGCGATCGCCTATGCATTTTTGTAGCGGCCTGTTTGGCGTTTGCCGAAGCATTCATTCCAACCATTGTAGTAGGGTGCTTCGCAGCAGGAGTGGAAGCCGAAGAGGACATGGACAGAATATGTACCGGAGAGGTGGTTTAGAGGGCTAGTAAACAATGCGGCAAAAACGACTAACGCACAGCGGGAGAGATCGCAAGGGACAGGACCGTGAGGCTCGACCGGGTTGCTCTTAATTAAAGATAGAATAACTCGAAGCCAGCTTCGATTCTGGTGAAAGGAAAGTGAGCAAAATTACTTGGCCTGCCGTTCTTGGATGGGCAGAATCGAGGATGGACATTGTACCTTATAAGTTCCGAAAGCATAAGATAGAGAGCAAAAAGGACTGAATCTATTCTTGGAGCAGGGCAGGCGGTCAACTGCTGGCTTGCAGCGGATGTGGGTGCGGAAGCCATCTGGCAGTAAAACAGGGGGCTGTGGTTGGCCGAAGGTGCACAAGCTGGACAGGGATATCGAAATTTGGGGCTATTTTTGCTTCGTTGCGAACCGCCAGTTGGCCAGTGCTGAAAGGAGGGGTACATCGATCGAGGCCCTTGCCCATGTCAAATTTAGTGTTACTAATGCCCCGTTTCTGGACTTTTGCTGCACAACAACGCTGATGACGTGAAGCCATATTCCAGCCCGGGCTCAATTACCATATCGTCCGAAAATGGACGGGCCATCAAGCCTGGGCGCACGCAGCCGCCGCGATAACTGGCCGGACCCGCTGCTGCTTGAGATTGACCTGCGTCGATCACCGATGCTTTGAATATTGCCAAGTCCGATTATGAATACCAGCACTGCAATCCCTACAACACCACGACAATTGACTCCGGCGACCGCTCCAAAAGAGTGCTCGCACCGGGCCTTGTGGTTCCGTTGCTATTCGCAATTCCAGTTAATTCCAAGTCAATTCCAGTTTCTGCATTGTTCGGCTCCAGAGGCACGAGGGAGGAGACCGAGCAGGGCCCGTCTAGGGCCAGGTGTGTGGTACGTGCAAATATGGTGCCTTCATCTCCACCGTAAGACCCTGGACTGGATGGAGATGTTTAAAGGAGCACGAAAAGAAGGCTGGTCGCTTGGCGATAAGAGAGATCCGGCTCGTGTGACATCTCGGGCGAGGATGGAAGTGGAAATCCGAGGCGATAACCCGGGCAGGATTGTGAGAATGCTGATGGGCTGGTGGGCCTTTGCGTGGGATGGCAGAAGGAGTGGGTTCGAGTGGTTGGAGTGGTTGGGTGCATGACAAGCTTTGAAATTCTTCCGTTTAACCTGGTTCCATGCAGGTCGGGGCGTACCGCGCCATCCAATGGTAGGGCTTATCATTTGCGCTCTTTTGCTGTGGGGTCGGCCAGGGTTTGAGCAGGGTTTGGGCAAGGTTTGATCTCGGCTAGATTGCTTTGCAGCCCATCACGCACTGTTATCTATTAAAAGACTGCTAATTAGCTGTCTTTTCTGTCTTGTGTGCCTGTCTATTTAGGAATAGCTACCATCTCACACTCGTATGGACCCCGTGCAGACCCGTGCCACGCCGGGACGCTCGGCGGGGACTAGACCGAGACCATCGGTAAGCCCATTTCCAGTCAAATGCCCATAATTAGCTTTCAACCTGCCCTCGGCCGTCTAACGAGTCCTCGATGAAATTCTCGCTCCATCGCGACCATGATTGGGTACCAATAAAAAATTCAATAAATGAGACTCCACGAATAAAAACCTCAAAGTACCCAGTACTCACCAGCTGACTGATCGTCACCTGAGCCCTCTGATTTTTGCTGCAAAATTCGAGTTTCCGGTACAAGCCGTGTCGTCCTGAGTCAAGATCGCGGCTCATTCGTCTGGAGATCCCAGAACCGGGTTAACCTGTTGGGATGGTAGATCGAAAGACTTTCGCAAACCACGAGCTACCATATCGATAAGTACCTCGTATCTCTCAAGAAACGAATTGGTTATTCCCTCGCCAGGCGGGGTTAAGCCCAGCTGAAGCACGCAGCCGTTACCTCTCCGCCGGGGGGGAAAAAGGCGTCCTGCTACTGCACCCATACGCTTCCGGATTCGATATCGAAGGATTGGGGCCCGAATTTGAACCACATTGTCGGCGAGCCCCTCGTGAATAGTGCTGCAGTTGCGAGACCATACAGGGCTTGCCCTGAGGTCGCCTCGACGCAACACTCGTAAGAGACGAGCTGCTTTAATCCTCGTCTGATACGGTGACAGGTGGCTTGAAACATGCATCCCGACATGTTGATTCGCCCTGTTTAAAAGGCCCATCGTCTTCACGACCTTGAAGGTGTGCACAAGGGCATGGAGAATATCAAGGCCCGCATTAGCCTTCGATCATGTGAGGAGAGTGTGGGTGCCTTCCAGCAGACTGGTTGGCTCTCGAATTGATAAAGGTTCCATCCGAAGCGAGGTGCACGACAGTATTTCGGAAGATAGTAGTACGTGATAGCACGCCTTCAGAGGAGCGGTCTGGGACCAATCCGTTGGGTTGATTGTGGGCTTTTCAAATTCTGTGTCGCTCAACCGAAGGAGTGGTCACAGCATGCACAGTCGGCACGGTGTGATCCGACGTTGCACTATAGATTTTGAAGTTAACGATGGTGTTGTTGTTGGTGTTGCACGGTATACAAAGTACTTGTAGTTTCACGCACAAGCAGCAGGAAAACGATGACGACAATGGATTTATCAATTAAGCTTGAGCACGCTCCCGCCGCTGTGTGGCGTGCATGTGGCATGCCGTTCAACGTCATCCTGGACACAATTGTTTCCAATATCATTCGCTGCATGTGGCTTGAGGCTTGAGGCTTGAGGCTTGCTCCTCGCACGCCCCTCAGCCGGATCGCACGATTGCCAAGGGCCGAGACAGAATTGAGTTCTCTGCTCCGCGCCGCTCTCGTTAGCCGGCCAGCCTTGCTTGGAAATCGCGCGCAATCTAAATCTAACGACTGGCTCGTTCAGCGGGACCAACCGGATTTCGCGCTGCCGATCGAGCAGCACATCATTTGACCCTTTGGAGATAGCGCACTTTCTTGCTGCTGCGCACGGCAGTTCATGGCCGCGGGACGTGGAGGTGGAGGTGAAGGGTGGGGGTGGGGAAGGGCCGCTGGCACAGGCGCAGTTGCGGTGACAGCACAACTCTGCATCTTCCATGTCCACGATGCGGTGGTCGGGTGGTGCAGAAACGGGCAGACGTCAAGGAGCGATGAGTGCCATGCTGCTCGGGAATGCTGCTCAAACGTGCTGCCCAGGGCTTGTTGGGCTTGGTCACTCCTGTGCTTGTCCCGTCGTCTCGTGCCGAAGCGAGCCACAACGGAGCCCTCGTGAAGCCCCAACAGCCTCGATCCTTGATTTAGCAGCAATTTTCCGCTCCTCTTCGGGCTATTAATGGAAGTAGGGCATAAGAAAAGGGCTCCTTTAGCTCCGCGAGGGCGAGGGTGGCGGCGAATGAGCGTTTGGCGCTGGGGTCGGGCCCCCTAGCTGCCCTGTCTACGCGCCGAAACAAAAGTTTGGCGGGAAAGCTCCGAGCGCCGGATTGGCCGACGAGGGTGCTAGTCTGGATGTGCCCTTCTGCACACGACGGCACAGACGTTGGCGGCGACGAGGGTTGGCTGGCAGACTCCCAGAGCTTATGCTGTCGCTGCAGCACAAGCCGTGAAGCATCTGCTGCCCAAGCACACTTTGGTTCTGCGTGCGCCGCTGCGTCAGCTTCTACAAAAAGACTCGGAAGCGCCCTCCACCCGAAGGGTCCTTTCGCTGTCTTCGCTGTTTTACTGCTTTGTCTTGCGTATCATGATAGACAGCCCGCTGGCAACTGTCCTTAAAAGTTGGTTACAATCGTAGATCCCCCAGCATACAGAACGCACAATCACTACACGATCATGGTAAGGCCAATTTTCCCACTCCTTGCTCGCCAATTCTGTCCGAAACTTCATGCTCAATCCCATTTTCAATCACATTCTCAATCGCATTCTCAATCGCATTCTCAATCCATTCTCAATCGCATCCTCAAATTCATACTCACTCCCAAACAGCAGGCCATGACCCCCATCACGCCGCTGGAGTCCGGCGTGGAGATGTTCCAGAAAGGGAAACTACAGCCTTTCTTTGCCGCGCGGACTGGTTCAACGCGGCCAATATCAGAAGCGACGGAAATATACGATACGGATTTTGAGGATGATTCCAGCGAATTCGAGGAGGACTACTCACACAAATACAGCTTCAACTCGGTATGTCTCAATGTGCTCACTTCAGTTTCGCCACGATTAACATACCCCAGAACGAAAGCAGGAAGAGTCAAACCACAATATCCACCTTGGATGAAGTGCAAACTCCAGAAGATCCCGATTCAAATCGAAGAACCCAGTTTGATTTTGATTTTGAAGAGGTCAAGCCGGTCGAAGGACCGAAGGGGCCTCATCTCTTCCACGCATCTAAATCTTCAGTCGATTTCGATTTTGCATTGCAATTGTCTCCGTTACTACCGAAGCAGCCTCCGCCAAGAGCTGAGACTGCTTTCCGGTCATTGTCTCCCGCGACCATCGTCCCTCAGAGAGAATTTAACAGTCTAGCAAATGCTGTAGCAGACCTAGATAACTCAGAGGTTCGCACATGNTCAGCGCAGCAGGTTGCCTCGTGGATGTTTCAAGCAGGGTTTGAGTCGGATATCATTGACAGGTTTGAGGCACATGATATCAATGGTGCCGTTCTCCTAGACCTCCAATTTGATGATCTGAAAGAGCTGGAAATCCAATCATTTGGCAAGCGTCATCAGTTGTGGAATCAGATCGATGCCTTGAGGTCAAATGAGGGCCTAGTACCTCTCGTTCCTCTTCCGACTCCTTTTGAGGACATCAGCCGTCCTTGCACCGGCGCCCGCTCAAGGTCTAAGAGCAGAAATAGAGACAAGAGCAGGAACAGGGACAAGAGCAGGGACAAGAGCAGAAACCGAGAGCATCGTTCGAGAGACAATGAATGCCACGGTGAGGATGATGGCATAACCCCTGTCACCCCTGGAGGTGGAAGAAAAAGACGGGGACGCAAGCACAGGAATCCTGTAGATGATATCATCACGCCTGCGGAATCTGTCTCCATCGTAGCCATTGAGCAGCTTCTCCCCAAGCCTCATAAGTGTGCCAAAGGAGAGCGTTGCGCAAAGTGGAGAAAACAGCAACGTCAGCTCGCCAAATTGACAGAAGAACACGGATTTCCTATTTCCCCAGAAAAGGGAGGTCACATCTTCATCGCGGGCGATCCTGGAAACGCCGTCTCTGCCAACCGAGTCGTGGAGAATGTCTATCGTCCCGCTTCAGAGGCCGAGCCCTCCGTGGTCGCTTCATCAGATCTTTTGGGCCCTGGTCAGCTCCCTGAATTCGCATTGCAAGAGGATTTGCTGCGCAACCTCGAACAACGCGACCCACAGGATAACGTAAAACAATTCCTGTCTTTACAACACTTGGATCAACCGTACACGACAGCAACGCCTATTGAGGCCCCTCCAAGCCCTCCATTCGAGATGTTTCCACCTCAACATCAGAATCTATCGTCACTACATCTCGCAGGCTCTTCCTACCTCCCAGCCCCACCCCAACTCCCTGGTCCAGCTCTCCACCCTCCAGAGTATACCCCTGCTCCTCACTCCAACCTCAAGAGCCTCCCCAGGCTCAATATCCCGCGCTCCATGTCTGCAAACCCCCACTATGGTCAGAGAAGCGCCGGCCCGAGATCAGCCCAACCCGGTCCTAACACCGCCTTTTCCCCCTGTCGCACCGCGTCTCCAGGTGGCGTTTATCGATTTGGAACACCATTCTCCGCAATGGATGTTCCAGTTACCGCAGTCCCGATCGGCCCCGTCTCCCGCGATACAAGCCAATCTGTCCCACCTAACATGCAGTTCCGCGATCCAGTTGACCGGAGCAGCTCCCGCACAGACTGGCGCCGACCTTCCTTCGCACTGCCTGCCCTCAACGAAGGTGAGGTCTACACCACTGCCGACGGCACCAGCGACTCCGACACGTTGCATGAGAGCACCGACGACGCCACCAACGCCGCCACCACCAAAACCGGAGAGACTTCCAAAAAGAAGGGAGGCTTCCAGTACGATGGCGTTAACCACGCCGGTTGGATGAAGAAACGACGCACCAAGCTCCTGCGCCACGAATGGGAAGACCATCACTTCCGCCTCACCGGCACTCAGCTCGCCATGCACCCCAACGAGCTCCCTTCATCCTCCGCCCTCAACACCATCGACGTCGACGACTACGCCGTCGCCTGTTCCTCCATCGCCTCCAACAAACTCTCCGCCAAGCTCAAGGCGCTCAAGCTCACCTCCGGCTCCAAAGAAAACAACCCCACGGCCTTCAGCTTCCAGCTCGTGCCCACAGGCCCGGTCGAGAAGGACGGGCGGTCCACGAGGCGGGTCATGGCGAACGGCAAGACGCACCACTTCGCAGTGAAGACGCGGGACGAGCGCATCGACTGGATGCGCGAGCTGATGCTGGCCAAGGCGCTCAAAGCCAAGGGCGACGGCTACGAGGTCAACGTCAACGGGAATGCCGTGTAACGGGTCTCGGTACTGTTCTTGTTTTTTTTTTTAAAAAAAAAAATTTGATTAAAATACTCCATTGGAGCTCCGCAGTGCTTACTGTCATTCCAACACCAACTACCTCACACGCCCTCCTTCTATTTAATCACTAGTGTTTGGTTCCGGCGATCCTGTTCTCTGTGGCATGTTGATATACCCTTCTGAGCGTTAACGATTTGTTTTATGGTTTCTCGTCTGTAACGATTTGGGCTGAGTGACGGTCGGGGATGAGGGGAATGGTACGCAGGGAATGGGGAGACGAGATGATGAGGCGGGTTGGTAGCGCATTTTTGGGTAGCATCGCATTGGGATATTTCTTCGCTCATTTTGGGGAGGGGAAGGATAAGGGTTATAGGTTGAATACATAGGCTTAGTATAATGAAGCAATGAGTCTACTCTGCATATTAGCCATGCCACTTGCTCGAATCGGTGCCTTGCTTGGTATCAAACTTGGACGGCTGTGAGGCACAATGCCCGGGATAAAGCAGTTGGAGTAGAAAGAAACTCAGCAGCGCAAAGCTGGAACCGTGGTGCCGACAGCAGCAGGAAATTTGTAATGGAGTTAGAAGCTGGAAATCTATTTCGGTTGGAGGAAGCTCATACCGGTTTGTTCATCAGCCCAAAATATTTGAAGTTCGTACTATTTCTAGTTAGAAGCCAACCACGGCACACTTGAGCAGGAATACTTAGCATTTTCTTTGCTTGGCTTCGGGTTTAACATCGACCCTTCCGATGCATAAGCTTTCATTGTGGGATGAGATTTGCATGTGAGCTACCTGGAAACTGAACTGAATTCAATAGGGATATTGGAACAGAAAGCTTTGAGCCACTATGAATTGATTAGAACACACACTTGACTTCGGTCAAATACAACACTGCGATCAATATAATCCATGAAGGGTCACATAACGGATTGATTTCGTAATACATGGTGTTACATATCTTCCTCTTCGTCAGACTACTGGACGAAGACCGGGTGCTCAACAGGGCTCGTAGGGTCCTGAGAAATATGAATTAATCTAAGGTTGGCCACTTCGTTTGATTGGAGGAAACTTCGGCAAAGAGTGAAAGGCTACTCAGAACGGAGCATTGTCTTCATTGGAGGACTTCGGTGTCGGGGGCCTGAAAGGTGAAACCAGTCATTGGAATCAAGGGATGGCGAGAGCAACAGAGTTGAGCAGAAGCAAAACTGAGAGTGAAAAACTGAGGACGGGGGACCTTGATATACTGTACTTGTGAACATGACCAAGTATCCTTACTTTGACACGTACCGACACACCACAACACATATCTATAGCTATGATGCCACGACTATTACCTCGCGTGGCCCGATGTGACTGGACTAACAACGAAGGAATCAGGTCGATTAATTCTCGAGAATCTCAGTTTCACCAATATCACTGCCGCAGGAACCAAAACCAATAATACTCAAATAGCCTGAAGGCACTTCATAGGCCCCATTCAAAAAGATCATTCCAGGAAAAGAAGGAAGAATATCAGAGCAAAGTCCAGAACTCCCAACACCCACTCAAAGTATCCAGGATTTAAGAAAATAATCAAAATATATAGACTAACAAAATACAGCATTATATAGATCAAATGAAAAAAGAAAGGCCGGTCCCATTCTAATCATAACAGACAGCATAGTCGCTAGCTTCGCCCCAACAGGCCATAGAACTCTTATGAAAGCTATATGACTGATTTTTTTTTATCATATCTTCAAAAGCGTACAGCGAAGGTTGGTCGAAAACAGGTCGGGAAGTATAGCGAACGTGTACTGTGGCCTCGGAGTCACGTCGTGGGATGATGGGGTAGTAATGTTGTACAGAATGTTGACTGATCTTGTCGATGCTCAGCCATGAATGAACTCTTTGAGATGTTTGACGCTGGATCGACCGAGGGCGCGAGAGCCGAAGCAACTTTGTGGTATCAAAGAGAGGGACCGTAAGGCACGAACTCAGAGTCGAAGAGAAGTAGAATCGAAGTGCGAGATGAAACAAAAGAAAAGCAACCGCCAACTCTCCTACAGTCAAGATCTTGTTAGATCTAACCGCAAGATTGGCCGGGAAGATGGCAGCCTCTGAGATGAAAGCCCGCCTCCGCCCACGCCTCCGCTGCCCGGCGCTCAAGGGCCTCGCGCTTGGCCTTCCCGCAGGACTGGCCCGGGAGATGGCAGCCTCGTTGGAATGCTTCGGCCTCGGCCTCTGCCTCTGCGGCGCGCTTGATCTTGCCGCAAGACTGGCCTGGGAGATGGCATCCATGAATGTACTGAGCGTCAGCTTCACGCTTGGCTTTGCCGCATGATTGACCTGGAAGATGGCATCCGTGGATGTATTGAGCTTCGGCCTCAGCGCTGGCATCGGCATATGCCTTGGCGATGGCTTCAGCGAAAGCTCCGGCTGCGCGTTTAGCGATGGGGTAGGCGTTGGCGTCGGCTCCTGCGTCTGGCTCTGCGAGAGCAGCAGCGGCGGCCTCAGCGGCACGCTTGAGCTTGGTAACGGCGTTTGGCGCTGCCTCGGGCTCAGGGATAGCAATGGCTCGGGCAGACCCAAGGGCTAGAGCCGAGGTGAAAAGAATGGTTATGAACTTCATGTTGTCGTTGATTTAGTCGAGTAGATTGATATGTGGTCTTCGAGGATCTGAGAGATTGTATGAAGGATATGTAAAATGAAAGACTTGGTAGTTGAAAAGGCGAAATGGGCATGCCAGGTTAGATATTTATGATCGAACTTTATATCATCCCTTATACTCCTCAATAGAAGTCAATAAAGAAGGTCATGCAGGGATTGAATCAAAATAAAGGGAGTCAATAGAGTAGAGACCCCGAGAGGCAAATGTGACGGCCAATCAAAAGGCTAAGATTCGAAGTGCCCCTCAATAAGAGCCAATAGGGGGAGTGAGTCGGCGAGTAAAAAAGTGGGAAGTGAGATGACTTTCAAGGTCAAGACCTTGATCTGGCCATGAGTCGAGGGTTGAGAAGGATTGTTAGGATATATTCTTTATCTGTCCTACGTTAAGCTAGATAAAGCATCTGGTGTGGGCGGATACAAGTATGGAGAGTGGTTGTTTGTAGTTCCTGAGGAGATCCAAAGTGGGACCACGCCCGGGACTCGGGAATCTGGTACCTCAACATGAGAGTCCCCGATGCTCCAAATTGAAAGCTAGACTAGGGGAAATACAAAGGACTTCAATGAGAAGTTCAAATAGGGACAAGGAGTTGTTAGTGAAGGTAAAAATTTGAGTATACCGGATTTGGGTCTCAATAGGCCCTCAATAAGATTTTCGGTCTTGGCGGCCTTTCGTGGTCGTGTCACGGGCCGGGCAACGAGGAGACCTTGTTATAACTAGTATAAATCTCTATGAGCCACTTCTACGTCGTTTGTCTAGCGCTCGTGGTGATTGAGGCTTAAAAGGGGTTAACCTAGAGAGGTTGTTGTGGCCACCACGTGGTAGTTCCCGAATATGGTTCGAGTGACTTGAACAAGGAGGACAACCAGGAACTGTACTACCATTGGAACTTAAGGTTAGTCGTGTGCTGATGATGGAAGCTTCTTACCTCTTCATGGTTCTTTTGGAAGGGTTTACCAAATAGACATCTTCGAACGCTTGTCTTGAGTTTGAAACAGAAAGTAAGGACAGCTTCTAGGTTTTTGAGGAAAGAAATAGTTACATGAGTAAGAGAAAAGACTTAAGGGCTAAGTAATTTAGGTGAAGGTAATGTAAAGATTGGAATTACTTGAGAGTTACTCTAGAGCGTCACTCTGGCCTAAGTTATAATCGATCAGAATTGGGAAACTGAAGGAAAAGTACTGAAGTATTATTAGCTTTGCTATTATTCACCGAATTAAAACCATTCCTTCGATATATCTAGCGTAGCATACCGGGTTGAAGTGGCCATGAGAGGGTTCGTGGTGTTGAGTCGTCGTTGAAGCTTGCGCACGGACCTTCTTGGCATGACTTTGAATATGGCATGAGCAAGACACGAGATGATTTTCGAGGGAGCAAGAATGCGCTCTCGATTATTCAAGTCCGGTGTAGCAACACCTTACAAACAATTCTCTAGGTTATCGCATCCCAATCCTTGCACGTCCTGCAAATTCCGTGCGGTGATAGCCCGAACATACTCTACAGAGCAGTCAACTTCCGAAAAACCTTACTACATTACAACTCCTATATTCTACGTCAATGCTGGTACAATTGCCTCATATATTTACTCTAAGAAGCCCATGGAACTTACTAAAAGCTCTAAATAGCCCCTCATGTTGGCCACCTATACACAATGGTCCTCGCGGACATCCTCAAGCGATGGCAGGTCCTCCAGGGCAAGAAGGCAATACTTTGTACCGGAACTGATGAGCATGGCATGAAGGTTGTTTCTACTACTCCTGTGGCATTGGTATTGCTTTACTGAACACTGGTGTGATAGTAGATACAACAAGCTTCTGTAAAAGCTGGCATAGAACCGAAACCTTTCTGCGACAAAGGCGCTGAAATCTTCAAAGTACGCGACAGAGAGCTCGATGTGGAATAATGCCAAGTCTAAGTGTTTGCGCAGGATCTTGCGGCGAGAGCGGAGGTTACCAACGATCATTTCGTCCGAACGACGGATAAGGAACATAGGGATGCTGTGGAGTACGCTTGGGTATGGGAGATATAATCGGAATTGGATTATGGGACATAATTGGAGGCTGATGGGATAATAGTTTCTGCTAAAAGAGAGAGGCTACATATACACCTCGAAACATGAAGGATGGTATTCTGTTAGCGATGAGACTTTCTACCCTCAATCGGCAGTTCACCTCATCCTTGAGCCTGCTACTGGCCGAAAGGTTATGGTAAGTGCGCGATATGGGACTCAATTGAATTCAATACGGTAGCTTATTTTAGACAGACCTCGATAGAGACTGGGAAGGAGGTGGAATGGACGTCGGAAACAAACTACCACTTCAAGCTGTCGGCATTCAAGGAAGAACTGCTCGAATTCTACAAGGAAAATCCTAACTGGATATACCCACGACATCGGATGAACAACGTAGTGCAAGCAGTCAAATCTGGTCTCGGTGACCTATCTGTATCCCGGCCTGTGGACAGACTTTCTTGGGGCATCCGCGTTCCGGGCGATGAAAGCCAGACCATCTACGTTTGGCTCGACGCTCTAGTAAACTACATCACAAAGGCCGGATACCCATGGCCTCCTGGGAAAGAGGAGGCTGGGGGATGGCCCGCAGACTGCCAGGTCATTGGGAAAGACATTGTTCGTTTCCACTGCATCTACTGGCCAGCCTTCCTCATGGCATTGAGTCTTCCTCTGCCTAAACGTATTCTGACCCACGCACACTGGACGCTTGGAAAGGAGAAAATGGCCAAATCAACTGGGAATGTGGTTAATCCATTCTTCGCTCTCGACCGCTTCGGCGTTGACGTTATGCGATTCTACCTTGCGCATGACGGCGGACTAAGCCATGACGCTGACTACAGCAATTACCACATTATCGAGCGCTATAAGAAAGCGCTAAACGGCGGTCTGGGAAACCTTGCTAGCCGGATTACGAGAGGTAAAGGGTGGGATGTGCGTCGTGCCGTGGAAACGTTGGTTGGGTCAACGTCAGTAAAGGATCAGTACCTGGCCACGGACCAACTCGCATTGAACCACTTTAATCTTCTCGTAAAAACACCATACGAAGTAAAAGAATCAGTCGATAAAATGGACGTCAAAGGAGCGCTGAAGACCACCATGCATTTGATCTACGCAGTAAGTAGTCTTTAGCAGCACTCCCTTATCTATCTAATCCCTTTTTGTCTAGACAAATTCCTACCTCCATCAAGCTACCCCTTGGAGTCTCGCGAAAGAACTTGCTGAAGCTCCAAATCCTGAACTTCAGCCCGAGCTTGATAAAATAATTTTCCTGGCTGCCGAGAGCTTGCGCGTAGCGGGTATTCTACTGCAACCTTATATGCCGAATAAAGCATTTCGGTTACTTGACATGCTAGGGGTAGATGAGAATAGTCGGACTTTCGCACATGCTCGGCCTGGTCGCGATAGCGGATACGGCACCAGTAAAGTTCCGCTCGGGAAGGGGACGCAAGGTGTGCTATTCCCGCCCCTCACTAGCGATCTGTGATCTTGGAGTTCAACGTTCTGAAATTGCCTTACGAGGCTTGTATTATTCTGCGGTGTCTCTGTTCATAGATGAGTGTCCTTCCCAGCGGTACTAGGACTGTAGCCATATCTGTAGCCATCTTGTATTTATACAGATTCATTTCGATGCCGAGATGAGTAGTTTTGCAAAGAACCCAGTTCCAGAGCGACCGTACCCAGAGATTTTCTCTTCTACAACTGCTCAATCCCACTAACAAGCGTATCTAATTCCTGATCTTCTCCCTCCACTAACTTCTTCATCATACTTGACCTAGAACGGCATACAAGTCAGCAAAGAGTGCGTAGAGTCTTGTCTCATCGATCTTAATCTGAGGAGGGAAACTTACAGATTACCCATTCTCACCCCGGCCATCCTACCCTCCAGCTCCCGACTCTTGACCTCAGCAACACCCAGCACGCTCTCCGGCACCTTCGCCAGCCTCGCCACATTGAGCCCATAACTCCGATGCGCGACGCCCTCCCCAACCTCATACAGAAACACAATTTCCTTCCCGCCCTCTCCCTGCTCCTCAAACTTGACATGCACGTTCTTCAGCTCGCCCCGAAACATATTCTCCGTCCTGCTCAAGTTCTGATAATGCGTGATGAACAAAGTCAGAGCCTGGATATCCTCAGCCACGTATCGCAGCACGGCCTCGGCGATGGCGACGCCGTCATGGGTGCTGGTGCCGCGGCCCAGCTCGTCGAGGATGACGAGGCTGCGCGGCGACGCCGACTTGAGGATGTCGGCGGTTTCGGACAGCTCGACCATGAAGGTGCTCTCGCCCTTCAGCATGTTGTCGAAGGCGCCCATGCGCGTGAAGACGGCGTCGAGCAGCGTCAGCTGCGCCGATGCCGCCGGCACGTACGAGCCCACTTGGCCCATGATGGCGATGAGCGCGCCCGAGCGCACGTAGCTGCTCTTGCCGCCCATGTTCGGCCCCGTGATGAGGAGCGCGCGCGTCCCGGGGTTGGAGAGAACTAGATCGTTCGGAACGTAGGCATCCAGAAGCAATTGCTCCACCATTGGATGTCGGCCTCCGACGATGTTGAGCTCGATGTCCGAGGTGAAAGTAGGTTTGACATAGCCAGGTTGGGCAGCGAGCGCCGCTAGGGAAAGTAAGCAGTCAAGAGTAGCTAGAGCATGGACGGCGTCTCTGAAGATCTGGTACTGGGCGGCTATATTTGCGAGAAGTTTGGTGAAGGCCGAGTCGCACGCCGCGGCTAGTGCTTCTTTATGCTGGTCGCGCTCGCGGACCAGCTTCACTACTTCCGGAGTATGGAAGCGTGAGAGTTGCTTCGTGCCGCTAATTTTCGCCCAGCTCGCTGGTACATTCTTAATATCAGAGTTCTTGACTTCGATTAGGTAGTCGATCCCAGATGATGTGACGTATGTGACAGTCTTTTTCTTTAGCTTTGAAGCCGCGACTGCGAGATGCTCGTTAAGATCATGCTCGACGGCTGCGATGCCGAGCTTATGTTCTGTAATAGCTTCGGTTTCGTACTCCTCGCGGAAGAAGGAGAATTTGTCGTCATCTTTTGCGGCTTGTGTGTTGACTTTCTCTAAATGCTCAACCACGTCTTCTGAGATCGTTGGCAGACAGGCTATTGCTTCATTGATCAAATTTGAAGAAAACCCGGCGTTCTCAGGGGACGTAACATGCGCATACTCGCTGGCTATACGCTGCAGCGTCTGAAGCGCGCCGAGCAACTCTGGACGGGTACATTTCTTGTAATATATCCGAATCAGAACCTTCTCTAAATCAATCTTGATTTGGGCAAGGAGACGCTGAATCTTGTCGACGCCAGAGGTGTTCTCCCCCTCTTTGAGCTCTTCCACCGCCGCAATCCGTTCTTCCAACTTGGCTTTATCAAGCAGCGGCCGACCGACCCATTTCCTAAATAGCCGCTGACCGAACCGGGTTTTCGTACGGTTCATAGTCCAGAACAGGCTGCCCTTTTCCGTATGATCTGTTTGATTCTGATATATCTCTAAGCTGGACAGGGTGTTCCCATTGAGCAGCATGTGTGAGCGAGCGCTGAAGGGTTGGAAACATTTGGTAAGGTCGAAGACATGCTCAAGACCATACTCGCTCATGTGAGTGATCATAGCTGAAAGACAAATCGTGACATTTTGAGAGAGTTGATGGACCTTATCTAAGAGAGCGCCTTGGCTATCTGAGTTGCCGGCGTTAGTTTTCATCTTGTCAGCGTAAAAGTTAGAGATGTGACTGTAGGATTGAGCAGCCATTGTCTTCGGTTTCTCAACCCGTTCGACTCGAGCTTTGTCGCCGAAGACATTTGTCTTACTCCCAGAAAGATGTTGCACGAGCTTGTCAGTAGCCTTTGATAGATCTCCAACTATTAAGAACTCGCATGGAGCAATGTGGAGCAGTCTCGTTTCGACTTCGCTTCTCATGAAACCATCTTCGAAGTCGTCATAGATGATATCTCCAGTAGCAGGCTGAACGGCTACAAGGCCAACATGCACTTTCTCATCTGCACCCAGGCCTTTTGCATTGGATTCTGTAAGACAAAGCAGGTATCCAGTAGCTGGTGCCCCTACACTGGGTTTGGCAGCCGGGCCTTCTAATCCTTCAACATCATCCACGTAGGTGGCCTTGGTATAGAGATTGGTGAGTTTCCGCACGAAAGGGCCGCTGCGGTTATCACCAGCCGCCTTCAGTGCTGCAGTTTCAATTTGGCGAACTACGCCCACTTTATGATTGGCTTTGACGAGTCTCTTGACATGGACTTGTAGTCGATGGACTGGGAAACTTGCAGATGCAAATCGGTCAAGATGTGCTTCTGAGGGGTCTAGTATAATGTCAGCAAACCCCAAAAGGTATGTTCCGGTTACAAAACATTTTCACATTATCTAACTTACGTTCATCATACCTAAACTTCCCAGGTATGCACACAATACCCAGCTCTTTGGACGCGATTCTTGCATCTTCGCCAAGTAGCTTAAACTTATATCCCACTTCCATAATGATCAGAGCATCCAGGTGCTTCCGCTTAATCTCCAAATACTGCTTATCCATCGGTGTTAGCTTGCTCCCACCCTTCTTCGCAGCCGCACCCTTCTTGCCCTTAGCCGTCGGCTTGGACGCTGGCTCATCCTCTTCAGCCTTATCACCTTCGGCCCCATTCTCGCCTCCAGCCGTCTCCTCTGAGATGAAGTTATTTCTCCTCTTGATCTCCGCTATACTATCCGGTCTACCCAATTTCTTGACAAAGCGTTGATGCAGCCTCTCCTTCCGTCTTCGCGCCTCCTCAAAATCCGGTTCGTCCTGATTCTCATCTCTAATAGGTGAACTGGAGAAGAGGTATCTCGCCGTCCTATCAGAAACTTTGGGGTGCTTTACGGCGTTCATCGCAGCCATGGAGGCTTGCCTGAGGGGGCTGTAGTGGGAAGGTGGAGGCGTAGGGGAAATATTGCCGCCATCTTCGGCCGACTTATCAACGGACATTGCCTCATCGTTCCTAGCATCTTGAAGCTCTGTATTGTCTTTGATGGCACTCTTCTTGGACTTCTTAGGGTCTGGCAGCTCGTTGCTTACGTTTCCCCCGGCTTCATCTAGTATTCGTTTCCTTGGTGGGGCGCGTCTCTGAGGCAATGCGATCTCTTCATCGGAGCTGGGGGCGGATTCACTGTCCTTTGGACCATTGGTAGGTGTGGGATTTTTCAAGGAAACTGGGGGTTTCGGAGTAGGGGTAAGTTTCAGCGTTGAAGAGGGCTTAGGAGTAAAAAAACTTGAGATTGATTGCTGTTTCTTGCTCTGAGAGGAGCTCGGTTGGGGTGGGCTTCTAGCTGGTGCCATTGCGAGTGTTCGATGTGGGGACGATATTCCGTCGTTGAAGTCGAAATGGGGTTCACGCGTAAATATGGAAAAGAGGCGACGCGAGTGGCGCGTCACGCAGTCACGAATTAATTGGACACACTTCACAAAGGTAATTGTTGCCCTAAGGCTAAAGGAATTCTTGACTCCTGCTTAAACACAACCTCTCTCTAGATGTGGCAATGATTAACGTTTTTGGGTAAAAGTCGACTCGGCTAGTTCGGTCTTTCATTTGATCAATAACACGCGCCATAGCCAATATTCTCACAGAGAATGATGAGTTGAAGATAAATGAGTGCATCTGGCATTATTCTATCGGCATGTAACTTTTATGAAGGATCAGGTATGTCTATATCTAACAACTCAAAAACCACCCCAGTACCAGTTCTAGTAGAGCAAGCCTCCCAAAGTCTAACTATATTTATGTCCTCTTATTAGAGACCCAACAAAGCACTAGCACCAGGTTCGCTGGAGACATAGACAACATCATGGCTGTCCGTGAATCCATTGAAGCGGGTTGCTGAGCATTTCGTGTATGCTATAAGTATACATTAGCTCTGTTGTTTTTCTAATAGCTTCAAAGTGTAGACTTACCTCCCATGTCCTCGAAGTAAAGCCAATCGCCAACATCGACTGTTTCAGCGAATGTGCAAGTGGCAGAAATGCAGTCAATCCCGTCGCAAGTCGGACCCCAGATGGAGTACTCCGTTATAGTTGGAGTGTCGTATCCAGAGCGCTTTGCGTCATACAAGAAGCGATCGCCACATTTAAGGACCTCAGGGACTGGATGTTGATGGTCGAAGATAATGCTTGAAAAATTACCGTAGACGCCATCATTGAGATACAGCATGTAAGACGTTGTACCCAATGTCGCATCGGCAACGGTACGGCGAGCAATCACGTGGCATGCGATTGTGAACGCTGTAGAGACGTAGTACCGACCAGGTTCTCCGATGATGCGTATGTATGATGGAATGTATACGTCTAGGGCACCAGAGAGCACCGCAGCCATTTCCTCAAACGTATCTCCGCAAAAGCCCCCTCCGACATCAAGAGTGTGCATATTGAATCCAATCATCGCAGCTTGGTCGAATACAAACCTTGCGTCCTGAACGGCCTTGAGGAATGCTTTTGGATCGGACGCACCAGATCCCACGTGGAATGCGACTCCTACCACGTTAAGCTCCAGTTTCTTGGCTAGCTCAAGCAGTTCGTTTGTGGAGTCCAAGGAGGCGCCAAATTTCTGACTCAGCCGACATAAGCTAGCAGAATCATCCGTGAGGATCCGAAGGAATAGTTCTGCATCTGGAAATAACTGCTTCGTCTTATATAATTCATCCGCATTGTCGAAAGTCATCTGCTTCACGCCATGTTGGGCAGCATATCGGACATATGACTTGGTCTTGCATGGCTGAGCATAGATGATGCGGGAAGGGTCAATGCCCATCTTGAGAACTTGCTCGATTTCAGTCTTGGATGCACAGTCGAACCCAGTCCCAAGTTCGGCCAAGAGGCGAAGGACTTGAGGGTCAGGGTTGCATTTGACGGCTATGACAATGTAAGCAGTAGCCCACCTCAGAGCTTACGCTCATCACCACCACTTACCATAGTGAGGCTTGACTCTCCCCAAGTTTTTCTTCCAACGGATGTGTTGGCGGTAGACCTCGCCCAAATCGGCTACGAAGAAGGCATCTTCTTCTCCTACGCCACAGGTATCCTGATCAATACTTTCAACACGATTCCTCAGAGCGCCACCAATCAATTGTTTTGCGTTATGAAAGCTATGGTTGTCTGGGAAGACAAAATTGCTATCCGCCGACGCTAAGGTTTTGAAAGGCAATGGTGTATATTCCTCAGTAGTTATGAGAGCAGGTGCCATTCCCAGGAAAACAAGCTCCTGGGGGGTACAAGTATAGATTTTTCAACTACCCGAAAGTCGTGTTAGGGAGGTCGGAAGGGCACGAAGCCGAGACTGAGTTGTGGGCGAGGCCTCCTCGACTCTTCCTCTAGAAGAGGAAGAACCACAGAGAGCGTCCTATGCGGCAGCTGGGGTTGTGATGAGACGAGGGGTTGGATTTGGTTTTGGCAAAATATCAAGCGCTCAAAATTGGCCGGGGTAGGCAACAGGCGGGGGAGGCAAGTTGTTGAGAATGTCTGGATGTGGTCGAGTAGAGACAACTTGGAGGTCAAGGTGGACTTGGGCCGTCTGGGCCGTGCTGAACAGGGTGCCTTTGCAAAGACCAAAGGCAGTCCTCCCACTGAAACTAATGGGATGCAGGTGATTAGGTGGTGCTTGAGAGACTAGAGGTGAAAGAAAAAGATGATGAATTTTCAGTGGCAGCTGTGGAAAGTTGGAGGGGTGATGTAACATGGTAGCAATTTTGACTCTGGCGAAAGTGCGGAGCTAGGGTAAGAACGGAAGAAAGTCTGCCATTTTACGTACCAAATCACAAACACAGGCGACCTCTCCTGTTATTCTACTCTTCGGGTCCCGCGATCCTCTACTCTTCTATGCGTGATACGGCTTAAAATAGAGGGGGACGAGAGAGGGAATGAGAGAGGGAAGAAAGAGATGAATGAGGGCGGTTGAAATAGAAGCAGCAGAAAAGTGCGCAAAGTTTCCTTCAGCTTGTTTGGAGGCCCTGTGTACCTCCTCCAATTCTGTTCCGAGTCGCACGTATCAACATCCGTCCCATCTTGACAGGTGCTTGGCCCTTAAATCGCTCATGGCCCCCTGGTGAATCGAGGGTGGACCGCACATCGACTGAATTCACTGACACTTACCCCTGAGAGGATGGGTGGCGCGCGTCGCTCCTCACCGCCTGCAGGACAAACCCTTACAAAACGTTGCGAATCCCGTATTTCCCGAGGGATTTCGACAATTTACTACAATCCGCCATTTTTGCGCTCAAGTGGATGTCATACCGCGTCGATAATGACGTAGCCGTCACAGCCCGCGAAGGCTTAGCAGTCCTTAGCAAAGTAAAATGGCATGGCTCTGCAGCGCGGGAAGACCGGCACATAACTACTCGTAAACCTCAGCTGAACCCCATCCCACCAAACACTGCCTAATAAGACTCGGGAAATATATGTGCTTCTAGAAGGGACAAGGCACGCTTGACCGGTTTGAGAAAACACATCCTGTATGAAGCCTTCTTATCCAGGCCCTATAATCCCCATTGCTCGTACATCGGATTTTCGAGGCATCCGTTGCCACCAGCTGAAGATACTAAACACAGCCCTTGTTTTCTTTTGACTATTCTAAGCCACCAGCGGGTCCAAAAATGGATTTTGGTATCATGTATGCAAAAAAAAAAACCAAATGCCCAACCCAAAACCGTCCCGATAAATACTTCACGTGCTGCCTTTAAATTGTTAACTTCGTGTAAGGTATGAAACCCCCCATTTAAAGAACAATTTTCCCACCCAATGTAGATGCCATAGAAGAGGAAGGAAATAAAATACTGATGCAGTCGTGAAGTTAGGGTATTAGCTCGCCCTCTGGAGTAAAACGGGAACATCTGACAAATCAACGCCAAATTGGTTGCTGAAATGCATGCTCTTCCTGCTTGCAGCGCTGCGGAGATGACGCGTGCCTGTACTCCCTCCAACTCCAAAGCCATGCTCGTACTCATAGTCGAGGCCTCCACTGTAGCGATCGAAGATGCTGTATTCCGCTGTGGCGACATCTGTGGGAGTTGAAGACTTGACTAACTCGGTAGGTTTTGCGTGGGGAGGGATGGTGCCGCGCGATAAGGTGTGCCGTGATGAGGCGATGGAAGATTGTGACGACTGACTTGAGATCTTTGGCTGAACGTCGGCTGTAAGAGCGGTTTGGCAACGAAGTCTCTCACCGATTAACTTACGGCGTTGGCGCCAGAGGCGGGAGTGTGCCTCCCAATCCGGTTGCACTTCCCGGGATTGCTGAATTGGCTGTTCATTGAACTTTTCGATAAGTGCAGACACAGATGTCTCCCTAGAGGCAATTTTTGGACAATCACTACCTTTAGCTGGCGGTTGAGAGATACCAAGATCCGTTGTGGCTTGGGAAGATGAAGCCCGCGCCAGAGACAGTCTACATGATGTTATTGAGGGCACCGGTGGCACGTCCGAGTACACGCTACGAGGGTGAGGTACTCTTGCTGCCGTAGCTTCTCCTGCTTCGAGGTTGTACTCATGATAGCTTCTCGGCCGTTGTACGATTAGTCTAGACGGCGCAGCACGCTCACGACTGCGCATCCTGGCGAATTCAGAGGCAGTCGCCGAATCCATGTTGACCATAGACTTCGCGCGTGGCAAAGCAGTGCTAAATTGATGGGGGTATGTTGGGGATGTGACGGGCATGGTGTGCAGGGCTGAAATCGCTACATCATAAGGCGACCTACCAAGCGACTGTGTAACCGTGCCGAAGTCCGCAATACACACGGATTCATTGCTGTTGTGATCAGCGGTTTCACTTTCGACCAGCTTTTCAGACCGGAAATAAAAGAGGCTTGGCCTGCGGTGATGTGGTGGTGGCGTTGGTGGACGTGCACTTTGCGATCGAAAGTGCCACCTCTGAGAGACTCCTGAAGTCGCTGGCGATGGAAACCGGATCGGAATAATGTCAGTCTTGGGCTCAGTAAGGCTTTCGGTAGACTCTGTATGCGCAGTCGACGCGTACGTTCGAGTCAGGTGATCCATGCCAGGCGTTTCAGAGAGACGTCTTGTAAAGTGTACTCTGATATTATCTGGGATATTCGGGATACTTCCATCACGAATCGGTTGACAGGTCTGTACAGCTGGAAGTTGTTGCGAGGATGGCCGCCGTTTCTGCAACCTTTTATGCATAGAGGACTTTTTACTATCAGTGCTATGGGACGACGAAACTGATATGGGCGAATTTGGAGCTGAGAGATTTGATGTGCGGGTACTCGGGGTTCTTTTCCAGGATTTGGTCTGCAGCAATGATAATCGTGGCGTTTCTGACTTTACGTCTTCGTTATCCGGAGGCGGTGGCAATGGTTTCTGGGAAACAGAAAGCGATAGCATTTGCTCAAATGTGTAAAGGCTTCTCGTTTCGTCGGCACTGAGACCATTCCCACTCTTTTGCAAGTCAGCCAAAACAGAAGTTTTCTTAGGAAGTGAAGGAACGGTACCCTCTTCTATAGCTTTGCCTTCGCGCTGTAAGGCTCGAAGGCTTGCTCCTGAAGAGTAACCGGAATCGGCTTTGCTATGAGACGGTCGTCCATTTTTAAAGTCACTTTCAAGAGCTTCTGATGTCCGTGGCCGAGCTGGATGGGACTCGTGATCGGTGGTCGAGTCTCTTCCAAAGATAGTGCCGTCCAAGATGCGGAATGCCTCTTCTCTGAAACCCATCGAATATTCAGAGTAGGGTTCCCCGATTCCCACATCTAGCATCCTATTGATCCCTGAACTGCCTGCACCTGCATTACAACCTTCCGAGGGTTCTTCTCGATCTGCAAATGGACTAGACGCAATTTCAGCCATGTAATCCTGAGCAACTGAAGGCGCGCTTATGGTTTTTGCATGCCCACGAGATTTGATAGACCGTCTGTCGCTGGTATGTGCATCCCCATCCTCTGCGAGAGTTTCTCTTTTAAGTGGACTTCCACTTCGCTGAGTTTGTTTCGACTTCTTTTCTCTATCCGGCCTACGGCATTCTCTACTTAAGGAGGAAGGCGCAGGAAGTACAGCTGACTGACTGTGAAAATGAGATCGGGTCGCTCGCTCTTGCTTTAGAGCTGTAGGGCTCCCACAGCCTTCAGAAGCAGTAAAATAGTCCTCTTCTTGTGAGAGATCTGGGGTAGATTTTCGATGGTTCACTTTCTTGGACATTACGCTTGGAGCGGGTGATGCTGCTCCATTCGTAACGACAAGGGAACCAAGTTGAAGCGACCCGAGGTGGGAGTACGCCATATCTCCAGGGGTTTGGGCTCGTGGTGTGGGGGAATTTCTACCATCACCCGCCAGGTCTAGACTCGCTAGGCGAGTCAATGGAGATGTACCCATCATCTCAAGCTTCCATTCGTGCTCTTTGAGATCCTTTAGGGATGGCTCCTGTTGCCCGCATGGCTTTCTTAACGCATCAGTCGGTGAGCCGCGCGTTGCAAGGCCTGGTGTTGCAAGAGAACGCCGCCGTATGAGCGCATGGGAAGATTCACTAGCCAATTCTTTTCGATGAACAGATCCACGTGATGGTGCCGGTGTAGGCTCGGGTGCTTTTGGCGGAAGCAGTGCTTTGTCTACGACTCATTACTTAGACTACTATATGAAAGAGAGCTTTATTCGGAGGGAAACTTACGCAGCGCAACAAGATCTTCTGGCGAGGCATTCTTTCTAAGTTCCTGCAAGATAGAGATAGCTGCTTCAAGATCTATTGTTCGAGTGTCGGACACCAAAGGCACTTTCGAGCCTGGCAGACTAGCAGGCCTAGAGGTCGAGGTTCGGCCGCTGGGAATTTGCAGGACAAGGGAATTCGACCTGGACAGTGAAAGCCGATTTCGCACTTGAGTAGCGAGTTCTCCCAAATTGTCATCTTCGTTGGACTCCTGAGAAACATCGCCGTCAATTGGAGATGCCAATTGCACACGGAGTTGTTGCCTTGCATCTTGTCTAGTTCTGTAGTCCCCAGTAGGAGAACGTACTATAGGATCGCTAATGTCAACATCTACATATTTCGTATTTGCCGATGGTGAAGGCATGTCAACTTTCGGGGATGCGAAGGGCGAATTGGTGTTTGTCCTAGGCTTTGAGAGCCTATTATGCTCCTTGGAGGAGGGTGCAGACGGCGTGTTTCCCATAATGAGAATAATGAGAGAATTGTTGCAGGTTCACGCGCCGTTGGAACTGCAGAGGCGGATCGTGGCTCAAATAGGAGGCATTACAGCGTTGGGTGAGCTGTGCACATGAGTTAGGGTGGTAGCAAAACGATTAATAGAAGGTGTATAATGTAGAAGAGCGTACTCTATGTGGGGCCTTCCTGAGACCG
This sequence comes from Cenococcum geophilum 1.58, assembly GCF_001692895.1. Taxonomy (NCBI): domain Eukaryota; kingdom Fungi; phylum Ascomycota; class Dothideomycetes; order Gloniales; family Gloniaceae; genus Cenococcum; species Cenococcum geophilum. The sequence goes on along the minus strand of NW_027137564.1, from coordinate 2,088,698 downwards.
GTTCCAAATGCAGAACCAAGCAGGCGGGTAAATAGCTAGAATGGTTTCTATATTGATTTAATGCGGACTCATTATATAGTCGAAGGAATATTTGGTGTTCCTTGTCGCAAAGAAACAACAGTGACTAGCAGCGTCGAGCCGTGGGCAAAGGGTGGATTTGAAGCTGGTGGAATGGTGCGGAGAATTGAGGAGCTGGTCAGTCCAAGCTCCTGCTTGTATGAGGCGTGGGCATGGGGCTTGGGTGTAAACAAGGAACACCCACCTCCACACAGCACGTTTCACCATGGACAACAGGGGGTGAGCTAACCGACAGCGGATGTGGCTTGATTCTGGGGTGGCCCATTAGGCCCTATCCAGCTTATTAGACCTATTCAAAACTTGAATTCTGCATCGACGAGCAAAGTTAGCCATTCGCAGGCCCTCTTTCGCCATCGTCGCCTACACAACGCCCGTACCCTGCACAACGCCTGCTAGAGATCGGACGAATCCATGTATCGCTTGCACCGTTATTGGCCGGTGCTTGATGACATGCCGGGGCAAATCTTTGCCGCAGGGCAGTGCGACGGCAATCGTGAGCCAACCGTTATTTCGCTCTCGTATCCAAGTGCTGAACTTGCTTCCCGCGACGCGTCTGCCAAAGTCGCGACGTGCAGGAGAGGCGGCCCGCATTCAAATGTGACAGCCACCTCGCTCTGCTCGTTGTCTCGAACCCCTCCCTCTGCACAGGCTGCGGGGATGTGTCTTGCAAAATGAACAGTGAGAACAGTGGGAATGTCGTCACTTACCAAGTCCTTAAGCAGAGCTAGCCGCTGAAGCCGAAATGACCCTCTGCGAGACCTTGATTCTACAGTTAGCAACCTTTTCACAATCCTTTCGTCCAACTGCCGCTTCTTCCACAACTGTCACTGTCTAGATGCCATTTGCATACAACGTCGGTGAATACGTGCGCCTCTGCCAAGACCTTCCTTATCAAAATATCGACCACAAAACGTGAAGCTTTTTATATAGAACTTTGAGGGCTTGATTATGAGGCTATTTGTATACTATATACCCATTTTTTATCCATGAAAGTTGTTTCTCCCTTCATTCTCGTAGACCTTTTGAATACGTGCTTATAGATAACCAATTGCGAAATTGATGACATCCTCGCGCTGTGAGCAGGCTGACTGCAGTTAGTCCAGTGTGCAATTAAGTTGAGACTGTAAGCTTTGCAGATGGATTCATAGTTTTCAACTACTCGGGTCCCGAATCCCGATAACGGTGCCCGTTGTTTCGGTAACCCACGCCTGCAGCTGAAAATCCCTGCATAAGCGACACCCCGCCAAATGGTGTTAACGGCCTCCGGATGTTCTAAAGGTATGAAGCAGACTTCTCGAACATTGCCGTCTGCTGCACCTGGTGTCGCGGTACCACAGCATCGGGTCCCTTTCACCTCCACAATGAAGAGTATTGTCATACCTTGTAAGTTTACATTAAACCGACTGTGCGGGCTGTGGGTGATTCAATCAACTGGTCATTGGCTTGCGTTCGGCGCTGGGCCCTTTTTGTATAACGTGCATTGAACGTAAGAGGATCTCTCAAAATACGATGTACCACATTGTCGGTACTTATCTTCGCCCCGTAGAAAAGGACTGCATTTATAGCAGGAAGACTGCCCTAGGTTTGAGATTGTCCTAGGTTTAGGCCTGAAATCCCGTACTTTGGCGCAGTTTATTTCCTTAGTGTAACCAAGTCTACATTATCCAACGCCTCCGCCGTGAGCTGTATTGGCTAGATTATCTTTGATTATCTGAAGGTGCAATCATAACCACAGTCACGAATACACTAGCACCCTTGACTATCTCAAAATGCCTAGGAATTGGGCTCCCGAGGAAGACGCGGTTTTGAGGAGAGAGGCTTTACGTCAATGTGAGATTAGTTTGCTGGTTCACCTTCAATGGACATTTTCTGAAGCATCCATTCTGATATTGTTTTACAGTGAATACCAGCGGTAAAATCAAAGACTGGCATCTTGTAGCTGAAAATCTTCCAGGAAGAAGCAACAAAGACTGTAGAAAGAGGTGGTTCAATGAAGTTACAGGAGGGCTTAAGAAAGGGCCGTGGGGTAAAGATGAAGATGCCAGGCTCAGGAATGGCATTCAGAAATACGGCTACAAGTACGACTTTACCGGCACCTTAACGCACACATAGTTTGGCGCAAATTCTGATCGGAAACGCAGATGGACAGTCGTCGCACAAGAAGTCGGGAGTCGGAGCGGAGACCGTACGTTAAGTTCCTCCCCCCGGCTCTCGCAGCGCCGCAAGAACTTCGTCCACTAATTCTTACCCTAGAATGCGCAAAAAGATGGAACCATTCACTAAATCCGGCTCTGGATCGCAGCGAATGGTCAGCAATCGAGGTGTGTAGACAGTAGAGAGGAAGCCTTGGTTGAAGCCTATCCCAGAGTCTACTTCTAATGCTGGAGAAAACAAATAGGTTCAAACCCTGATAGAGGCGACGAAGACGTACGGCTCCCATTGGAAGGAGATCCAAAAGAAATTCTTCCCCGGGCGATCTGCGAACGATGTTAAAAACAGGTTTGCTTTTTTCAATCCTCCTAGACAGGTGATACGAAAGAATTGCTGCTGATTTCTTGCCTAGACACACAGTCATTTCTCGAAAAGCATCGATAGGGCCGAACAGACGTCGCTCGGCCCAATCGGCGCCGCGATGGTCGGCCGAGCCAAAACGACAGGCGCCTTCTGTGCCTACGCTTGACCCTTTCTTAGAAATGTCTACCGAGGATGTCTTTAGCCTTACCGAGGATGTCTTCAGCAATTTCTTACTCGAAGACCCAAGTTATTTCGCCCTCGGTAACTTTAACTAAATAGCCGACCTGCAGATAAGCAATCACCGACTTCTCCCCCATGTAGATCTAGAATACTAGAATTACCAATTGCTGCAGCATACGGCTTTATGAGTTTGTGTCTCATTCTCTCTGATCACCTTGGTAGCGCTTTCGAATCCCCTAGCTACTTTAGTACGGCGTAACCCCCGCTGAAGCCGGGATCAGCTTACCCGCGTCATAAGCACATGGTGCGCTGACAAACGCATGTTTGGCTGTAGAAGTAGTGGTTAGCATCATGTAGATATAGTTCAGGTTCAAGACGGAGATGCCATTTTAGGGAATATGAGAACGTTTCCAGTACGATTCAACTCAGAAGAGAGCGGAGCACTAGGGGTTGACGAATGGGATTTGGGAACATGTTCACGGATTAGGCTAGACTAGATATATACCGACCACCTAGACCGGATAGAAACGGTTATTAATGGACAGCCTGAAGGGCCTCTCTTTCTCTTCAGGAATTCCTCTATCCTGGTCGGCCCAGCAAATGTCAAGACCATGCCAATTAGGATCAGGGTGACCTTGATTAACAAGCCGTTTATTACCTTACTCTGGTTGCACACCGGTCGATGCGGGCTGTGGGCTGCGGAAGGATTGCTGAGACTCGCGCGATCGGCGGGACTGATCTATGGACGGCTACGGTGGGAGCCATGACGGGCCGAGCCGAGTCGTGCCGTAAAAGCGTTTTTGCTTGTATCCCTTAACCCGCTGATTCGGGTCCTACGTTATCGATAAGACTTCAGCTAATAAGGAGCCCTAGATTGACGAACCTTTGGTGTTCCATGCACACGGACCATCATCTTATTGATAACGTAGGACCCGAATCAGCGGGTTAAGGGATATAAGGGTCTGGTCGGTGCGGCTCGGCCACCCTCCCTGCTAGCGGGGGCGAGCTTAAAGTATTTTACGCTTTAATCGCCTGCTGTAAATGCCGCTAATTATGCTGCTGCTGAACTCGTCCTGTGCTAAGTTGAGGTGCGGGCGTTGTAGACCTTAACGTATGTATGTATATTCTATTATGGCCATGCACTATTTAGGGTATGGGCCGTTATAGAGCGCTAACTAAATACTTCCTGCTATTAATATGTATGCTCCAGTTTAGAAGCTAACTATAAGAACTATATATCTATTACCTAACACCATGTTTAACCAAGGAAAAAATAAAGGAAAGTAATGTGTTACTATTAGAAAAAAGTTAGAGTTTAAAGGCGAGCCTAGGTAAGTAGTTTTTAACGCCTTATATCCGCAGGGCTATTTTAGCGTTATGCGCTTCTTGATTGGCGACGTACCAGTAGAGGCATGTATAGAGGAGGCTCGCGGTATATTCGGTTAGATAATTGGAGGAGGAATTCTTAAGAGTCTTCGCTTATTAATATTAGCTTCTATACTCTCTATATTTTATACACTTAGGTATAAATATTTAGTCTCTTTTGTAAATTTAATTATAGCTTTAACTATACTAATGTCTAGCTTCTAGCACTTAATTAGGCCGTTAATATTTCTACCTCCTTCTTATCTACATAAGTAGCCTCTTAATACATATAATAGATCCCTAAATTAATCTCTATACTGCTCTCTTAGTTTAAACCTCTACTATATCCACCTCCTATAAAAAAAGAGGAAGTGCTATATTAATTCTATAAGCCCGTAGTTACATAATACCGTCTCTAATATATTAATTTTATAGAGATATTCCTTTAGAAATAACTTACTAGTCCGTAGCTATATAAGAATAGTAGCTTTAGAGCTAATTAGCTGCTAGTATAATCCTACAGCCTTTCTAAGGTGGAGTGCTGTATTAATCTTCCTTATAAACTTACTTATATTAGATCTTTCTAATAGAAGCGGTCCTATTATTATCTTAGCTTTTTTTAAGGCTTGCGTTATAAGGTACTATAGGAGGCCGTTTCTCTATAGTAGCTCCTTGCTCTCTAGTTTTATTACTACTTTAGTAAGCTTATTAGCCTTCTTATTTCCTATAAATCCTAAGTGGCCTAGAATCTAGTATAGCGTAATATTATTTAGCCAGAGCTTCTTTAAAATCTCTACAACTATTTCCTAGCAGGCTTTAGCCCTCTAGCTCTATACTAACAGTAACGCTAATTATAAGTTAGAGAATATTCTTATACTAGAAGCAGGTATTGGAAAACCTACTTAGTTAATAGCCGTGCATATGGGGTCCTATGGCTAGTTAGCTGCCTCGCTAATTACTAGAAGCTCTATTAGGTAGGCGTTGGCCTACTTAGAGCCCGCTACCGTTTTTAAAAGTGTTGCTTTAGATAGCGTAGTATATACACTAACTCCTGCCCTACTATTGCGTATTAATATATTAACGTATATATCGACCTGCCCTAGCTTATAGTCTTTAATAATAGCTTAAGTATACTCTTTATCCTTACACATTACTACGTTAGGCTTAGCTACCTATAGTAGGTATATATATAGTTTAACCTCTAGCACCCTATTTACCTAGATATCCTTACATATCTCTACTATCCTCTAAAGCGGCGACTAGTGCTATTTATAAAGCCTCTGTCTTCAAATTATTTAATAAGGATGTGATTTACCTAGTTTATAAATTAATACCTAGAACGCGATGGCCTAGTTATATAGCCTTTACTTAAAAGGGAGCAAGCTAGCTTCTACCTCCGCTATTAGCAGAGCGATAGTGCGGAACCCCCTAATAATAGCTTATACTATAATCCTCTACGCCTACTAAAGGAGCTACTTTAACTCTTATATCGCAAGCGGGTACTATATTAGCGACGTATAGTCTACTACTATTACGGACGCTTTAAGTACGATACTATAACTACTTAGAGAAGAGTCGGAAGAAGCTAGTTGGTTAATATAGGCACGGACCAGGATGGAACCCGTGGAACTATATAACGAGGAATGGTAAGCGAGTCATATAATAGTTGAATGTATTGGCTGCGTTAAACGTAAGGGATGTCACGTTTAATATAGATAAGACGTATATCACGTACAAGAAGGATTTCATAGGAGTACGGTTGTATATTTAAGGATCCTTGGTCCCTACCTAGATAGTTCCTTCCTTATAGTAATTTTCAGAATATAATTAGAGTTAATCTATTAGGCAACCACTCCACCAGTTATTATTACGTTATTAACTACTGTCTTTATATTTCCTATATACCTAGCCTATTAATAGAACCCATTGTAGTTCTTGCTATAAGGTTCCGTTATACAATTACTACCTAGTTACGGTATTAAATATAGGAAGTCAAATAATATACCACTAAAAGCAGCCACTACGCCATTAACGGCGGCAACTACTTCAAGGTTAGGGGGTGACACTAGTATAGCAGATACTAACTTACAATAACCTATAACGGTAGGATAATTATAAGAAATAGTGGATTAATTAATAGAAAATAATATAGTACTTAAGAATAGACTTAATGGAATTGGAGTAGTAAAGGTTAAGTTACTATTGATTAAACGATTCTTAGGGGAGAGATTGAAGCTCAAAGGATTTCTAACGCAGATGCATTTTAAAGTCATGTAAGAAGGGGCTAAGTTAGCCATAATAATAGACTAGATAGCCTATACAGGACTATTCCTAATAGGCCGGGCACTTAAATAGTTTAAACCCTACTTAACAGAGATACAGACTAATGGGATAATTACTACTAATTAAGAAGTATAATTTATATTTTCTAGCTAGGTAGGATTCGCGGAATAATTAATATAGATATTCGGAGACCCGGAAGTAACAACTATAGTAGAGAGAAAGCTTTAGGACCTAACACAGCGAACTTTAGCAATTAAGTACACGATATAGTTTTAAACACTTGTAACACAAGTTAAGTGGAATAATAAGGCGCTTATAGCACAGTATAAATAGGGACTTAAGGCTAAAGTCTAGGACGTAATTATTCTAATAGAAGATACGGGCACCCTAAGGGAATTAATAGATTAAGCGATTAAGATTGATAATAGGATCTTCTAAAGGGAATAGGCTAAAAAGGGCTAGGATAGAGTTCTATAGTTGTATAAGACGTAGAGTACGTAACGACTAAAGCTAAGTTAGAAACTATAGTATAGCGCAGAGCTAATAGACCTAAGTGGTACTAAAGAAGCCTATAAGAGATAAAGTAAGAAACTATAGAAACCTAGAGGTTAAGGATCTAGTAATTATAGGACTAAGGAGTAGAGGCTAAACCAGGGATCTTAATAGCAGAAGACGTTTAGGCGGACTCTATAATAAAGTTAATGGTTTAGAGATGGAGCTTATATAAATTACGGAAAATAGGGTTACTTTGTAAGGGATTATAAAGATGGTTAGAGTTACTATATAATAAAGGGAACTAGACTAATAGCATATAATATACACATATAGAGGGATAATAGTATACTGCGAGAAACAAAAGAGTGTTTAATTAAAAGTTTTGTGTTTTGTTATAATAATACATGCCAAATTTATAAAGACGCTAAGTATGGTGCAAGCTATTAGCTATAAGAGCCAGAGTTAAGAGGACTTAGAGGAACTATAGAGTTAGATAAAGAACAGGATCGACTCTATAAGCTAGATTAAGATATTACAGCAACATGCGGACAATAATTAGTAATAATAACAATAGAGTTAGAGTACTTATTAATTAATAGCGACGAGGATAGTAAAGGAACTAACTGGGGGTATCTAAACCTTAATAACGTAATAGAAGTAGAGACTAAGACCGCCATAGAGTAAGGTTTAGTAATGGGCATTATAATACCGTTAAATACGGTATCTATTGCTTTATAAGACGGAAGGAGTAATATCTAGAGACAATTAAGCAAGTAGATAACTGCTAGTGCTAGCTCACCACTTAATAAAGGTAAAAGGCCAAAGGCTTAAGATTTTTAAGACGAGATAAGAGATGACTAAGATTCTTAAGATAAGATAAGGCATACCTAAAGACCCACAATGGACGAAAACCAATAGAGTAGGGCAGCAGCTTAGTTCAAAGACATATAAATAAGCTTGGGATAAGAATTCCCAACGGTATAAGATTCTTAAAACGAGATAAGTAAGATCTAGGACTCTTAAGACGAGATAAGGACACTAAACAAGCCTAGTTAAACTAAGGCTAAAGCTAAGCTTAAGATAGAAGCAAGCTTAGGATTAAAGAATCCAAGGGATTAAGAATTTAGAGTATAAATTAGAACACCTACAAATAAAAGGCAAAAGGCTTCTTTATAGATTAGAGAATCTGCAATACAAATAGTGGTTAGGCTAGGAGACAGATATATAGACCTAGAGGACTTACTAGGGGAACACAGTGTTCAGCCTAAAGATTAAAAAGTTAATACTAAGATCAAGAAGTATAAAGACTTTAAGGATCTACTTGCAAGACGCGATATAAAAGAAACTATAGAGGAATTTAGAGCAAGAATTACCTTATAGCAAAAACAGAAACTAGATAAGAGATCTAGCATATTGGGACGTATAAGGGACAGAGCGCTAGTATAAAGAATCACTAATAGGCCTAGAGCAGGCACACTAAGAGCTAAATGGCTTACCGAACTGGAATAAGAAGAGGATCTAGGGATTCCTACTAGGTTTAAAGAATAATACACTAAAGGCTGTTACGACGCAGCAATAAAGAGATATTTCCTTACGGACGAGCCGTATATACTTAAATAGCTATATTAAAAGTGGTATAGGCAGCAACAAAACGATAAGTGGGAGGATTTCTATATATAGTTAGACGAGAAAGTTATCCAAGACCACCCGATTATAGAGAAGGCTATAACTCATATTAAGGGAGCCTTAATTATAACATTAAAGGATCTAGAGGAGCAATTAGAGGACTAGAGAAGTAAAAGACGTATTTTAGTACCTATGAATAAAGTTGCGACGCTCAGATTAATATGAGAAAGGTTTAAACTCAAGGACAAAAATAAGCTGAGAGTTGACCTAAAACATCAAGCACATTATACACTATTGTGGATAGCATGTGTAGATAATGCGTGTAATATACATAGAGTACTAAAAGACAAAAATCGGAAGTATCTAATAAGGATGTATTAGATAACAGACGAGGTAAAGTATTAAAACGCTAAGTATATGCATAGTTAGTACCTAGTAGAAGTTCAAGAATAAGGGGACTTAATACTTTAACTAGGAAGATTCCTTATAAAAGAATGCCTAGATAAACAATAATGGTGGGAATGTCTAGAGAACACCTATTTATAGTATATTAAAGATAAGAAACGAATAAAGTATTAGCCTAAGTTAGACTAAGTATAAACAGGATCTAGTAGCTAGTAGTTAGGAAAAGTAGAGGCCTATAGAACTAGAGGAAGCTAGTGGTAGAGCCTTAGACCCTTAAAGGAATTTAAAGACAACACCTAAATTTATAAGTTAAATGGCAAGATTAATAGTTTAAGGCGCTAATAGATAGTAGAGCAATAAGGAACTATATCTCGCTAATAGCAGTTAAAAGAATAGGATTACTATACAGATAGAAGGAACGTCCTTACCTATTAGTGATAATTTTAGGAGATCCGATAGCCTATGGAGGAGGCATTATTAATCTCAAAATAGGACCTATTCAGCTAACCATTAAAGGGAGATAGATTAAAATGTCTTTCAATATATTACTATTGGGGAATAATAAGGTAGTATTGGGAATGCCTTGGTTACAGGAATATAACCTAAAAATTGATTGGATTATAGGTTAAGTCGATATTAAGGATACTTAACGCCGCAAGATGCGATAATAAGCTAAGATGGTATAGTACTAAGTAGGAGCGACCTATAAAGAAACGGAAAAAGGGCTAAGCTATATACCAAAGAGATACCATAAGTATAGTAAGAAACTATAGTCACCTAAAAGTAAAAAGCTATTAGAGTATATAGCATAGGACTATAAAATAGAATTAGAACCAGGAATAAGTCTAAGGTTCTTTCCAATCTATAAGCTTACTGAAGAAGAAGGTAGAGCATTAAAAGAGTTTATCTAAGAAAACTTATAAAAGGGATATATTAGACTATTACAGTTATTAGTAGGATATCCAGTACTGTTTATACTAAAGAAAAATAGCAAACTAAGGCTATGTATCGACTACAGATAGTTAAATAGCATTACTAGAAAGGATAGGTATCCTTTACCCTTAATTAGCGAGATCTAAGATAGGATAGGCAACGCGCAAATCTTCACAAAGATAGATCTAAGATAGGCGTACTATTAGATTAGAATTAAGAAAGGCGACGAATAAAAGGCAGCCTTTAGGTCAAAGGAAGGACTATATAAACCATTAGTTATGCAATTTGGGCTTATAAACGCACTAGTAATGTTCCAGAAACGTATTAATAATATATTAGGAGAATACCTAGATGAATTTGTTATAGTATATCTTGATAATATCATTATCTACTTAATGACTGAGGAAGAACACGGAGAATATGTTAAATGGGTCTTAAAGAGACTATAGGAAGAATAGATGCTAGTAGTAATTAAGAAATGCGAGTTCTTTACCAGAAAGACCGATTTTATTAGATTTATTATTAAACTAGGCCAACTTAGCATAGATCTAAAGAAAATTAAGGCTATAGTAAATTAGTAAGAACTAGAGAACGTTATATAATTAAGATCGTTCCTAGGGTTTTGTAATTACTGTAGAAGGTTTATAGCGCAATAGTTAAAGAATATTAAACTATTTACGCGATTAACGAAGAAAGAAGAACTATGGGTATAGGGAGAGGAACAGCAAGAACTCTTTAAGAAAGTTAAGGAGTTGTTTACCTAGGAGCCAGTTCTTAAGATCTATTAACCAGGACTAGAGACGGTTGTAGAAACAGATATATTAGACTTTATATTAGAAGCATGTTTTATATAAAGGTATTTAGATAGATGGCATCTAGTAGCATACTATAGTTGAAAGATAACACTACTAGAGTTGAACTATAACATCTACAACAAAGAGTTATTAGGTATAGTTGCAGTATTAAAGAAATAGAGAGCATTCTTATAAGGTATAAAGAAACTATTTATAGTTAAAACGGATTATAAGAACCTAACAGGATTCCTAATAATAAAGGAACTTAACTAAAGACAGGTTAGATAGGTAGAGATGCTTATAGAATACTATTTTAAGATTTAGTATACTAAGGATATAGACAACACATAAGCTAATACGTTAAGTCGGAAAGCTAAACTATAAAATAATGAAAAGCCATTAGGGGCTTTACTACGAAAAGATATAGATAAATTAATTAGGTATAATTATCTAAAAATTACAGCAACTTAGGAGAGTAAGCTAGAAAAAGTCTACGAGACACTAGAAAGCTTTTAGGCATAAAGAATTCTAAAAGAACAGCTAGAAGACCTATAGTCAGATATATACGAGAATTAAGAAGCGAAGTATATCCTAAGAAGTATAGCAGAGCAGTTTATAGAAGACTTTTATAAGGGACTAACTTAAGGACATAATAGAGCTACGGGCTTAGTGTTAAGACTCTAGGAGGAGTATATTATTAATAGAATCTAGAGGATAGCTAGGAAAGTCATTAAGGAATATTTAGATTACTAAAGGAATAAACTAACGAGGCATAAGCTATATAGAGGGCTATAACCTATTAAAATACTAGAGAGACTATANGAGGTTATATTATNGGACTTTATTATTAANTTACTAAAGTTAANAGANCCTATTACNNGNTAAGATTATAATATAATCTTAGTAATAGTAGATAAGCTTATAAAGTAGGGATACTTTATAGCATATATAGAAGAAATCTTAGCGGAAGATATTGCTAGAATCTATATTAAAGAAGTGTTTATAAGACATAGAGCACTAAGCAAAATTATATTAGATAGAGATTTAAGATTTATAGCAGTATTCTAGGAGGTATTCTTAGCGGAGTAAGGAGTTTAAGTAGCAACTTCTACCGTATATTACCTATAGACAGATAGTTAAACGGAAAGATTAAACTAGATACTAGAACAGTATCTAAGACATTATATTAATTACGCACAAAATAATTAGGTATTGCTATTACTAGTTATATAGTTTGCATACAATATAACACCATAAAAAGGAATAGGTATGTTACTATTTAAGGCAAATTACGGATATAAGCTAAGGACCTTATTATTGCTATATTAAGTAAAGAAAGCAAGTAGCACAGCTAAGCAAAGGATGGAGATATTAATAAACCTTTATGCGAACCTTATAGAAATAGCTAAAGTAGTATAGTAAAGGATAAAGAAATACTACAATGCTAAGAGATCTAAGGGACTAGATCTTAAGGAGGGAAATAAAGTATGGCTACTATACAAAAATTTTAAGAGTTGACGACTAAGTAAGAAGTTGGACTATGTTAGACTAGGACCTTTTAAAATTAAGAAGAGGATTTTATTGGTTATATTTAAGTTGAACCTACCAGCCAAAATAAAGATCTACCCTATATAGTATATCGCGATGCTAGAGCCAGCATATAGGGATATTAAGCTACTAGTCTACAAAGCAGACACGTATAGAGGATAGGAAGAAGATAAATAGTAAGTTTTAAGGATTGTTAGTTATAAGGACGTTAACAATAAAATATGGTATAAGGTTAAGTAAATAGGCTACACTAAGACTACCTAGGAGCTACTAGAGAATCTAAAGAACGCTATAGGAAAGGTATAGAAGTATCGGAAGAAAATAGATCAGGCAATATTAATAAGAAAGGAGTATTAAAGAATAAGTCACCTAAGGGGGACCTAGGAAGAGTGACTGCTAAACTACTTAGAGTTATTCCCTTTACTATAGGAGGAGAGTCGGTTCTCTTATTACCTAATTCCTAAAGACCTTATTAAATAAGCTTCCACTCCTTTAAACGAACTTTCTTACGGACACGTTCTAAACGCTAAAGATAAGCATAAGCTAGACGCTAAGCTTTAAGAACACGTGCGGACTCTTCTAAGGTACGCTAAACCTCAAGCAGCGCAGAGGCTAATTCACCGTTAAGTTTTACAGCAGTAGATTAAATATAAGACCCTATAATAAATTACTTAAGGAACTTAAAGACTATTAAGAGTAATAGGACGCGTATACTTAACATTAGACGTAGAACGAACATCACACGATAAATGCATATTGGCGCGAGTGCATTTGGAATAAGAGGAAGGTTAGTAACTAGAAGGACTTACGATTGCAACGTAACTTAACCCCTCTTTTGCACAACGAGAGTAAGATATTACTATTACTTCACCTAGTAATAGTATTAAGGAGACGGTATAAAGGCGACGCTTAACCTAAGAGAGAGAAGAAATTGCTTTAGGTATAATAAGCAACAATGTTAACTAAATTAATTAGACGGATATTACACCTCTAGTAAACGACCTGGAGATGCTAGGTATCTTTAAGGACAAAGATAAAGAGGAGGGAGATAGTATTACGGACGCTTTAAGTACAATGCTATAACTACTTAGAGAAGAGTTAGAAGAAGCTAGTTAGTTAATATAGGCACGGACTAGGATGGAACCCGTAGAACTATATAACAAGGAATAGTAAGCGAGTTATATAATAGTTGAACGTATTGGCTGCGTTAAATGTAAGGGATGTTACGTTTAATATAGATAAGACGTATATTATATATAAGAAGGATTTTATAGGAGTACGGTTATATATTTAAGGATCCTCGGTCCCTACCTAGATAGTTCCTTCCTTGTAATAATTCTTAGAATATAATTGGAGTTAATCTGTTAGGCAACCACTCCACTAGTTATTATTACATTGTTAACTACTGTCTTTGTATTTCCTACACACCTAGCCCATTAACAGAACCCATTGTAGTTCTTACTATAAGGTTCTGTTATAACTACTAGTAGGACTAAGCTCTTAGCTAGCTGCTTAATACTTTTAAACTATAGTCCCTTTAATCTACGCAACGCTAGCGCTACCTTAGTGGCTTTGCCTGCCTTATTTGCTAGGTATACCTTAAACCATAGCTCCTTATTAAGAATTACCCTAAGGATTTTAACTTCTTGTATTGGGGGGATTCTTTTTCCTTTAAATTAGAGCGGTGTGGTAGTATCCCTACCCGCTTCTTTATATCTAGTAAGGTAGATAAATAACGTTTTCTTTACTTTAAATTAAGCTCTACTAGTCCTCTCCTATTTCTTAAGTATTGGTATAATCTTGCCCTAAATAATCTACGTGTTTTCCTCCGCTATAGGGCCTATAACTTATGCCAAGTAGTCATTAATAAAGGCTATAGAGTTGCTATTTCTAGGTGCGCTTTATATAAGATCCGCGTTAAAGAATAGAAAGAGTATTAGGGCTAGTGCTGATCCCTATAGGAGACCCGCCTATAGGAGCGCCTATACCTCTAATATATATTTATTAACTAGGATATAGGCTTAACGGTTTATATAAAAGTTCTACACCTATTATATAATTATTTAAGGTATCTATCGCTGCCGTAATCTCCTAATTTCCGGCTCTATAGCTATATTATTATACGCACCCTTAATATTAAATAATACTAAAGACAGCGTTTTCTTTCCTCTTTATACTCTAAATACGTCCTTATAGAGATACGATAGCGTATATATTATTAACCTTTACTTCCTAGCTCTAAAGTATATCTTAGGTAGTAGGCTGTGTTCCTCTACTAGGTATACTATCCTCTCCGTTACTAACAATTTAAGTGCTTTTCCTAGCGTTGGGAGGAGGGAGATCGGCCTATAGTTGTTTGCTACCGTATAGTCCCCCTACTTTAGCTTCTATAGCGGTATAATCTTTACTACCTTCTATTCCTGTAGTACTTTCCCTATCTTAAGTAATTTGGTAAAGAAAGTGATAATCTTACCGCTTAGTACGGGCTATATCTCTCGCTATACCCTAGCTAGTAGGCCGTCCCTTCTTAAAGCCTTATTTAGGCTAGCCCTAAATACAGCTACCTTAACCTTATATTTAGCGATAGGCTCCTATAGTAATTAGTTATAGCTAGTTATAGCTTCCTCTTCTTATTCGTATAGCGGTAGGACCGGAAAGAATGCCTAGAGTAGTTCTCTTACAATATTATAGTTCTCTATAACGACCTCTCCCTATTCTCTAGCCTTCTTAATTAACAGTATTCTAGCGAACGCGGTTATAGCCTGTGGATTAAGGTATTTTGATACTTTTTATATATTATCACTGTTACCGAGGAATTCGTCCTAATGGAGCTTTTTATATCGCCAAATAGTCCTATAGAAGAGCTTTTTTACTCTTGCTGCAATATTACGTAGTTTAGGGTCGTCCCTTCCTTACCTCCGCATCGTACTATTTCTGTTCCTCTAGTATATATATAACTTCCTTAGCGTTATAAGGTCTTTGTTTTACTATCTTTTTATATATAGTAATAGCTTAGCCCGCTAGCAGTGTGCTTTAAGGGCTTTATTAACCCACCTATTAAGGCAGTTAACTATTTCGTCTATATTTTCTAAAGGGAATCCCATCTCTTTTTATCGCTCTATATCTTTTTAAATCTTGTCCTAGTTCGCATTCTTAATAAGCAGCCTCTCCTAGCTCTCCTACGTATCTATATCAACCTAGAAGCTAGTATAGATAGCTCTATAGTCTAACCCGTACTTATACTCCCAGATAGCGCACTTTACTAGTTTACTCGCTAGGCCCGGGGTTACAAGTATAAGGTTAATCATTAATATTCGCCCTATGTTACTCTTAAATATAAGTACTCCCACTAAAAGTAGGCTCTAAAGTAACCGGTCCGCCATAAAGTTAATAATTAGCGCGCTTTCTTTCTGCGTTAATATGGTACTAATATAACTTCCTCCCTATAGCAGATTGTGCCGATTAAAGTCGCCTATAATTACCACCTCGGTATATAGGTCGCGCAATAGTTCACCCTAAATTAGACCATTAATTATCTCTAGCCTGCTAGAGAGCTCCTCTAGGTTCTCTTCCTTAGTTCTCCTTAAATATCTATCTAGAATATATACCGACACAATTATAAGTCTCCTTTGGCCGACATACGCTACTACCGCCGTAATATCTGCTAAATCTACCTATAGCTATGTAGCTGCTAGCTCTCTAGATACCCAGATATATAACCTAACTAGGGGATACCGCTGCTGCCTGCCTATTAGGATAAACCTTATCTACTAGGGGTTTAAGCTAGCTAGTACCACTTCCCTATCTAAGAGAAAGCAGTAAGGCTCCTAGCCTAAAATAAAGTGGAAGTCCGCTAGCGCTTTATTATTATATAGCGCATACTACGCTTCCCTACACTTCTTTATATTTGCCTAGAGGATCTAAAGTTCTTTATTTATAGCGCTGTCGTATAAGAATCCTGTCCATCTCTTTCCTATATACTAGGTATTTATAGTATAAGGCTTAGTAAGGACCCTAGCAGTTTACGCAGTATAGATTAACCGTCTCACACTAAAGATAGCCTTCCCGCCTATATATTTCGCACGTATTAGGTTATATATAGTCTCTAGCCCTATATCTAAACCTTCTACATTTATAGCATGCTATAAGGGTGCGTCGCTCCTTAAATAGTAATATAATAATCGCGCCTCCCCTAAATAATATATTGTCCGACGTAAGCAGCTTCTCTATATCCTCCTTTATTGCTACTTTAACAATTACCGACACGTACTAGCCGCGCGGCCTTAGTTATCCCAGCTATCTTATTATATATACCTCTATACTATTTTCTACCCTAAAGCGCTCTATAGCTAACTTACTTACTTTTCCGCTATTAATATCTATCGCTAAAGGTACTTTAACCTAGTCCGCCTTAACTATATACTATTTAGGTCTAATAAGCCTTGCGCTAGGGATATACAGTTTAAGCTATTAAGTAGTCGTCTGCCTAAATATAGCTTCTTTATCTTTTTCTACCAAGAATCTAATAATGCTTGCGCTATTGCTTATTTGCTATATACAGAAGTCCTTAAGTATAGCTCCTATAAGCCCCTTAATATCCTTTATACCTTATACAATGGTTTACTTTACTACTTTAGTAGTAGCTACCCTCTCTATTACCTTTAAACCTATTTAGCTAACGTCTATTACTAGCTACTAATTAGGTTCCTTAGGGTTCCTAGCGCTTATTATTTATAGTAAGGTTATCTCTAACCCTACTATACCTCTACTAGCTACTACTAATGCCTATAATTGTGTTAAAGCTAAGGGAGTGTTTAGTTGCGCTTATAAGGACCAGATAGCCTTTTAGAGTTCGGCGTTTTGCTTTTTAAGGCTTTACTATTCTAATTTAATGTCTATAAGGTTATTTCTAATACTCTTAATAATGCTATTCTAGTTTATAATAATGTTACTCTACTATACTATAGTTTCTTTAAGGCTTTTAATAAGTTGATAAAATTTATTACGGTTAATACCTCCCCCTTTATATTTAGGTGAGGTAGAGACTCTTACTATAGGGAATGGAGGCAGTATATGCTATATAGCTTATAGTCTAGTTTATAGTGCAGTTATCTGCTATTTAAACTATGCTGATATTTAGGCTCGTGTCCTTAGTGACTGCTAGGCCTCTTATACCTTCGCGCTTGGTTTCTTTGTATGTTTTAGTGGAGCTGCTGGTGGGTCCAGAGGTGGTGTTGCTGATACGCGTTCAGGGGTCAAAGCAGCTATTGGGGCTCCGGGGCTTCGTTCAGTGGGCCGCAGGGGCCGCCTTGTAGCGGGAACTAGCTAAACGAAAGACTAGGATTTAATTAAAAGAATGTCCGAGATCTTGCAGCCCACGTATCTGGCCATAGGATTGTAGGGAGGGTATAAGGGGGTCGTAGACCTTAACAAGGGTGTGGCCAGAGTAGGTTGGCCACCCTCCCTGCTAGCGTGATTAGGGTGTTTGTCCGCCTCCCTTAAAACCGAAGCATAGCAAGTCTTTTAGCTTAAAGATAGCTCTGTTACTAGCCATCTTATCACTAATCTAGAGGATTCCAGAAGCTTCGCCCTGCACGGTGGCAAATTACTCGACTATCCCATAAGCTGGTGGATTGAGGCCACTTTTAACCGAGCCAATTAGATCCTCCCAAATCGTCTTCCGTATTATCGTAATAAAGCTTCAGATTGATCGCGATTTTGAAGCTTAATATCTCCCGAAAAATGTATATATTTAATGCTATATTCACGGTATTTGATTAAGGTGTTCCTGCCAGCAGGTTCCTTTCGTACAGAGCGGTATTTTACATAGAGGGCAGCCGTTTCTAGTCCTTGGAGGACGCTTAGGTCTCTTCCAATCCTTACTATCGCGAGGCTTCTTTATGGTGTTTATTGAAAGCTCCATAAGAGGCTTCTTTGGGTGTTTAGTATTGCTCGACTTCCTACCGGCTGCGATGCAAGCTGCGCAGCCTCTGTGGTTCCTGAACAGTAGAACAGGTCCTTGCCCATGCTCCTCAGCCGGTGCCTTATGTATATCCTTGTCCTCCATTGTAGCAGGTGGCTTCTTCTGTTTTGCAAGCCTTACTGAGTGATTAAATAGCGACTCGATAAGCTCTAATCGAAAGGCTTTATGGGCGCTGTGAGTGGGCCAGTGGCCAGGGGAGGATTGGGATGATAGCTTGTAGCAGTTTACAAGGCTTATATCGATGAGGAAGTGCCACAGAGGTTTCCAAGACTTATTATGCACCCGCTGGGTGTTATAATATGACCTCAGTTGATCCGCCCGATCAACCCCTCCCATAAAGTGATTATACATGTCAATGAACTCTGGTATCGATAGCTCCTTTACAGCTTGGTCCCCGAAGACCTTTCGAGTCTGTGCAGCGCCTGTGGCAGTTGTGGCAGGACGTCGTCGCAATCGATTAACTTGAACTCGACCTGGCGATGCATGACGTCATTAGTACTAGAGTCTCATCCTGAGGTAAGAATCTTACCATTTGATACAGTGCTCATAAAAAGCACTACATTGGCGTCCTTCCAAGCGAACTGCATTACGGTACCGTCCTTTGAGAGCGCCCCATAGAGTTTGCCCCATGTAATTTGGCTGTTGTAGGTTAATTTAAGCTCCGCCAGCGAGTTGTCGATCTGCTCAGGAGGGTCGATTTTGGTGTATATTTCCTTGGCCCTACAGTAGGGCTAAAATCCTCATCGATAACCTCACGTCTTGTCTTGGTCGTTCGTACGGTTCCTGCTACTCCAATCCCTTCGTCACGAAGCCGAGATAAAAGCTTAACACTTATAAACAGATTATCTAGCCAAACAATGTGCTTATTTGGCTGAATGTAGCGCTGCCCAGTTACCTCATCTTCCTGCATGAGGAGATCTAGCACCACTGCCTGCGTCTTTGAAAAGTGTTCCTCTTTTGTCCAGTATGTATCCAAATCAATAGGGCCTTTCTTGTCGCCTTTGGCATGGAACAGCCAGTCTAATATGTAGCCCTCATTGGCTAGAGCCCATATTTTGAAGCCCTCGGGCGTTGGTTTGCTCGGTATATTGACTGGCTCGAATGCGCGCCCAGTAAATCGTGTAATCATCTCATCGACAGCAAGGTGGGTTCCAGGCTTCCAAAATAGTCGAAAGCGCTGGCGTACGTGCTCGCTAAGTGTAGCTACCTTGTCGAACGGGTCTTCCTTCCTAGGATCGTCGGTAGGCTTTGGTTTTAATATATGAAGCATTCGATCAAGTTGCTGAAAGCGCACTAACGATATATGCTCATAAACCAGAAAATGCTTCGTCCCCTGCCGCCGGGTCTGCTTCCAGTAATCAGCAATGTCAGGTTCTATGTGTATGCCCATATGAATTATCACTGCAAAATACGCCAAGAGCTCTGTCGTCGTCGTGTTGGTCCATGGGCGAATTTTTATCGCATTCTTCTTTTTTATCGGATGAAGCTTTGCATACTCATTTGTATGAGCAACAAGCTCCTTAAGCAACTCCTCCGTAAATATAAGCCTAAATAAGGCATAGGGATCGGTAGGATTGACATCGGGTGGAAGATTGGGCGCTCCACCAATGTACGGACTTTCAATGTGTAGAGGCTCGAAATGGGGTAGAGGTTTTGGGTCGGGCGGCGGCTGCTTTGCCTTCCTGTTTGGTGGAATAACGTATTGATCAGGTTGGACAAAATCCACATCATTAGAAACACGATTGCGGCCCATAGTCGTTGTATTTTGGCTTATGAAGCTTTGTTGGTGTATTTAGTTGGGCCGATTGTCAATATTTTGGTGTTCGCGCACGGGCCACATTTCGAGGTGGCCTCCACCAGCTTATGGGATAGAAGTGTCGGCGCGAGGTCTCGGTGCTCTTTATTAGCGCTTCTCTTGTTCGTAGTTGAACTTCTCCACGTAATTTAACGATAATATTTGGATGGGATATATGAGACAGGCGAATGGGCATAATTATTCATCTAACATCACTCCCAAGACATATCTCAGCTGTTTCCTCTCCTCAAAACTGAAAACTCTGACTGCCTATGTTCATATCCCGCCCTGCTTAATTAATCACTTTGTTATAGTTATGAAAGATGGTATCGCCAGACTAGAATACCCATCAGCTTTCTATTTCTATAGTATATAAGATGCTTTCTTACTCCTTTACGGTTATCCTCTTGGCAGCCCTGCATCATCTTAACAATTTTCTCCTTCACAACCTTATACCCATTGTCGTTATTAGAGGCAAACTTGCAGATATCGACATGGTTGCATCATAGAGGGATAGTCTCTCCAATGCCAGGGTACGAGGCAGATTTTTCTTTAACAACCTAGAAGAGTAGGTAAGGGCAAAGCTTAAGGTGTATGGATATACCAGTCGCTTACCATCACACCATGGGTGGGAAGCGTTTCGTAGAAGAACACAATCCTAACCCTCCCCGTCGTGTTATTCCGTTTCCTTATAGTCTCTAGAAATGTTATTCCCAGTTCTTTTAAATCATAAGAGTTTTCTTTTAGAGTTTTCAGCGTTGTTTAATCGGTTTTGCGAACAACATTAAAGATCGCTCGGATAATATCGCCCCACTTCGCCAAGTTTAAACCGGCAAATGGTGTACCAAGAAAGACAATGCCATTAACGCGTTTAGCGATGCTTTGCACACTGTCTCCAGTTGCGTTTCGCTCGCCGAGAACAATAGCTTCTGTACAAACTAGACCGCCGAGACTGTGTGCCACTAGAATGATGGGTTGATCTTTCTATGGCCAACATTTCGTTAGGTTTTAAGATATCCCTTAACCCGTTAACTTGGGCACGCAGGTTATCGATAAGAGCCCACCAATCAAATCAGTGGGATTCGGTAGCCGTGCTTAGGAATACAAAATTCGGAGAGTGGCTAAGGCTTCGGGGGGGGGGGTTTTCGCCGTTTTATTTGGGGGAATCTTACATTGAGTCTTCCGAACAAGATCTGCATTAAGTCTAGCGTGATTAGAAGGCATGGTGGTGGTGTATTTGATGGTTGAATTCTACGCGTTGTTCTGATTCTGGTGTTCGCGCACGGGCCTTCCCCTCTGCTCGCCCTAACGGGTCAAGGGATACTCAGGTGGGAACGTGGGGTGTACACTATCTGGCGTGCTTCGCTCAGCACTAAGCAAAGCGCAGAGGCTTCGTGCGTCGCTCTCCAGACTGCCTTGTGTGACCTCCGCAGTGTCCGAATATATAATGTTGGAGTCGTAACCAAAGCTCATGATTCGACTATTCTTAAGGTCGGCTGCGAGGAAGTCTCTTGGCCAAAGATATCTATCTTTCATCTAGGTCTTCTCTCGATGACCCCGCAAGCCATGGACGAAGACAATGCTAGATTCCGCGGTAGTAAGCAGACGGTTGCGACAAGTCTTAGGTGGACGAACTCGGCTTTAGGCTTAACAGCGGTATACAACGTTACCAGGCCATATTTTGGCATCTTTACGTAGCGCTATACTAAAGCTGAATTATAGAAGAGTATCATCTAAAGCGGGAAACCACTAAGTTCTCCATCTCGACTTAAGGGAGGGGCAAAGCACACTAAATGAAATCTCTCAGTTGTGCAGTTCCGAAATTGGCAAAGTGAGATGCAAGTGAGCCTTGGCGGGGCCAGCCTTTGCTACCGGTCGTGTTAGTGCACCACGAAGAAATAAGACCATCATACTCACGCAATAGTCTCTGCAAGTTGGGCTAAACTAACTATAGCTCATTTTGATAATCAAGGGCCTGTTAACAACCAAGCTGGGCGGGACGTTAAGATCGGTATGCTGCCCACTCCATTACGCAAGCAATTCGACCCTAATGCAAGGTTAGAACACCAGTACAACTATCCAAGTAATAAACCCGACCCCTTACTGCGGCTAGCTGCCGCTCCCTAAGCAGCCTTTAATGCTCTTGGAAAAGACGACCACCCTCAGTGCCTTCCTAATACTCGAGTTCAAGTCCTCCAGCAAATACGGACATGGGCTAATGAAGATGACGAGCGATACATCTTTTGGCTGAGCGGCTGGGCAGAAACAGGAAAGTCCACTATCACTCGCACGATAGCCCGAGAATATTACAACAAAAGATGTTTTATGGCCAGCTTTTTCTTCTTAAGAGGTAGTAGGGACGGAAGCGATACGGGGAAGTTTGTTGGCACTATTGCTACACAGCTGGCGCAAAGATATGCCGCCTTTAAGTCTTTACTCGTTAAGGCGATATTAAACGACGAAAGTATTAGCAGCAGGACCCTAAAGGACCAATAGAATCAGCTTATTTTGCAACCACTATCTAAGCTAGGAGCTGGCTCGTTTTAGGCCCCTTTGCTTATTATGGTCGATGCACTAGACGAGTGCGAGAAGGAGAGTAACGTAAGACAGGTACTTTACCTATTAAGCAATTTCCAGCGCTTTGGGGGACTCTGTTTTCGGGTGCTTATTACAAGCAGGCCTGACATACCTATCCGATATGGGTTTTCACTCATCCCCAACCAGAATTATTAGGATTTTATACTTCACGACATATCACAATCTATTATTAATGGTGATATTTCCACTTTTCTGCAGCACTCCCTTACAGTTATTCGGCGGAAATATGCCCTTAATAAGTATTAGCCAGGAGAGGAAGCTATTAGGCATCTAGTAAAGAAGGCGGCAGGTCTCTTTATCTAGGCAGCAACTGCGTGTAGGTTTATTAATAAGGGTGGTAACCTTTGCGGTCCAGATCGGTTGTTAGATATCCTTAAGGGGGACGGATCCGACATTAAACCCGAAGAAGAGCTAAACAATATCTACACTAAAGTTCTTAATAACTCTATTAGCGCTCATCTAAAGCAGCGCAAGAAAGACAAGGCTTATAAAATATTAAGGGAAGCCCTTGGGGCTATTATTACGCTCTTTTTACCACTTCCTGCTCCCTCCCTTGCCCAAATGCTACATATGCATAAACAGAAGGTTGGCGGCATACTAGGAGGACTCCACTCGATCTTGGATATCCCAAAGAACCCAGCCGTACCAGTGCGACTCCACCATCCTTCATTACGCGATTTCCTCCTTAGCTCGCAGAGATGCCGTAATATGCACTTCTGGATCGATGAAAAGAAGGCGCATAAAGCGCTAGTAAATTACTGCATACAGCTTATGTCCCAGAAGCTCCAAAGAGATATCTGTGGCTTAGGGGATCTAGGCGCTAGAGTAGCACAAGTCCCACCCAAGAGTCTTACGCGTTATCTTCCGGCAGAGCTTCAGTACGCTTGTAGGTACTAGGTCGATCATCTCCAGCGCAGTAAATATCAGCTCTATAACGGTGATAGAGTGCATTACTTCTTACGGGACCATCTACTCCACTGGGTGGAGTCCCTTAGCTAGATTAGACAGAGCTCAGAAGGGGTTCGTGCTATAGGAGCACTACAGTCTATAGTTAATGTAAGTTATATCTCTAATCCATTAAAACACACAACTACTCAGATAATCCTAGTTTAAGGATAATTGCAATCTGCATGCATTCCTCTATAACACCAAGCGATTCCTCTAGTATAACCGATCGATTATTAAGGAAGCGCCCCTTCAAATATATTACTGTGCACTAGCATTTGCACCGCAGAAGAGCCAAGTTCGCAAGCAGTTTAAGGGAGAAATAGTTAATTGGATAAAGACATGTCCGCAAATAGTAGAGTGGAGCGCGCTGGTGCAGACGCTCGAGGGCCATACCGACTCAATCACTGCGGTCGTCTTCTCGCCAGACGGCAAGCTGGTCACATCGGCCTCGGGCGACGGCACTGTACGGTTGTGGGATGCAGCGACTGGCGCCACGACACAGACACTTAAGGGCCATACCGGCTCGATCAATGCGGTCGTCTTCTCGCCAGACGGCGAGCTGGCAGTGATGTCACTGGTTAGGTTACTTTATTGGATCGGTTCGGTTATACCAAAATTCAAAGCCTAACCGGTTAGACGATTTTATTGGCTTAATCTGGATCGGTTCTGAAGCTTTAGCGATAACCAGGTAACCAGGAACCAGTAAGGCCTTAGTGGTAAGAATTTAGGTAAGGGCGAACGTCACCTAAGGGAGCCAAGCCTCGTCTATTGGCTTAAAATTGCCGTGTAGCAACGCCCGAGTTAATCCGTTCGAGGCTTTATAGATAATCAGATCGATTAGATGTAGTTAATTTAATGGAGTTAATAAAGTTAAGGTGGTTATTCCTAACCGCGTTATCCCTATCGCGTCGCCTATATCACGTTGCCCATAACGCGTCGCCTTTATTATTACTACCCTTACTACTACCCTTATCGCGTTACCCTTATTACTGCCCATATACTGCCCTTATTGTTTTATAATTGACGACTAATCGTCGTTTAACACCGTGCCAAGACTCGCGATAGTAAGTACGACGTTCTAATTTGCTTATTGATCGCTAATATCACTGCTGACGTCCTGCAAGCTTTATAGGATCTCTATATACTATTTCATTACTTTATACAACTCCTCCGTACCTTCCTTAAGCACCTTTACCGCTTTATACACTATATTACTCCAAAATCTATATATTTTATCCGGTTGATCTGGTTTAACCGGTTACATAACCGGTTAGTAGCCTAAATCCGAATTTTGGATCGGTTTTGGCCTCATTTTTGTAACCTAACCTAACCGCTGACATCACTGCGAGCTGGTCGCATCGGCCTCGCGCGACGGCACTATACGGTTATGGGATGCAGCGACTGGCGTCACGACACAGACGCTCGAGGGCCATACCGGCTCGATCAATGCGGTCGTCTTCTCGCCAGACGGCAAGCTGGTCGCATCGGCCTCGGACGACCGCACTGTACGGTTATGGGATGCAGCGACTGGCGTCACGACACAGACGCTCGAGGGCCATACCGGCTCGATCAATGCGGTCGTCTTCTCGCCAGACGGCAAGCTGGTCGCATCGGCCTCGCGCGACGGCACTGTACGGTTGTGGGATGCAGCGACTGGCGCCACGACACAGACGCTCAAGGGCCATGCCCGCACGATCAATGCGGTCGTCTTCTCGCCAGATGGCAAGCTGGTCGCATCGGCCTCGCGCGACGACACTGTACGGTTGTGGGATGCAGCGACTGGCGCTACGACACAGACGCTTAAGGATACTTTCGCTTCTACCTTGGCGTTTTCTAACAATGGCCTGTATCTTGTCACTAACAGTGGGTTCCTTCGAATCGATGCTAATCTACAGGTGGCTCAACTAAATCGCAATACTACCCTTTTTATTAAGGATAATTGGATTACCTTAATAAAAACAAAGCTACTTTGGCTCCCTCTAGAGTATCGGCCGTCTTGTTCAGCGTTTCAGGAGAATCTCGCTGTATTAGGGTTTCCTTTTGGTATGGTAAAAGTTATAGAATTCACCATCTACTAAGTAATTACTTATTAATATATCTTCTTGGGCTTCATGAAATCGGCCTCTGCACCTCCACGCGGTGGAGCCCGGGAACCTGGCAGTACTATTGATGTTCCGTTAGGATCGTGTCAATAGACTACCAGAGCAAACGCAGAGACGTCCGTACGGCTGCGCACCGCTGGCGCTGCGACGGGTGATCGCGAAGAAAGAAGTTTCTGTTGGGAGGGTGAGCCCCAACAAGGCTTTAGGAACACGACCAACTCGTCTTCACATACGGTTGACCTGCTTAAATCACGGCATCTAAATCAGCGTCCTCCAGGGGTCTCAATAATCGATATAATTATAATCGACACCTAGATTTCAATTATCTAATAATTAAGGCCTTCGATTTCGATTATATTATATAGATTATAACCATTATATAAATATTACCTAATACACTAGGGGGGGTTAGTAGGAGTGCTTAAGTATAGGATAAAAGCCTGCGGAAGTCTCTACTTACTGCTAATTGCCACTACGCCTACCAGACTTCTAAAAGAGGAAGTCGGTGATAGACTTCTGGTATTAGTTATACTCCCATTTAGCCTCTAGCAACTTAATTAGGTTTTTAGCCGTATTGCCTTCTACCTTATCTAGTCCTTTAATACCTAATACCTTAGCGGCCACGTTGGTTGTTATAAAGCTACCTACCTTTACAACTTAACGGATCCAGCTCTTTAAGCACTCCATTTATTCTATTACCCCCACTCTAAGCCTTAAGCGTTGCCATGATATTGTTTAACATGCACCAGAAAAAACCTGTTTAGATTTAGCCGACATAGCAGGTATAGAGAGGATATTAATAGCTATACGTAAGAGCCTTAGCCAGAGTTTTTGTTGCGAAGGCTTAAGCCACTAGCTAAGGGAGGAGTCGGCAATTAAAGCTAGAGGAGTTGCCTGCTAAAAGCTAGTAATATTAGCTATCGCGAATAGCAGGAAGGTATTATAAAAGGGAGGTCTAACTTACTGTAATAAAGCGCTTAAATTTATTATTAGTAGAGGCTTACTCTAGCTGCTTTTTATACTTCTATCTCTTATATACGTTCTTAATAAGATCTGGATTAGTTTACTAAACTTACTTACTATTAACTGGCTTATATTTATACTCTTTCTTCCAAAGGCTCCGTGCTGCCTTAATTACTCACTTAATTATACCTAGATCTCGCTCCTCTAACGCCTACTAGTAATTATCTAGATATCTCTTTTAAAGCGTTAGATTAAGAAGAAGCGCAGAGGTATAGGTAGGAGTCTTATTAGTTAGCTTATAATACTTATTAAAAGCAAACTATATAGTTAAAAGCGACGCTAAGAGGTTTGTGTCAGCAGCGTATTCCTCCTACTTACTTTTAATGTGTTTAATAAGGAAATCCATACTCCGCAGAACCTTATTTAGAGTCATTAAGTCGCCTTCTAAGGACTTCGTTATATCCTTAAAAGGCCCTAAGATAGCAATAGTCTCGCGGACGGTGTCCCATTTATTGCGACTAAGGTTATTCTTCTATATAGAGTCCCAGTTTTTGTTAATAAAGACGTAAATACCGTTTTTAAGCTTAATAGCCAACTTAAGCATAGTAAGCCATAAGTTCTACCTTATATTATTATTATAAGAAAGCATCTTCTTAGCAAGCGCTAGGAAGGCTTAATATCGCTCTATTAAACGCCTTAGCCATATGGCGATATTATGGATTTTGCCAAGGGCTCCCATTTCTTACCATTTGGCCTACGTAGCTTTGTCTTAATTATACTCATTTTCCAACTGGATATTTGCCAGTTACCCTTCGCGTTAAAGTTATTCAGCTGCCTAAACTACAATTTTAACGGCTTCTTTATCTTTATAGAAAAGGAAGGCTTAAATAGTGAGGTTAATTATATGGCCTATATATCGAATTCGGTGTTAAGTAGCCGACTAGGAGGGAAAGTGCTTTTGGATTAAACGGCAGAGCTTATTATTACTGCCGTAATTATTACCTATTTACCGCTAAATAGGTAAGCATTTAATAGAGTTAGATGGAGATCTAGGCTAACTAATAAAATGTACCTATTATATAGCCAATCTGGCTTTCCTTAATATTAAATTCATTTAATACCTTAATTAGTACCTCTACCTGCTCCTTACTACTGTAAGACTCCTTATACTCTTATAAAGCAAGCGTCGCCTTTAAAAGGTAGCTAGCTTCGTTAATAAAGTAAGTAGTTATTGCCTAGAAAGCTAACTTATTTAAAGCTATCTAATAGTTAGTTATAAAATGGACTTTTAATATTACCTTCTTAAGTCTTTTCTTAACTAAATCCTTATAAATTATAAATGTCTTACTAATAAGTAATGGCACCGAGTTGGCAGATCTATAGAGGAGGTCGTTAACTATATAATTGTAAATATAAAGGAAGGCTCTAAACTCTAGCTACTTAATAATTGTATAAGGAAGATTGCGCGTAACTATAAGGTAATAAAGGGCGTTTATAAAGTCGGCCTTATTTACCAAATCTTATAGGATCTTATTAACTTTAGAGTCTATTTTACTAGCAGTTATCTCCTTCTGTTTATTAAATAAGGCGCTAATAGTAGATTTTGTTGCTTTATTAACTTTAGACGTCTTAAGGGGGATTTTTATACTGTGTTTATTCTTTAGGTGGGCGCAAGTAAATATAAGGCTTAAATACTATTTTTAGCAGCGCTTATAGTAGAAAAGCTCCTAGTTTAAATTGCTATATTCTAATTAGCCTTTTAGAGGTTTATTAAGGGTGTACAACCAAAGAACTTTATCCTCGCGTTCTCTCTTCCGTTTTAGTTAAGGAATTTTAATTTAGTAATAAGGGTCCTCGCTGGCAGCCGTTACGTTATTAAACTCGTATAAATCGTACTCGCTAAGGGCGGAAACTTCGTCTACTTCTTCTTCTTCTTCTTTTTACTATTTCTTTTAGCTACGGGTACGGGGGAACGGTAGGGGAGTTATAGCTAGTGTTAATGTTAATAATAGAAGCTTGGTGTTAACTAAAAGGAAGTAATATAACTAGACGTCGTAATAGGAGTATCGTGCGCTATAACTAAGTATCACGTATCAGGCAGATTTTATTAGGGGCTACAGCAAAATTTTGGCCTCTTGGCGCTTGCACGGATATAGCTGCCGATAACTATCGATCGTTACTAAGGCTATATTACAACTTCCTCCTCCGCCTACTCCCTTATATATATTTATATAATCTATATAATCTATATAACTAATCAAGGCCTTTAATTTCGATTTCGATTATTAGATAACTAACTTAATAATTATTAAGACCTCTGGCGTCCTCCTTCTATATAGTATGGCACGCTATGCTGTACGACCCTATATAGTATATACATACCCTTATAGGCTAAAGCCCGCAATAAGCCTCTTTATCTACCCACCTTCTAAAAGCCTCTCGTTTATTGCCTTTTAAGGCCTCTTATCTACCTGCCTTTATTATTACCTAACAGCTTAAACTTACCGCACGCGGTATATATCCTCCTTTATATTATAAAGGACCTAGGTTAGGGCCCTAGGAGAAAACACCTAGCACCAATTACTATCCTATTGTTTTAGTTTTAAAAAAAGGTTATATAGGACTGGATATAAATGCATTATATAGAAGGGCAGTAGATTATACTAGAAGGTATAATAATAAGATTAGATTATACTATAAGTAGGGAAGCTATAAGTAGTATACGTATATATATACAGGGCGGAGTAGGGGGAAGGTAGGTATATAATTCCACATAGGCAATAACAGATAGGGAAAGTGGTTTAAAAGGCAGACAGGGCAAGATAGGCATTTAAGATACCTTCCTTAGGGGTCTCTAAGCAGTAACCTAACGGTGTTTTTCCCCCCATTAATATAGTACAAATACTATCTAAAAGTATTACCTCTCACGTTTCCCTTGGGGGTTTTTTATTTACCCAAAAATGGGTTTTTCTTAGTATATATATTGAGTTTTTACTATAGGAATTAGTCTACGTGGACCCATTAGAGGGACCGGGTCAGACGGTAAATTAAATCTATTATTAATATATCTTCTTTAAATCTCTATTTTATAGAGGGGTTTAGGGGAATATATAAATATATAGTTAGCCAATTTACTACTACTCTAGGAGAAGCTTCTAAAATCCTCTCTATTAGTAATACAGCTTACAATCCAATAAGCTTAAATATTTGCCACTACTTGTACTATATTAGATCTTATAGGAAGTAAACAAATAATCACGCTAGCAGGGAGGGCGGCTGACCCGCTCCGGCCATACCCTTATACGTGCATATGAAAAACTTTTAAAAGAGGAGGATATTTATCTCAGACATTCTTTTAATTAAATCCTAGTCTTTTATTTAGCTAGTTCCCGCTATAAGGCGGCCCCTACGGCCCACCAAACGAAGCCCTAAAGCCCTAATAGCTGCTTTAACCCCTAAACGCGTATTAGCAACACCACCTCTAGACCCGCTAGCAGCTCCATTAAGACGTATAAAGAAACCAAACGTAAAGGTGTAAGAGGCCTAGCAGTCGCTAAGGACACGAGCCTAAATATTAGTATAGTTTAAATAGTAGACAACCGCACTATAAACCAAACTATAAGCTATATAGCATATACTGCCTCTATTCCCTATAGTAAGAGTCTCTACCTTACCTAAACGTAAAGGAGGAGGTATTAATTATAATAAATTTTATTAACTTATTAAAAGCCTTAAAGAAACTATAGTATAGTAGAGCAATATTATCACAAACTAGAATAGCATTATTAAGAGCATTAAAAATGGCCTTATAGATATTAAATCGGAATAGTAAAGCCTTAAAAAGCAAAACGCTAAACTTTAAAAGGCTATCTAGTCCTTATAAGCGTAACTAAATACTCCCTTAGCTCTAATATAATTATAGGTATTAGTAGCGGCCAGTAGAGGCATAGTAGAGTTAGAGATAACCTTACTATAAATAACAAGCGCTAGGAACCCTAAGGAACCTAATTAACAGCTAGTAATAGACGTTAGCCAAACGGGTTTAAAGGCAATAAAAAGGGTAGCTACTACTAAAGTAGTAAAGCAAACTATTATGTAAGGTATAAAGGATATTAAGGGGCTTACGGGAGCTATACTTAAGGACTTCCGCGTATAGCGAATAAGCGATAGCGCGAGCATTATTAGATTCTCGGTAGAAAAAAATAAAAAAGCTATATTTAGGCAGACGACTGCTTAATGGCTTAAACCGTATATCCCTAGGGCAAGGCTTATCGGACCTAAGTAGTATATGGTTAAGGCGGACTAGGTTAAAGTACCTTTAGCAATAGACATTAACAGCGGAAAAGTAAGTAAGTCAGCTATAGAGCGCTTTAGGGTAGAGAATGGGGTAGAGGTATATATAATAAGATGGCTAGGACAACCAAGGCCGCGCGGCTAGCACGTGTTAGTGATTATTAAAGTGGTAACAAAGGAGGATGTAGAGAAGCTGCTCACGTTAAACAATATATTATTTAGGGGAGGCGCGATTATTATATCACTATTTAAGGAGCGACGTACCCCTATAGCATGCTATAAATGCAGAAGGTTTAGATATAGGGCTAGAGACTACACACGACCTAATATATATGAAATGTATAGGCGGGAAGGCCATCTCTAGTATAAGACGGTAAATCTACACTACGTAAACTGCTAGGGTCCTTATTAAGCCTTATACTATAAATACCTAATATATAGGAAAGAGATAGACAGGATTCTTATATAATAGCGCTATAAATAGAGAACTCTAGATCCTTTAGGCGAATATAAAGAAGTATAGGGAGGCGTAGCATATACTATATAATAACAAAGCGCTAGCGAACTTCCACTTTATTCTAGGCCAGAAGCCTTACTACTTTCTCTTAAATAAGGAAGTAATGCTAGCTAGCTTAAATCCCTAGTAGATAAGGTTCGTCCTAATAGGCAGGCAGCAGCGGTATTCCCTAATTAGGTCATATATCTAGGCATTTAAAGAGCTGGCAGCTATATAGCTGTAGGTAAATTTAGTAGACATTACGGCGGTGGTAACGCATATTGGCTAAAGGAGACTTATAATTATATCGGTATATATTCTAGATAGATATTTAAAAAGAACTAAGGAAGAGAACCTAGAGGAGCTCTCTAGTAGACTAGAGATAATTAATAGGCTAATCTAGGGTAAACTATTACGCGACCTATATACCAAGGTAGTAATTATAGGTAACTTTAATCAGTATAATCCGCTATAGGGAGGAAGTTATATTAGTACCATATTAACGTAAAAAGAAAGCGCACTAATTATTAACTTTATGGCGGACCGGTTACTCTAGAGCCTACTTTTAATAGGAATACCTACGTTTAAAAGTAACGTAGGGCGAATATTAATAATCAACCTTATACTTATAACCCCAGGCCTAGCAAATAAACTAGTAAAGTACGCCATTTAGGAGTATAAGTACGGATTAAACTATAAAGCTATCTATACTAGCTTCTAAGTTAATATAGGCATATAGGAGAGCTAGGAGAGGCTGCTTATTAAGAATATAAACTGGGATAAAATATAAGAAGACGTAAAGTAATAGAAAGAGATAGGATTCCCTATAGAAGATATAGATAAAATAGTTAACTGCCTTAATAGGTAGGTTAATAAAGCCCTTAAAGTATACTGCTAACAGGCTAGACCATTACTATATATAAAAAAATAGTAGAACGAAGACCTTATAACGCTAAAGAAGTTATATATATACTAGAGGAATAGAAATAGCGCGATACGGAGGCAAGAAAGGGACAACCCTAAGCTACGTAATATCGTAGCAAGAGCAAAGAAGCTCTTCTATAGGACTATTTAGCAATATAGGAAGCTCTATTAAGACAAATTCCTTAATAATAGTAACAATATATAGAAAGCGTCAAAATACCTTAATCCGTAGGCTATATCCGCGTTTGCTAGAATACCGCTAATTAAGAAGGATAAAGAATAGGGAGAAGTTATTATAGAGAACCATAATATTACAAGAAAACTACTCCAGGCATTCTTTTTAGTCCCGCCGCCGTGCGAATAAGAGGAGGAAGCTATAACTAGCTACAACTAATTACCGTAAAAACCTATCGCCAAATATAAGGTCGAGGCAGCTGTATTTAGGGCTAGCTCAGATAAGGCTCCTAGAAGGGACGGCCTACTAGCTAGGGTATAGCAAGAGCTGTGGCCTATACTAAGTAGTAAGATTACTACTCTCTTTACCAAATTACTTAAGACAGGAAAGATACCCCAGAAATAGAAGGTAGTAAAGATTATACCGCTATAGAAGCCGAAGTGGGGGGACTATATGGTAGCAAATAACTATAGGCCAATCTCCCTCCTCCCAACGCTAGGAAAAGTACTTAAATTACTAGTAGCGGAGAGGATAGTATACCTAGTAGAGGAATATAGCCTACTACCTAAGACGCACTTCGGAGCTAGGAAGTAAAGGTCAATAATATATACGCTATTATATCTCTATAAGGACGTATTTAGAGCATAGAAAGGAAAAAAGACGCTATCTCTAGTATTATTTAATATTAAGGGTGCGTATAATAATATNGCNATAGAGCCNGAAATTAGNAGATTACGGNAGNNNTAGATACCTNAGACGATTATATAATAGGTGTAAGACTTTTATATAAACCGTTAAGCCTATATCCTAGTTAATAGATATATATTAGAGGTATAGGCGCTCCCGCAGGTAGGTCTCCCGTAGAGATTAGCACTAGCCCTAATACTCTTTCTATTCTTTAACGCGGATTTTATATAAAGCATACCCAAAAATGGCAGCTCTATAGCCTTTATTAATAACTACTCGGTATAGGTTATAGGCCCTATAGCGGAGGAAAACACATAGATTATCTAAGGCAAGATTATACCGATACTTAAGAAATGGGAGAGGACTAATAGAGCCTAATTTAAAGTAAAGAAAACGTTATTTATCTACCTTACTAGATATAAAGAAGTAGGTAGGGATACTACCACACTACTCTAATTTAAAGGAAAAGGGATCCCCCTAACTTAGGAAGTTAAAATCCTTAGGGTAATCCTTAATAAGGAGCTATAGTTTAAGGCGCACTTAGTAAATAAGGTAGGCAAAGCTACTAAGGTAGCGCTAGCGTTACGCAGATTAAAGGGACTATAGTCTAAAAGCGTTAAGCAGCTAGCTAAGAGCTTAGTCCTACCAGTAGTAGACTACGCGTCGCCAATATAGTACCCGCTTGTGATATAAGAGTTAATATAGCTCCTTTAGTAGGCGTAGAGGATTACAGCATAAGCTATTATTAAGGGGTTCCGCTCTATCGCCCTGCTAATAGCGGAAGTAGAAGCTAGCTTACTCCCTTTTAAGCAAAGGCTGCATAACCAGGCTATCGCGTTCTAGGTATTAATCTATAAACTAGGCAAATTATATCCTTATTAGATAATTCGAAGATAGAGGCTCTATAAACAGCACTAATCGCCGCTCTAGAGGATAGTAGAGATATATAAGGATATCCAGGTAAATGGGGTGCTAGAGGTTAAACTATATATATGCCCGCCGTGGGTGGCTAAGCCTAATATGGTAATATATAAGGACAAAGATTATACTTAAGCTATTATTAAAGACTATAAGCTAGGGCAGGTTGATATATACGTTAATATATTAGTGCGCAATAGTAGGGCAGGAGTTAGTATATATACTACACTATCTAAAGCAACGCTTTTAAAAACGGTAGTAAGCTCTAATTAGGCCGACGCCTACCTTATAGAGCTTCTAGCAATTAGCAAGGCAGCTAACTAGCCGTAGGACCCTATATATACGGCTATTAACTAAGTAGGTTTTCCAATACCTATATCTAGTATAAGAATATTCTCCAACTTATAATTAGCGTTACTATTAGTATAGAGCTAGAGGGCTAGAGCCTACTAGGAAATAGTCGCAAAGATCTTAAAAAAGCTTTAGCTAAATAATATTACGCTATACTAGATTCTAGGCTATTTAGGATTTATAGGAAATAAGAAGGCTAATAAGCTTACTAAAGTAGTAATAAGACTAGAGAGCGAGGAGCTACTATAAAGAGACGGCCTCCTATAGTACCTTATAACGTAAGCATTAAAAAAAGCTAAGATAATAATAAGACCGCTTTTATTAGGAAGATCTAATACAGGCAAGTTTATAAGGAAGATTAATACAGCACTCTACCTTGGAAAGGCTATAGGATTATACTAGTAGCTAATTAGCTTAGAAGCTGTTATTTTTACGCAGCTACGGACCAGCAAGTTATTTCTAAAGGAATATCTCCACAAAATTAATATATTAGAGACGGTGTTATATAACTACGGGCTTATAGAGTTAATATAGCACTTCCTCTTCTCTTATAGGAGGTAGGTGTAGTAGAGGATTAAACTAAGAGAGCAATATAGAGATTAATTTAGGGATCTATTATATATATTAGGAGGCTACTTACGCAGACAAAAAGGAGGCAGGAATATTAACGGCCTAATTAAGCGCTAGAAGCCAGATATTAGCGTAGTTAAAGCTATAATTAAATTTATAAAGGAGATTGGACGTTTATACCTAAGTATATAAGATACAGAGAGTATAGAAGCCGACATTAATAAGCAAAAACTCTTAAGAATTCTTCCTCCAATCATCTAACTAAATATACCGCGAGCCTCCTCTATA
This sequence comes from Cenococcum geophilum 1.58, assembly GCF_001692895.1. NCBI lineage: Eukaryota > Fungi > Ascomycota > Dothideomycetes > Gloniales > Gloniaceae > Cenococcum > Cenococcum geophilum. Next base: position 2,053,386 of record NW_027137564.1, on the reverse strand, counting down.
TATACCTCCACTAGTGCGTCGCTAATTAAGAAGCGTACAACGCTAGAATAGCCCTGCGGATATAAGGCATTAAAAACTACTTACTTAGGCTTACCTCTAAACTCTAACTTTCTTTAATAGTAACATATTACTTTCCTTTATTTATTCCTTAGTTAAGTATGGCGTTAGGTAATAGATATATAGTTCTTATAGTTAGCTTCTGAACTAGAGCAAGTATATTAATAGCAGGAAGTATTTAGTTAGCGCTCTGTAACGGCCTATACCCTAGATAGTGTATGGCCATAATAGAATATACATACATACATACATACGTACGTGCATATATACCGGACCAAAAACTGGCCGCGTGGACTCAGTAATAGTGGGATTCTAGTACCATACCAAGCCGGCGAGTTTCGACTGCCTCGGTGACCGAAGCGCCCAGTTGCGTATTATCGTCTAAATCTCGCATTCCGAAGCGTCTCTGCTTAGACGGCCCCAATTTCTTCCATGGGGTGTCCGATGGCTGTGAATAAGCACCGGTGCTTCGGACCAACAGCTGTTCCTGTAGCCTTGTAGTCCGTGGTCTGCATTCCAGCTCAACGGCTGCCGCGTGGTACCTGTGCCATCACGATCCTTCCAATAACCATCGCTTCACACCACTTCATCTCTGTCTCGTCCTAAATGGCTGCGCACAAGCTGACTAAACCTCACATTATGAGCTTTTTCTCACACCTGCTTACGGGGTGACGGCGCAGCCTTCTATGCTAACGCTGCCGACGACGTCGTCTAGACCGTTATGGGAGAAAATCGCCCACTGGCCGATCGGTACACATTCAAGGAGCAGTTCCTACGGGAGAGCTATGGTTGAGTTGGAAAGGCACTCAATGCACCGATGAGGTTAGTAATGCGGAGCGTAATTCTCGAGGGCGATTGGGTGGCGTCGAGCCGATGGGCAAGGCGGACGGCTGAAGGATGGTATGCTGAGAGTTTCATTCTGCTCACAGCAGATCAATTAGAGGCCCTAATGCAGGGAAATTTATGGCACACGAGCCTCGCCCGGGATCAAGAATCTCAGCTATGCATGGGATAATGTTGGATACGTCTTTGGATTTCGCCGCGGTGCCACCTTGCCGGAGGCCATGATGCAATGACGGAGAGCTAAATTTTGTAGGACACGAGTATGGAACGATGAACTCAAGATCGTTGAGATTGGCGAATAATGAGGTTAGGACAGAATCTTGCCTCCTCGAAGACCATGCAAACAGCCCAAACCCTATTAAATTAATTGGTTCAGCGTATTTTAACAATTTAACTTTAAAGATAATCAGACTCCTAATTGGTCAGAAACACGAAACTACAGGGCACAGATATAGAATGCATCCGTTCCATCATCCTACAGCGTTTCATGGTCTACACCTTTAGTGTTATCCCTTAACCCGCTGAAATTCGTGCACACGTTATCGATAAGGAACCAGCCAATCAGATCAATGCATTAAAATCGTCGTAATTAGAAATATAAAGCCAGTTATATTAATTAATTCTTATACAAATACATCTATATAGCTTATTCTTTAGAGTTAAGTCGCTTAATATAAGGTAGCTAGCAATTATCCTCTCTATAGAACGGTATTTAGTATATATTATAGCTATATCTAGTTCTTAGTGTCTACTAAGGCCTTTTCTAATCCTTACTATTATAACATTTTTTAGTTGTATTTGTAGAGAGCTCTAAAAGAGGCTTATAGTATCCCTTTACTTTTTAAGACTTCCTACCAGCCTCTATATATATAGAATAGTTAATAGGCTTAACCTAGAGCTTCTTTAGTATATAGTGGTGTGTAGAATACTATAGTATATTATTAGTAGAGCGTCGCAGAGGTATATTTTAGTGTGAGGTAAGGATATAGATAGGGAGTCCAATGATAAAACAATAGGTATATTGTATAGACAGAGACGAATCCTTAAGGGAAAAGGAGGAGTCTATATGCGAGGTAGAAAGGGTTTTCCTTATATACGTGTAGAGCACGTACCTTACGGGCGAGTTACCCCTGGGTTGCCCCAGGGTCGCCCATACCTTACGGCTATATAACTATCTACTTAGGTTTTACCTAACAATGCCCCCCCCTTTAAAAAGGGTCGTCCTTAATCCTTTATATACTTAAGCCTTAATAAAACCCCATAAAAAACCTTAGTAAGGAAAAATTTTAAAGGGGAAAGAGCGTCTTAATTTTGCGTATAGAGAGGAGAGACGGGTAGTATATATACGCGGCGCGAAGATATTAAGGAACTTTAACTAGCGGTTAAAGTTGTCTAATTAGTTAGATTTGCCTTGCTAAGACTCCCCCGCATTTAACTAAGCCAATAGCGATTTTATATGCCCGGTATGGAAAATCCTAATTAGTCTATTTAATAGGTAGAGCTAGTAAAGCTTAATACCGTCGCCTAAATTTAGTAGACTAGAAATATTTTAAAAGCTTACTTACGTAAGCAGATCGCTAGTACCTCGTAGGTCGGTTGTAGGTTATTTATATACAGCCAGATTTGTGGACAGTAAGGCTATATACCTATTAAATCCGCCGCTAACCCTACTTTAGCCTTACGCTATACCGGCGTAGCGCTGTATATACTTCGCGGGTAGGTTATAGGTTACTTATATATAGCTAAGTTTAGGACGGCAAGGCTATATACCCGTTAAATCCGCTACTAACCCATACTTTAGCCTTATGCGTTATCTATATAGTATATACGTAAAATAGTATAAGTTATTAGTATAGGTTACCACTAGCAGGTCACTAGCAGGTTATAAACCCTAGTTAAATAGACCCCGATTATAAACGGGCCTATTCTCTAATATATAAGCAATCTGCTTAGCTGGTATAGAGTAACAGACTAGGTCTAGGAAGGGTGTTTTTTAAATTAAGCTTCGTTGCCAGCATACGCCGTAGCCTCGCCTATAAGTTATAGCAATTGTTACTTATTCTTTAATCCCTTTAGACGTCCTCTGTTCCGCTTTAATATAGGTTATATTTTAATAGCGGCGCTTACTTTTCGCTTATACTTCGGCTGTAAGGCTAGGGTGTCCCGCTTACGGTACTCATCTAGTAGTTATTAATAATTCTTAAGTTCTATCTTATATTTCCATTTATTATACTTATTTAGCTATCCTAGCTATTTAATAAGGTACTGTGGTTGTCCAGTATAATCCTAGTAGGCGATAATTGCTTTTACTTCCTAGCTGCCTTTCTTAAGCTCTTTTACTGCTAGGGGTTAAAACCTAGGGCGTAACCTATAAGGCTCTAGTAGGGAGATATAAAAGACTAGGTGGAGCCGTGCTATAGTAGGTAAGAGCTCTAGCTTATATACTTATTACCCTATACGCTCTAGGATCTAAAACGGTCCTATAAATTTATAGTTAAGCTTTTTATAGGGGCGTTTCGTGTGGATATTCTTAGAGGAGAGTAGGACTCGTTTACTAACGGCGAAATGCTTAGCTAGGTGGTAACGATTGTAGTATTTTACCTAAAGCTTTTAGGCGTATATTATTGACGCCGCCGCTGCCTTACGTATAAGGCGCAGGCGTTATAAATACGTCTCTATAAGTTAGACATTTGTTAACTTAGACCCCTCCCTACCTTACTAGGCGTCTTAAACGCTATCTAGGACTCCGTCCGGGACGTTTAGTAGCTAGCTGTAACGGCGCTATCGCACGTTACCTGCCAAATTCTGCCATATTCTACCGACCTGCGATTGGCCCGCCCAAAGCTAGCGCCTTGGCGGCTTACCCTACATATTTGTTTACATCGGTCCTAGCGACCCCTTTTTCCTTCTCTTTAGCTTAATATCTTCGTAATACAGTATTCGTTTAAGCTTTAGTTTAGAGGCATTTATTTAAGCCGTGACATTATACTAAGCTCTCCCTACCTTGCCTGGGAAGGCCTTAATAATATCCCACCCTAAAGAAACTTCGTCTGCAATAACGCATTAACGCGCTATACTCAGACACCAAAACCACTCTATATTACCTAGAAAGGCCTAAATAATATCCTACCTTATAAGCTAAACAGGACTGGACCTATACCCCTAAAATTAAAACTAAAGCGTATAATACCAACGAACCTTAGAAAGCTAATAATAGCACCTAAAGCAAGCTCATTTAAGAGAGCTGCCTCTACCCAAGAGGAACCTGAGATCCAATTAAGATCAGAAATTGAAGATAATAATAACGTCGTAAACATACGCGAGCAGATTCGTGCCCTTGCAGCCAGCTAGGAAGCCAATTATCTTAAAGCGAGAAATATATAAAAGACCCTATAAGAGATCCTAGAAAGCCTTACGGCCCTATAAAATAGCCCAGCTTCCCCTTCTTAAAGCCCTAGCCGACCTATTCACTCCACTAAATGCGATATACTAGGGAGTACGGATACAATAACGAAGTAATTAAAGTCCGTTAAGCTCCCTAACCTCCCACTACTGTCTAATAGGATAGACCCTACCTTTAAGAATTAGAGGATTTAAGTATAAGGAAAGCTCCGCGTTAACCATAACTATTTCCTTTCTAAAGAAGCCAAAATGCTCTACCTCTTTAGTTAAACCACTAGGGACACCCAACGGCACCTTTAAGCCAAGTTTAAGGACGACTCCCCTGTCTAATTTATATCCGTTAACGAGATAATACAGCACCTAGCGGCTATCTACGTTAACCCGAATAAAGTATAGGATGCCTATTATAACTATAATCGCTTAATAATAAAACCGAACTAACCCTTTACTAAATTCTAGACTTAATTTCTATACCTTATAGGAGAAGGCTAGGTCCCCCTTAAGAACTACTGATTAGACCTATATAATAAGCTAACAATCCGGCTATAAGAAAAGATTACTATAACCTTAAATAACCTACCAACCTATGAAAAACTTATAGCTTATTGCCTATTATTAGACTTAGAACTAAAGCGGATTAACGCCCGCCCTAATCGGCAGAAGCGACTCCGTAATAATTAGAACTCGCTAGCTATACCTATAGGAGCTAAAGCAGAAAGATAAGTTATAACTGCTCTTTTACTAAAGGCGGTTATAACTACGCACTGGCGAGCCTTACCTAACCAGTTACGTACCACGCCATCGACTAGTATTCGCCACAATACTCCGATCGACCCTGCCTCAGCTACGTGCTTTAACTGCAATAAATAAGGTTACTTTACCTTATCCTGCCCGGAGCTAAAGGATATAGGCGATATTAAGGAGATAGAGAAAGGAGAAACGTTAGATAAGTTGGGAAAAGAGAAACCCTAGGGAAAGACTCCCCCCTAGGGTACCCTATTGATCTTAAAGAGATTAATCTTAGTTAGTTAATAGGTAGAAAGCATTTTACGTTTTTATATATAGTATCTTAAAATGGATATAGAGTTAATACAACCGCCCTTATTAACACTAGAGCAAATGGCTTCGCCTTTATAAATACTGCCTATGTAAATAATGTTGCTAAGTTTCTAAATATAGAAGCCATCTAACTAGAGAAGCCTGTCTAGGTAAAAGGCTATAACGGCTAAGCCGGTTGGCCCGTTACCCACATCTTAAAGTTATATATCACTCTTAACGGACAACGCTAATACGGTATCCCCTTTTATATCCTAGACCTAGGGTCTTATAATATAATCCTTAGACGAAAATAGATATCCTATTTTAATATCTAGTTAAATATACAATAAAGACGGTTTATCTAGCTAGAGGATAGACTGAGATTGTCCTCCTTTATTAGGGAGATCTAAACCGACCGCAAGACACTAACTATAAGGGCTAATCCTACCTACTAGCAAGATATCCGGGCCTGTAACCTAGCCTTTACCTAAAAAGACGCCCGCCGCAAAGCTAGAAAGAACTCCGTACCAATAAAGATACTCTCCTAAAGCGCTACGTTTAAAGAGGACTCTATATATAGAAGCGGGATAGATAGTGACATAGATAACGTCTAAATCGCACGGATCTAACTAGTATAGAAAAGAACGTATTAATAGAATATAAGGGATGACCTCTAAAAGATATAATAGGAGCTAAAAGGGGTAATAATAACGCTAGTACCCCGGAAGTCCCTAAAGTTACGTACGCCCCTATTATTAGGCAACCCCCCTACCGTAAATATCGCCGTAATTAGCGCTATAGCGTTCTACTTTAATATATACTAGAAGGACAATAAGGTCTTTATAATAAGCCTATATAAGATTAACTAAATTATTAATAATAGAGAGGAAAGGCCAGCTAAGGAAACTAATAAGGAACTAGTTAAACGCCTCCTTCCTACTATTTATATAAACTACAAGAATGCATTCTTAAAGGCGGCCTTAGATAAGTTACCCCCCTACTAAACGTATAATTATAAGATTTAATTAAAAGCCAATAACTCGCTAGGCTATAGCCCCCTCTACTATTAATTAATGGATAAGTTAAAAGCAATAAAGCAGTACTTAATTAATAACCTAGATAAAGGGTTTATTAAGCCAAGTTAAGCCCCTTTTACTTCCCCTATCCTGTTCGTAAAAAAGCCTAATAGAGGCCTTCGTTTTTATATTAACTATTAAAAGCTAAATACTATTACTTAGAAGGACCGGTATCCTATTCCTTTAATTAACGAGACCCTTATACATCTAAGCCAGGTAAAGATCTTTACCAAACTTGATATCCACTAAGCTTTCCACTAAATTAGGATAAACCCTGCATCTAAAGATTTAATAACGTTCTATACCTATTATAGTTCCTATAAATATAAAGTTCTTCCTTTTAGACTAATAAATGGACTGGCTATGTACCAAAGGTATATAAATGACGTTCTTTTTAATTACCTTAACAAATTCTGCACGGCATACCTAGACGACATTCTCATATACTTGGACGACGAACTTAAGCATTAAGTTTATGTTAAGAAGGTCCTAGAGAGACTACGGAACATAGGCTTATAAGTTAATATTAAGAAATACGAGTTTAGGGTAAAACGTATAAAATACCTCAGGTTTATCGTAACTATAGAAGGAATTAAGGTTAACCCTAAGAAGGTAGAGGCAATCTATAACTAGAAGCCCCCTTATATAGTAAAAGGAATCTAGTCCTTCCTTAGCTTCTACAACTTCTACTACTAGTTTATCTATAACTACGGAATTACGGTAAAACCTCTTATATAACTAACCAGGAAGGACACGCCTTTTATCTTTAATAATAGCTGTATAAAAGCCTTTAAAGAGATAAAGGATCGGCTTATCTCTTCCCTAATCCTTTATTACTATAACCTGGACCTTAAATTAATACTAAAAACGGACGCCTCTAATAGGGTTATAGCGGGAATCCTATTACAGTTATATCTAGACGGCGAATAATACCCTATAGCTTTCTTCTTAAAGATAATAAACCTAGCTAAGTATAACTATAAAGTACACAACAAAGAAATACTAGCTATTATTTAATCACTCTCCTAATGGCGCGTAGAGCTTAAAGGTATAAATTCTTAGATTAAGATATATACAAATTACAAAGCCCTAGAGTACTTTATAACTACAAAGCAGCTTACTAGATAATAGGCCTAGTAGGCCAAAATACTCTCCTAATTCTTCTTTACGATTATATATCGTTCTAGCAAGTAAAACTCTAAGGCTAATGCCCTAACCTAAAGAGAATAAGACGTAGGACCCTAGGATAAGCTAAAGACCTAATATTAGACGCGCGCCCTCCTCTATCCAGAACAGCTTAACCCGCGGATCCTTAAGGAGCTAGACTCCTAGTAAAACAAGCTAGCACTAATAGAGGAGTTCTTAGATAAGCCAATAGGGCTAATTAACCGCCTCTTAACTGTAAACCGCATAGCTAATGCCCTAAGGGCCCTCCGCAAATAAGCCGTAAAAGGAGACCCCAATTTTAAAACAGAGGAAGGATTGCTCCTATACTAGGAGCGGCTTATAGTCTCTAACGTCAATAATCTATAAACTAAACTAATCCGCGAAGCTTATTGCTAAGTCTTTATAGTATACCCTAGCAAGAACAAGACCCATAAAATCATTAACTGCCGCTACTACTAGCCGAGAATGGTTATAAATATTAATTGATATATACGGAACTGTAAAGACTGCTAGAGAGCTATAATCCCACGGGATAAAACCCTAGGACTACTTAAGCCACTCCCGATACTAGAGCGCCCTTAACAGCATATCTTTATAGACTTCTATAAACTACCTAGGGACCGTAATAAATACAATATGGTTATAGTTATAGTTAACCGCTTTAGTAAACGCCCGTTCTTAATTCCCTATCATAAAAACATTAATGCTAAAGAGGCAGCCCGGCTATATATCTATTATGTCTACCGAATCTACGGACTACTAAATACTATTATATTTAATTATAGGCTATAGTTTATATCGGCCTTCTAGAATAAGTTTACCTAGATCCTAAGTATTAAGCTAAAGCTTTCTACGGCTTATCACCCCTAGATAGATGGTTAGATAGAGATTATAAATCAATACCTAGACCAGAGGCTTAGGCCCTTTGTTAACTATTTCTAGGATAACTAGTCTAAACTACTACCCTTAATGGACTATGCGCAAGCAACCTTACCCTATAACTCCACAGGGTTTGCCCTAATTTAGCTAGAAATAGGATACTTACCCCATATAAGCTTTAACTGGAAAAGGCTAGAAGAACCCTAGACTATATAAGAGAAGCTATCCTATACTAAGGCCCAACAGTACGCCAAATAATTAGAGGAGGCCTAGACGGTAGCCTATAAGAACCTAAAAAAAGCTTAGAGGTTAATAGAACAGCAGGCGAACAAACACCGTTAAGAGCCTAATTTTACCCCTAGCGATATAGTCTAGGTTATAATAAGGAATTAAAAAACTAAACGACCTAGCCATAAGCTAGACTACTAAATGGCAGGACCGTATAAGGTTCTTAAGAAGATAGGCAACTTATACAAGATAAAGCTCCCAGATTTAATTAGGGTTCACCCTATCTTCTTGCCGGATAAGTTACGGAAAGCTATAAATAACCTATTACCTAGATAAAAGAATAAGCCTCCCCTACCAGTTTAAGTAAACGGTAATAGCGAATAGAAGGTTAACGAAATACTGGCCTATAAGATAGTACGGGAAACGCTAAAATACCGTGTCTAATAGAAGGGCTATAATCCTAACCCAACCTAGTACCCTACGTAGAACTTTATAGGCTGCCCCTAGAAGCTTAAAGAATTCTATAACCAATACCCTAATGCGCCTAGGCCCCTAAAGTACCTAGACAAATAAATGGAATGTTGGCATAATAAAGATAATAAGTTACTAGAAGAATATAGGGACAAAAACGCCCCAAAGCCCTAATACAGCTGTCTACCAAATTCTGCCATATTCTGCCGTTTTCTGCCAGTACCATAAAATATCAGATATCCAGGAACTTCGACCGCCGGTTGAAGTTGTCTAATTAGTCAGATCCGTGCTAAGACTTTTAACGGCTACTCTTTCTAGCCTAGTGCTTCCACTTAGCCTACAATCGCCCTTTATACTTAGTCTGGACGTACTCTTGTCCCCTTTATCTCCTCATCTTATATTTTATAATCCTACGTTTATAAGCCTAGTGCTACCCTATTTCTAACTAAGCCTAAGGGCAGGCTTTCTTTAAAGAGGGGGGTAATGTAACGGCGCTATCGCACATTACCTGCCAAATTCTGCCATATTCTGCCGACCTGCGATTAGCCCGCCCAAAGCTAGCGCCTTAGCGGCTTACCCTACATATTTGTTTACATCGGTCCTGGCGACCCCTTTTTCCTTCTCTTTAGCTTAGTATCTTCGTAATATAGCATTCGTTCAAGCTTCGGTTTAGAGGCATTTGTTCGAGCCGTGACACTAGCTATAGGCGAGCTTAATAGGGGAACGCTTTATTATAGTATAGACCTTAGAGTTATAGGCAAAGGCTGCTTCTTTAAGTAGGGAGGCCTAATTAGACTGTTCCCAGTTTATAAATATACGTAGGTATACCTTAAGCTCCTAGTTCTAACACTCCGTCTAACTATTTATCTGCGGGTAAAATATAGTACTAAGTTTATATTAAACGCGGAGATAGTAGCATATAGTGCTTTAGTACTCGCTTATAAATATACTACCCCTATTAGAGACAATATTATTTAGAGGCCCTATTTATATAAAAACTCTAAATAAGAGTTCTGCGAGTTGCGTAGTATTAATTATTTTACGCACTAAATAGTAGCGTACTAGCTTTATAAAACGGTTTATAAAGATAAGGATAGAGTTATACTCTACGCCATTAGGAGTTTTAGACTCTAGGAGATCCGTAATAAAGTTAAGTAAATAATGCCGCTAGGCTTAGGTAGGGGCCTAAAGAGGCTATAGCTTACTATAGGGTTTATAGCGGCGCGATTTGGAGCGTTAGTAGGCATTATAATTATCTAGGTATTTACGGAGGTCCTAAGTAAGGCCGTTCCAAGTATACTTTTACGTAATTACCTTAAAAGTACGGTTAAAACCATAGTGGCCGCCTATAGGATCGTTATAATTCCGCTTAAGGATCTCCTATTATAATAGTATATAATTCAGCACCTAGACCTTATTATTTTGCCTTAAAAGTCCTTAATTATTAAGGGTATAGTCCTTATTACCGGCAGGAACTCATTTTTAGGTTAACTAATTATATATAGAGTATATAAAGGCGTCCCTTTTTTATACTCTATAAATAAAATTAACTAGTAACTTAGGGGGTTATTTTATAAACGCCGTTTTGGCTAAAGCAGCTACTACTACTTCTTACTATAGCACGAGATTCTGCGCAAAGTCGGTGCTAGTAAAGTAATATATAATACGCAGGTAACTCGCTAGGTTGTTATAGGGGACTATAGCCTAGGCTAAGGGGTCTTCCCTAGGGTTAAGCGCCATTAGGTTAGTTAGAGTAGTCTTAAAGAGAATAGTAAGACGCTCTGGTCCGCCAGCACTAAGTTTATAAGGGTCGCTCGCATGCTATACGTATGCTACTTACTAGTTTAGTATAGTAGCACTAGGGCCGCCTATAAGGCCTATAACCCGCAACTTTTGCTGTAATATAGGCAGCATAGCATTAAGGATTATCCTCTTACTGCTATCTTTAAAGCCTTTAGCATAATCTAGGTACTAGGATAATGTGTTAGCAGGATTTGTCTTACCTAGCTTATATTTAATCTTAAAATTAAACTTAGCTAGTTTTTTAGCGTACTGGGCCTAGTAAGTAGATAAGCTCTTAGTGGTTATAAAGTACCTAAGATTGTTATAATCGTAGAGCACGCGCGTTATATACGCGGCGTATTTAAGGTAATAGCGCTACGTTTTAAAGCATTATACTATAGCGAGTAGTTCTTTATTATATATATTATATTATACTTCTAGGCTAGTAAGCTTCTAACTGTAATAAGCGATTAAGTACCAGTGAAGTTAATCTCCCTACCTTAAAGGCTATAGAAGTATATCGCTATAGGCATAATCGGAAGCGTTAGTAATTACTATTAGGGGTAGATTAGGGTTAAAGTGGCGAAGTAAAGGAGCCTATATAAATGCAGCGCGTAGTTTATAAAACGCCTACTACGCGTTGTCGGGCCAGGACTAGGGTTAATACCATTTAATAGGCCCTTTTAACTTACGCTTCTTCTTCTCCTCCCTATCTAATGTTGGGTTGCGATGTGCCTATATAAGATATACGTGTAGGGGGTATACGGTATCCGAGTAGTTCTAGATAAATCGCCTATAGAAGTTAGTAAAGCTAAGGAAGACCTAGATATCCCTATAGGACTTAGGCTTAGGCCATTCCTTAATAGCTTTTACGCGGTTAGGGTTTATTATAATACCCCTAGGGGTAATAATAAAGCCTAGGAACTTAATGTTCTTAGTATAAAAGATATATTTTAATAGTTTGGCGTATAGGCCCTAAGCGTAAAGCTGTTGTAGTATCTGCTTAACGTGCTTAATATACTTATCCTTGTTATTTAAGTAAATAAGAATATTATCTAGGTAGACTATGTAAATAGTATCTACTAGGGTTCTTAGAGCTTTATAAATATAGCTCTAGAAAGTTATAGGGGCGTTAGTAAGACTAAAGGGCATTACTAGGTACTTAAAGTAACTATAGTGTATCTTAAATATAGTCTTCTATTCGTCTCCCTTTTTAATATAAATCCTATAGTACGCATTACGAAGATCTAGCTTTATAAATATCTTCGTATAGCTAAGCCTATTAAAGAGTTCGCTAACCAGCGGTAGGGGGTACTAATTTTTAATTGTAATCTTGTTTAGGCGTCTATAGTTAACGCATAGCCGTATTATACCGTTTACTTTCGGTATGAAGAGGATAGGCGCTCTAGTAGGCGACTTACTAGGCCTAATCTAGCCCTTTTTAAGAGCACTGTTTAGGTACTCTTATAAGATCTATAACTCTTTCTATAAGAGGTTATAGAGGGGCATTTACGGTAGCGTCTTGCCTTTTTCTAAGTCGATTATATAGTTATACTTAGAGTTCTACGGTAATATACTTGCTAGCTTATTAAAAAAGATATTAATTTCCTCCTTATATATATCTGGTAGGCTAGGGGCTACAGAGGTTAAAGTAACTATTATATAGTAGTGTGCTTCCGGGAGCTAGTAGAGAGAAGGGTACGGCTAATATGCGTTTTATAGGTATACTCGCACTAAGAGTATATACAGCTCTACTATAGTATACTTAATGGTTTTAGGGTTTTGATTACCTCCCCCTTATATATAGGTAATCTACGCTAGCACTAGAGGGTCTTTACGGGTACTCGCTGCTAGTAATAGTAGGTCCTTTACTATATTTACAACCGGTATCTTTACGTCCAGAGGGTTTGCACGGGTACTCACTGCCAGTAACAATAGGTCCTCTATTATATTTACAACTGGTATAAAAAAGGAGTCTTCTAGCTATAGCAAATAGACTATTTCGCCAGCCTTAATGTCTACTAGGAGAGCGTTAAGGGTAACTATTTAGAGGCGTTTAGGGTCTAAAGTACCCTAGATAAACTATCTAGAACGGAAACTAATTAATAAATCTACTTCTGCGAGCCAATCCCATCTAAGAACTATATTATAACTATTAAATAAGCCGCCCCAAAAGGTCTGCGGGCTAATAGTGCGAGAGGTACCCTAGGAGTCGCTAGTAGTAACTATTAGATTATAAGCATCCTAGATTGTTATCTAGTTACTATTAAGGAAATATATAATAGGTTTACGTAAACGTAGCGCGTAGCGTATAGGTAGGTTAAACCTATAAACGATATCTTAATTAATAAGGTTAATTTGGCACCTATTATCGTATAGAGTATATAGGCGGACTTCGCCCTAGGGCGTATCTATTATAATATATACCACAATACGTTTCTTTTCTCCCTCTATATTAGGCCCTAGTTATAGTTAAAAGAGATACGCTACTAAGGCTTTTGTTAGCGACTTAGTCAATCGAGATATAAGTACGGCAAAAGGGTCGCGCAAGCCTATACGATTGGATTGTCTATAAACGAGAATCTAAAGCTAAAGAAAGGAAAGGAGAAGAAGGGGAGCGCCGCTCGAAGCTATATACGATCTTCGCGTCACGTNANCGCAATATNNGGCAATCTGTGGCAACTTGCCGGTGCGTAGTTCTGCCAAGTTCTGCCAAGTTCTGCCAGTGTCGTAACAGCTTTAGGTTTTCTAAAGCCTAAGCTAACTTCTCTTTAGCCTACTTCTAGTGTTCCTTATAGTGGCCGCCTGTGGTCCTTTAACTCGCCTATATAGCACCGGCGTCTAGGGGGTCCCCTAAGCTATCTAGCTTTTAGGTGGTCTCCCTGGGAGTTTACTTAGAAAAGCGTCGCCCTTTTTAGGTTTTATTCCCTAAGCCTAAGTCTATAGAGCCTATACTGCAACCGCGCTTTATACGCGATAATTTACCGCTACTACTTACGCGATCTTCCGTAAGCTTTATAGTATTAAGCAATTGCTTTATATAGCGGATTTCGTTAAAGAGGTCTTTAGCGGTTCTTACCCGTTAGGTAAAGTTCTAGCAAAAGAGCTCTACTTATAGGTAGGCTAGAAGATATAAGAACCAGAAGTCTACCTATTATTTAGGATTAACAAAAGGGGTATATAAGAAGAGGTCCTCTAAGCTATATATATGGGCTAGGAAGACGTTAAACCTCTAGTTCTCCTTTATAACAGCCATATAGTACATTATAGCGTTATTAAAGCGTCTTACTATAGGGTTCCTAATCTAGTCTTAGACCATAGTTTTAAATTCGTTCTATAGTAAAGAACCCTTATCCTTAGTGCCTAACCGGCGATAAACTAGTTAGGTAATTGTCTTCTCTTTTATAAGACCTTTAATAGCCTAGCGCGTACATTACTTACAGTTGTAGTTAGCGTTATTAACCTTAAATCGGTTCTTAACTGCGGCAATCCACCAGTTAAAATGCTATTAAGTAGTACCGCCAATATTAGGTAGTAACTTCTTAACTAGGGCGTTAAGATTTATTCGGCATATACGTTCGCTATATAACTTATACTCTTTACTAGAGAGGCAACGGGAGGGCTTTATTAAATTAATAATACTCTATAAGTTAGCTATTTTCTTAGCCAGCTTATCTAGCTCCTTTATATTAGCGGTATTAGGTAGGACGCTAGTAACCTTACTAAGCTCCTATTAAGCCTAGGTATATAAGTTAAACTAGTCTCTAGCGTTTATAAATATCTAATTGTTTTAAGATTCGGAGAATGGCTTAGATGCTGCTAGTGTACTTTTAGCGGTTTTGTCTACACTAGATCCTAAGGCGTTCTACAGTTGCATCGCTAGCGTATTACCGTCAGGTATAGGCGTCGGTTTTCTTTTNAGAGGCATTATAGAAAAATTAAACCGGCTATCCTCCTAAGGGGATTAGTAAGGATTTGAATATAAGGTAAGGATATGGATAGGGAGTCCAATAATAGAACAATAGGTATATTGTATAGACAGAGACGAATCCTTAAGGGAAAAGGAGGAGTCTATATACGAGGTAGGAAGGGTTTTCCCTAAGCATGTATAGAGCACGTGCCTTACGGGCAAGTCACCCCTAGGTTGCCCTAGGGTCGCCCGTACCTTACGGCTATATAATTATCTACTTAGGTTTTACCTAACACTTAGGTATAGGCCTTTCGCTTATAAATAGAGCGCTTAAATAAGGTATTGTGGAGGTCCCTCCTAAACTTCTTATAGCCATTATTTTAACTAGCTTAGTAATTAGTAGGATAGTAAGAGGATAATAGGTAGGAGTTACTAAGAATAGTATTTAGTAAGAAGTAAAATAAAGGCTTTTATATCTTTTTATATATTATTATAGACGCTTTAAGTACGATATTATAACTACTTAGAGAAGAGTCGAAAGAAGCTAGTTAGTTAATTTGAGTATAGTTTAGGATAGAACTAGTAGAACCATATAACGAGGAATAGTAAACAAAGTTATATAACATGCTATGTATTAAATAAGAGGAATGAGAGGAACTTATATACCTTATGTATAAGACGTATATTACGTATAAAAAGTATTTCTTAAAAGTGCGGTTGTGTATTTAAGGACCCTTAGTCCCTACCTAGATAGTTCCTTCCTTATAGTAATTCTTAGAATATAATTAGAGTTAATTTATTAGGCAACCACTCTACTAGTTATTATTACGTTATTAACTTTAACTTACTTTACCTATACACCTAGCCTATTAATAAGCCTATTATAGTTCCTGCTATAAGGTTCCGTTATATAATTACTACCTAGTTATAGTAATAAGTATAGAAAGTTAAATAACATGCCACTAAAAGCACCAACTATAACGCTATTAACAGCGACAACTACTTTAAGGTTAGATAACGACATTAGTATAGCAGATACTAACTTATAGCAACCTATAATGGTTAGATAGTTATAAGAGGTAATTAACTAGTTAATAACTAACAATGCGGCGCTAGAAGAAAGGGTTAATAAAATAGGAGCGATAAGGGTTAAGCTACTATTAATTAAGAGATATTTAGGACATCGGCAAAATATGGTACCCTTTCAATGGCCTCAATGGCTGGTGGTTAACGCAATTGGCGCGCAGTTGAGGTCATTTGGCAACTCGACCGACTAGCCTATATCGTGTTTTTTTAACACGCAGCCTGCGCGCAGCCTATGCGCAACCTACGCGCAACCTGCCAGCAATCTGCGCATTTGGCAACTATAATTATATTTACCTCTTTTATACTAATAGCATATTTTAAATAAATAAAAGCTATTTTAAAGCTATTTATAAGGCTAGCAAAATAAANAATATTATTTTAGATAATTTAATATAATATAGCGATGGTTCTCTTCTACCTATTTACCTATTAACTTACCTACCTACCTATCTACCTATCTGCCTGCATCGCCTACCTATCTACATTGCCTACCTGTCTATATTGCCTACCCGTCTGTATCGCCTACCTGTTTACATCTGCCTACCTGTCTATATCTGCCTACCGTCAGTATCTGCCTACCTGTCTGCATCTGCTTACCTATCTGCATCTGCTTACCTGTCTGTATCTGCCTACCTGTCTACATCTGCCTACCCGTTAGCATCTCCCTGTTTGTGCCTACCTGTCTGT
The DNA here is from genome assembly GCF_001692895.1 of Cenococcum geophilum 1.58. NCBI lineage: Eukaryota > Fungi > Ascomycota > Dothideomycetes > Gloniales > Gloniaceae > Cenococcum > Cenococcum geophilum. Next base: position 2,036,760 of record NW_027137564.1, on the reverse strand, counting down.
GGCTACCTTGATTCGATCAATCGATCGAATCGTTTATAGTGTTCGCTGGCTAGTCGTTGTCGTCTGGCTCTGGCGACAGTCGTCTGGTTCTAGCGACGGTCGTCTGGCTCTGGCGACAGTCGTCTGGTTCTGGCGACGGTCGTCTGTTCTGGTAACGGTCGTCTGGCTCTGGTAACGGTCGTCTGGTTCTGGCGACGGTCGTCTGGTTCTAGCGACGGTCGTCTGGTTCTGGCGACGGTCGTCTGGCTCTGGCGACGGTCGTCTGGTTTTGGCGACAGTCGTCTGACTCTGGAGACGGTCGTCTGGTTCTGGCGACGGTCGTCTGGCTCTAGCGACGGTCGTCTGGCTCTGGCGACGGTCGTCTGGTTCTGGTAACGGTCGTCTGGTTCTGGCGACGGTCGTCTGGTTCTAGCGACAGTTGTCTGGCTCTGGCGATAGTCGTCTGGCTCTGACGACGGTCGTCTGGTTCTGGCGACGGTCGTCTGGCTCTGGCGACGGTCGTCTGGTTCTAGTACGGGTCGTCTGGTTCTGGCGACGGTCGTTTAGTTCTAGCGATAGTCATCTAGTTCTAGCAACGGTCCTCTGCTGGCTGCCGTTCTAGTGCCTCCCTAGGTAGGGAGGATGTAAGGAAGGAAGGAAGGAAGGGTAAAAATAAGGCGGCTACGTAGGCAGAGACACGTGTAGACGCTATCGGGAATATAGCGGGACCCGATGCAGAGCTTCGTGTAGAGCCTCCGTACGCAGAGCTTCGCGCAGAGCCTTGTGCAGAGCCTCTGTACGTAGAGCTTCGTATAGAGCTTCGTGTAGAGCTTCGTGTAGAGCCTCCGTATGCAGAGCTTCGCGCAGAGCCTCGTGCAGAGCTTCGTGTAGACCTCCGTACGCAGAGCTTCGTGCAGAGCTTCGTGCAGAGCCTCCGTGCGCAGAGCCTCGCGCAGAGCCTCGTGCAGAGCCTCTGTATGTAGAGGCTTCGTGCAGAGCTTCGTGCAGAGCTTCGTGCAGAGCTTCGTGCAGAGCTTCGTGCAGAGCTTCGTGCAGAGCTTCGTGCAGAGCCTCTATGCGCAGAGCTTCGTGCAGAGCCTCTGTACGCAGAGCTTCGTGTAGAGCTTCGTGTAGAGCTTCGTGTAGAGCCTCGTGCAGAGCCTCATGCAGAGCCTCTAAGTAATAAGACTATATAAGATTGTATAAGATTATATTAGATAATATATAATAGTTAAATATATAGCATACAATTTTACCTTAATTGCATGTTAAGAAATATACAGTTACCTTTTAAAGTTGCTAAGTAGGTTAACTGCGCATTATTTAACTTTTAAATATATTAAGTTAGTCAATTGCGTGTTAATTGCGTATTAAGTTAGTTAAATTGCNTNTTAAGTTGGTCAATTGCGTATTAAGTTAGTCGAATTGCGTGTTAAGTTAGTTAATTGCGTATTAAGTTAGTCGAATTGCGTGTTAAGTTAGTCAATTGCGTGTTAAGTTGGTTAAATTGCGTGTTAAGTTAGTTAAATGCGTGTCAAGTTNGTTAATTGCGTGTCGAGTTGGTTAAATTGCATGTCAATTACGCGAAACGCGAAAATCAAAGTCTACTTGAATCTCATCCTGCGAATATTTTCCCGATGGAGAAAGATTAAAGCTTAAAGGATTCCTTACGTAAATACACTTTAAGGTTACGTAAGAAGGGGTAAAGCTACTAACACCTATAGATTGAATAGCGTATATAGGACTATTCCTATTAGGAAGGGCACTTAAGTAATTTAAGTTTTACTTTATGGAGATATAAGCGAATAGTATAACAACTACTAATTAAGATATACGGTTTATGTTCTTAAGCTAAAAAGGGTTCGCGGAACGGCTTATATAGATATTTAGAGACCTAGAATTAACAACTACGGCAAAAAAGAAACTCTAAGATATTATATAATAAACCTTAGCAATTAAGTATATAACGTAGTTCTAGACGTTAGCAATATAAGTAAAGTAAAATAATAGGGCGCTTATAGCACAGTATAAATAAGGACTTAAGGCTAAAGTCTAAGATATAATTATCCTAATAGAAGATATGGATACCCTAAAGGAACTAATAGATTAAGCGATTAAGATTAATAATTGGATCTACTAAAGGGAATAGGCTAAGAGAGGCTAGGATAAAGTTCTATAGTTATATAAGGTGTAGAGTACGTAATAACTAAAGCTAAGTTAGAAATTATAGTATAGCGCAGAGCTAATAGACCTAAGTGGTACTAAAGAAGCCTATAAGAGATAGAGTAAGAAACTGTAAAAACCTAAAGGTTAAGGATCTAGTAATTATAAGACTAGGGAGTAGAGGCTAAACCAGGAATCTTAGTAGCAGAAGATATTTAGGTGGACTCTATAATAAAGTTAATAGTTTAAAAAAGGAGCTTATATAAATTGCGGAAAATAAGGTTATTTTATAAGAGATTATAAAGATAGTTAGAGTTACTATGTAATAAAGGGAACTTAACCACTAGTAGACAATATATATATATAGAGGGATAATAATATACTACAAGGAACAAAAGAATATTTAATTAAAAGTTTCGCATTTTATTATAATAACGTATGCTAAATTTATAAGGACGCTAAGTATAGCGTAAGCTATTAGCTATAAGAGCTAGCACTTATAGGATATAGAGGAACTAATAAACTAGTTCGCAGATTAGATATTAAGGATAATAACTTTAATATAGGCGAAACATTTTATAATAATAAGGTAATAAAGGCGGCTTACTAGGAGCACGTAGACCTTAGAGATGTTATACTAGAGGTAGAGGATAATTCCACTATAAAGTAGGGAATATTAGTAGGGATTAAGACCCCACTAGATACGATATCTATTGCTTTATAAGACGCAAAAGAAGTAGAATAGTGAGCCACTTTAGCACTTAATAAAGGCAAAAGGCTAAAGGCTTAAGATTCTTAAAATAAGATAAGAGATAACTAAGATTTTTAAGATAAGATAAGGTAAACCTAAGGACCTACAATAAACAGTAATTGATAAAGTAGGGTAGCAGCTTAGTTTAAAGATATATAAATAAGCTTAGGATAGAGTTTCCTATAGGCATAAGATTTTTAAGACAAGATAAGAACACTAAATAAGCCTAGTTAAACTAAGGCTGGAGCTAAGCTTAAGAAAGAAGTAAGCTTAGGATTATAAATCTAAAAGGGTTAAGAATTCGGAGTATAAATAAGGACACTCGTAAATAAGAGGTAAGAGGCTTTTTTATAGATTAGAGAATCTATAATACAAATAGTAGTTAGGCTAGGAGATAGGTATATAGACTTAGATATTAGGACGCCAAGGTCCTTAGGGCATGTAGTAATGTAACAACAGTAGCGAGATGCAAAGAGTTTCTGGTTCTTGATGAAGTAGAACTGTAGAACTGAATTCTACTGTTCTCTAATACGGGGCAACTACGTTTTGTAGGCGCCTCGCCTACGCCTCGCCTGCGCTAAGCCGGTTATGGCCAGTGCGTCTCTATAGCCTAACAATTNCCCCCCCCTTCTTAAGCGGCTATCCTTAGCCGACGCTATTATATAATAGGAGTGCTATTATTGTCCTTCTCTAAATAAAAAGTTTTTAATAAATTTAAGTAAATTAGACAATGTAATAATAGGATAATATAATAATAGGATAATATAATAATAGGACCTTGTAGAGATCTATAAAGGTAGGAGTTCCTACCTAGGTAGGATATTAGATTTCCCTTCCAAGTCCATTCCAATTCTTTTAGCCTACGACTCGCCTTCTCCATAATTTCTAATTAATTATAAATCGCAAGCGCCAAGCTATTGGTTTGCCTACTCGCGAGCTTTCCGTAAGTATTCTTTATACTAGCTTATAGCTATCGCTAACCCTACTAGGCGCCGTTAAAGCTCCCACGCCGCTTATAAGCTACTCCCCTAGCTTTACTAGAACTAATCTACCTCCATTACGCCAAGCGTATAGCTATAGCTAGGCGGGCCACCTATAGTAAGTAGGCCAACTATAATTACGGGTACTACCGACGACTAAATAAGTCGTGCTAACTAGTACGTCTAAGTAGGTTAGTTTAGGTTCTAATAGCTAACAGACTAGGTCCCTAAGGCCTTCTATAGCCGCCTAAACAAGCTGCTTGCCCTTATTAATAGGGCTAAGCGCTAGCGGGTTACTGGCGGAGACACGGCTAACCTTAACGCTTACGTCGCTGCCGCCTAGAAGTCCTTTATAAAGGATATTAAGGCCTTAGTGCGCACCAGCGCCAAGTATAGTCTCCGCCAGCGCCTAAAGGGTAAAGACTTTCCCCTACTTTAAGTATAGGAATTATAGGCTATCCGTCGTACTCTTAAAGGAATTCTTAATATAATGCGCGCTTTAGTACGTGTCGTAGCGCAGGTATTTCGCCGTTGTAGTGTATACTAATAGTACTTATAGGCTAATATACCTCCCATTATAAGGGATAAGGAGGAGGATAAGGGTAAGGAGAATAAGGAGGAGGGAGAGAAGGAGAATAAAGAGGGGGAGGAGGATAAGGAAGAGGAAGGAGGGGAGGAAAGAGAGGATTTGTTAAAGCTATAGAGTATCTATATTTCTATCGGCGTACTACTATTACTCTACTATTATTCCGTCGTCACCCCACTAGTAGGGCGTAATTAAAAGTTTTTTATTCTCCTATCTACTTTCTTTTCCGTTTACCCCTTAGGGTAAAGTAACTATTATACATCTCCTTTGCGTCCTTATTAATGTCCTCTACTAGGACCTATTTATTATACTCTTCTAGCTAGCCTTTTTACTTAACCAGGTACTATAGGGTCTAGTTACGTCTTTTCCTTCCACATATTTCTTCTACCTTGTACTAGTCCTCTTAGTCCTCTTTATTATCTAGCTTAATAGGCCCTAGTAAAGGGTCTCTAGTAATGCCCTTACGTTATTTATATAGCTCTAGTAAGCTAATATAGAACACTAGGTAAATACGGTAAGACATAGGTAGATATAGCCGGTACGCTTACTTTCCGACTAGTTTAGCTATACTAAAAGGTTTAATAAAGCGTGCTATAAGCTTCTTACTTAGCCTTTTTAGTTTAAGGTTCTTAGTCAATAGCAAGACTAGATCCCCTACTTTATATGCCTATAGTTAGTGACAACGATTATAGTATTTCGCCTACGCCTTAGCGGCGTGCTCCTAGCGTTTCGCCAGCGCTTTGCGTTTAAGGGATATTCTTTTAATCCTCTTAAAGGCGGCTAGAATAGAACTACTATCGTCTACCTAGACCTCGTATTCTAGACGTGGGTAAAACCTATAGTAGGCATAAAACGGGCTTATACCCGTCGTGCTATATTTAGCATTATTATAGGCGAATTCGGCTAGTAATAAGAGGCCTAACTAGTTACTTTACTTCTCGTTACAGAATATACGGAGGTAATACTCTAGGGTTTAGTTTTGGCGTTCTATTTACCCGTCCATTTGCGGATAAAAAGCCGTACTTAGCCTACGTTTTATCTTTATAGCAAAGCATAGCTCCGACTAGAACTTACTAGTGAAGATACTGCCGTAATTAAAGATAATCCCTCTAGGGGTTCCAAAACGGCGTACTACTTTATTAAGGAAGAGGTCTGCAAGTTCGGTTACTGTAATAGTTTTTACTATAAGCAGATACAAAGCCATCTTAGTATAGCGGTTGACTATTACGCATATCGCGTTATATACCTTATCGCCTTATCTACTAGGTGGTAGGCCTGTAATAAAGTCTATTATAATCTCCTACCACGGCTGATCCGGGCAAGGCAGCGCTTAGAGCTCGCTATAAGGGCAATATTAAGGCGCACGTATACGCTAGCATAGATTATAGGTAAAGATATAGTTTATAACATCCGCAGTTATACTAGGCTAGTAGTACTTACGCGAGAGTAGATCTAGAGTCTTTTTCTTACTAAAGTGCCCAGCTAGGGCATTATCGTAGTAGATCTGTAGGAGCTTTATATAAACTATTAGGTCTAGGGGTATATATAACCTCCTATAGTAATAAAGTAGTCTAGTAGAATTAAACTGCTATACTAGCTTTAAGCGGGCGTGTTAACGGTATCTCGCCGGATCTACGCTGTTGCTACGCTTTTATAGTATAAAGTTATCTATGGTTTAAAGTCCTTTAATAAGCTTAACGACTATTTCTATACTAGACTCGTAGGCACTCTCTTAAGCGCTTACTACTCTAACTTAGGTCCTTATTACACGCTACTTAATAGCATATATGTAGGTTACCTAGTTAAACCGTAATACTATATAGCCCAGGCGTACCGCTGTTAGGTTGCCGGCTTATAACCGTAGAAATAACACCTCTATAGAAGGCTCGCTTTCTTATACACCTAATAGGACTTTTACCTTAGGTTAGTGGCCCTACATTCCTAAAGTCCTTTAAAGTAATAGTAGCATAGTGTCTTCTTCTAGCGGACCCCCTACGCCTAGGGGTTGCCTTAACAGCGCGTCTATGGGGTTTATTTTTCCCACCCTATACTTAATAACAAAGTTATAGGCAGCTAATGCTATAGCCTATCTGGCTTACCGTCCATTAAGGGCTTTTACTTTTATAAAACCCTTTAGATTATTATAGTCTGTAAGCACTTTTAGGCGGCTTAATAGCCCCTTAATATAGTGTCTCTAATGCTTAAAAGCCTCTATAATAGCTAGTAGCTCCTAATTATAGGTTTTATAATTACGCTCTACTAGCGAAAGCTTCCTAGACTAGAAGGCTATTAGATGCTAAAGGCCATCTTTAAATAGCTATAATATAATTGCTGCTAGGCCTTATATAGAGGCATTAGTCTCCAACCGGGTTAGTAAGCCTAGCGTATAGTATTATAGGAGCAGCGCCGTTATAAAGGCGTCGTAGAGCCGGCGTATCGCCTACTCCGCCTCTTCTGGCCAACTAAAAGGCCTAGCTTTATAGCCGTTCTTTGCTCCCTTAAGGAGATTAGTAATAGGCTTCGCAATAGTAGAGTACTTATAGATAAACCGGTAATAGAAGTTAGCAAAACCTAAAAAGACCTAGATATCCCTATAGGATTAAGGGCTCTTCTATTTAGTAATGGCTTCTACCTAGCTAAAATCTATCGCTACGCCTTTAGAACTAATAATATATTTTAAAAACTTAACCTCTTATACGCCAAACCTGCACTTCTTAAGGTTTATATATAGTTAATATTACCGCAACCTATATAGCACTTCTAGTACGTGGCGCTAGTATTCCTCTAGATTTTCAGAGAAAATTAAAATATTATTAAGGTAGACTATATAGAAGACGTCTACTAGTCCTAATAAGGCTCAATTAATATAGCCCTAAAAGGTCGCTAGTCCGTTAGTTAACCTAAAAGGTAAAACTAAATACTTAAAGTGGCCGTAACGCGTGCGGAATATTATCTTCTACTTATCGCCCCGACGGATACGAAGGCGGTAGTACGCATTTATTAAGTCCAACTTAGTAAAGATCTTGGAACCTACTAAGCGGTCCAAGGTCTTACTAATTAATAGTAGTGCGAGACGATTCTTAATCATTACCTTATTAAGGCCTCTATAGTCTATATAGAGCCGCAGCTTCCTATCTTTTTTAGGTATAAATAGGACAGGTACCCCTACGGGACTAGTACTTAGTTAGATCTAACCTTTAGCTAAGGCATTATTTAAGTACTCCCTTAGTACCTCTAGCTCCTTAACTAAGAGGTTATAGAGCGGTCTATATAGGACCTCCTATCCCTCTTCTAGGTCAATAGTATAGTCGCCCTAGTGGTATTAGGGTAGCTTTCCTGCTTCCTTATATAAGAAGACATCGCTAGCTTCTTTTAACTATAGGGGAAGAACCGGCAAGCTGCCGTTGTCTTATTTACTAGGCATTAATCTAGCAATTACTAGGGCGAAGACCCTAGATTCCCTCTAAAGAGACTCTGTAAAACCCTTAAGGGTTTATAGCAATAGGGACGAGCCGTCTAGCTTCTATTGCTATGCCTTCGCCTCGCAGTTAATAAGAAGTCGGGCCTTCTTCAACCCCGGTATACCTAGGGTAACAGTAGGGGATATATTAGCCATTCTATAGTAGATAAGGGTTACTTCCCTAATCCTACCCCAGCTGTCCTTTATTTTTAATAGTACCTTATAGGCTTTATAGCAATATGCCTAAGTTTTATTTAACTAGGAGTAGGTAGGCAATTTTACATCTAGTGTCTTAAAGTTACACTCCATTATAAATTACTAATTAATTATATTTACTTCGGCGCCAAGATTAAGCATTACTAAGATTTCCTTTTAAGTCTACTTAAATAGGACTTCTCCTAAAACAGTAATAGCTTTCTTACGATCTAGTGGTAGCTTACGCCCTACGGGTGTAAGGGGCTCTAAGGGCGCCTACCTTTTCCCAGTATAGAGATAGCGTTTACGCTGCTTAGTAGCGGCTACTATTACTATCGCTGCTCTAGGCACTATCGCCACCAATATCCTAGCTTGCTATAAATTTTGCAGTTTCCTTTAGGCTAAGTTGAACCCCCGGTGATATTACTTTACCCTACCATTAAGTTGCCGGCGGTGGTTTTAGAGTCCGCTTTCCCTAAGTTACCTAACTAGATGGTCTTTATATTTAAGTTCGCGGCGCGCCTATTACTTCTACCCTATAGGGCGCTTGCGCTCTTCTAGTTTTCCTCTAATAGGGCAGCTAGGGAAACTAGCTAATCTTGTGTTTAAGGGAATTCTTAATAGTTAGTAATAGTAACCCGTAGCTCTAGCCGCAGCTTCGCGAATAGATATATTATTAAATACTTTATATCGTAAGGAGGGTTAATTTACGCTTCTAAGGAGGTTAGGTAAGCAGTAAACTTATTTACTAGTTAATCGGTTCGCTATATTGCCTTCGCATATATTAGGGCTATATAGAGTTCTTAATTAATAGGACTTTTAATTTGGTTAAGTAGGAATTCTATTAGCTCCTCCTAGGTAAACTATATATCTAGGTAGTTATCTTTATACTATAGCTAAAGGGTTCGGTTGGTCCCCTTTATATATTATATAGTAAACGCAACTTTAGTATCCTTATCTAAGAAGCCGTTATGCTCTAAGTAGAATGCTAGCTTTAAGCTGCTGCGGAAGTCTTAGTGCTCTTATATAGTCTTACCATAATACGGAGCAATCTTCTTTATTTTAACGGCCCGTTTTAACGAAGCGCCTATTATATTAGTAGCCTTCCGCTTAAGGTTTAGACGCATCTAGCTACTATCTAAGTACTCTAATAGGATAGTTTAAGGTTGTAGATCTGGGTTAGGAACGGGAGTTAACGTTACCTCGCCACGTTAACGCCGTCTTAGCACTTCTACCTCTTCCCTAAGTAAGTATAGTTTTCTTTGCTTTAGGAGTTATAGCTTCTCGTTTTCTAGCCGTTATATTTCTTCTTATATATCCCCTTTATCCGTAGCTTCCGGTTCTGTCTAGGACAATATAGGTTCGCCTATGTTATCCTGGGGCTGATCCCTAGACTTAGTATTACGCACTACGCTAGTACGCCCGCGTCTCGCCATTAGGTCAATAGGCTGCAATATAGCTAATAAATATAGGTCGTCTTCTCGACAGAGGGTTACTGCTACGTAGTCGTGGCCTTTATAGGCCGCTGTGTTATCGGGCCACTACCCCTAAAAAGGGATAAGAATTTAGTACTGTTAGGACGCCAAGGTCCTTAGGGCATGTAGTAATGTAATAATAGTAGCGGGATGCAAAGAGTTTCTGGTTCTTAATGAAGTAGAACTATAGAACTAAATTCTGCTGTTCTCTAATGCGGGGCGACTACGTTTTGTAGGCGCCTCGCCTACGCCTCGCCTGCGCTAAGTTGGTTATAGCTAGTGCGTCTCTATAGCCTAATAGAAGACTTACTAGGGGAACACAGTATTCGGCCTAAAGATTAAAAAGTAAGAAGACTTTAAGGATCTACTTATAAGACGCGAAAGAAAAGAAACTATAGAAGAATTTAGGGCAAGAATTACCTTATAGTAAGAGTAGAAACTAGATAAGAGATCTAGTATATTAGGACGTATAAGGGACAGGGCGCTAGTATAAAGAATCACTAATAGGCCTAGGGTAGGCATACTAAGAGCTAAGTGGCTTACTAAACTAGAATAAGAAGAGGATCTAGGGATTCTAATAAGGTTTAAAGAACGATATATAAAGGGCTGTTACAACGTAGTAATAAGAAGATACTTCCTTACGGATAAGCCATATACACTCTAGCAGCTATACTAAAAGTGGTATAGGTAAAGGCATAATAATAAGTAGGAAGATTTCTATATATGGTTAGACGAGAAAGTTATCTAAAACCACCTAATTATAGAAAAAGCGATAAGTTATATTAAGGGAGCCTTAATTATAATATTAAAGGATCTAGAGAAGCGTTTAGAGGACTAGAGAAGTAAGAGACGTATCTTAGTACCTATAAATAAAGTCGCGATATTTAGATTGATATAAGAAAGGTTTAAACTTAAGGATAAAAATAAGCTAAGAGTTAACCTAAAGCACCTAGTATATTATATATTAACGTAAATTATATATGTGGACAATACGTATAATATATACAGAGCACCAAAAAATAAGCATTAGAAATACCCTATAAGAATATATTAGTTAGTAGAAGAATAGAAGTATTAAAACGCTAAGTATATATATAGTTAGCATTTAGTAGAAGTTTAGGAGTTAGGTAACTTAATACTTTAGCTAAAAATATTTCTTATAGAAGAATACCTAGACGGATAATAGTAGTGGGAATGCCTAGAGAACACGTATCTATAGTATATTAAAGATAAAAAGCAAACTAAGTATTGGCTAAAAAGGGACTAAGTATAAATAGGATTAAGCAGCTAATAGTTAGGAAAAGTAGAGGCCTATAGGACTAGAGGGAGCTAGTAGTAGAGCCTTAGACCCTTAAAGGAATTTAAGGATAACACCTAAATTTATAAGTTAAATGGTAAAATTAGCAGTTTGAAGCACTAATAGACAGTAGAGCAATAAGGAACTATATCTTACTAGTAGTAGTTTAAAAAAAATAGGACTACTATATAGATAGAAGGAGCAACCTTACCTATTAGTTACGATTTTAGGAGATCTAATAACCTATAGAGGAGGGATTATTAGTCTTAAAACAGGACCAATTTAAATAACTATTAAAGGAAGACAAATTGGGATATCTTTTAATATCCTACTATTAGGACGGGATAAGGCAGTACTAAGAATGCCTTAGTTATAGGAATATAATCTAAGGATTAATTGGATTATAGGTTAGGTTAATATTAGAGATACTTAACGCCGTAAGTTATAATAATAAGCTAAGCTGGTATAGTACTAAGTAGGGGCGACCTATAAAGAAACGGAGAAAGGACTAAGTTATATACTAAAGAAATACCATAAGTATGGTAAGAAACTATAGTTACTAGAAAGTAAAAAGCTGTTAGAGTATATAGTATAGGACTATAAGATAGAATTAGAGCTAGGAATAAGTCTAAAGTTCTTTCTAATCTATAAGCTTATTAAAGAAAAAGGTAGAGTACTAAAAGAGTTTATCTAGAAAAACCTATAAAAGGGATATATTAGACCATTGTAGTTATTAGCAGGTTATCTAGTACTATTTATACTAAAGAAGAATGGCAAACTAAGGCTCTATATTAACTATAGATAGTTAAATAGCATTACTAGGAAGGATAGGTATCCTTTACCCTTAATTAGTAAGATTTAAGATAGGATAAGTAACACGTAAATCTTTACAAAGATAGATCTAAGGTAGGCGTACTATTAGATTAGGATTAAGGAAGGCAATAAATAGAAGGCAGTCTTTAGGTTAAAGGAAGGACTATATAAGCCATTAGTTATGCAGTTTAGGCTTATAAATATACTAACAACGTTCTAGAATTGTATTAATAATATATTAGGAGAATACTTGGATAAATTTATTATGGTATACCTTAATAATATTATTATCTACTTAATAACTGAGGAAGAATATGGGGAATACGTTAAATGGGTTTTAAAGAGACTATAGAAAGAACAAATACTAGTAATAATTAAAAAATGCGAGTTCTTTACTAGGAAGACTAATTTTGTTAAATTTATTATTAAACTAAGCCAACTTAGTATAGATCTAAAAAAGATTAAGGCTATAGTAAATTAGCAGGAACTAGAGAACGTTATATAGTTAAGATCGTTTTTAGGGTTTTGCAATTACTGTAGAAGGTTTATAGCGCAGTAGTTAAAGGATATTAAGCTATTTATGCAATTAATAAAGAAAGGAGAACTATAGATATAGGGAAAGGAATAGTAAGAGCTATTTAAGAAAGTTAAAGAGTTATTTACCTAGGAGCTAGTTCTTAAAATCTATTAACTAGGACTAGAGATAGTTGTAAAAATAAATATATTAGACTATATACTAGGGGTGTGCTTTATATAAAAATATTAAAATAGATAGCACCTAGTAGTATACTATAGTCGGAAGATAATACTACTAGAGTTAAACTATAATATCTATAATAAGGAGTTATTAGGTATAGTTATAGTACTAAAAAAATAAAGAGCATTCTTATAAGGCACAAAAAAACTATTTATAGTTAAGATGGATTATAAAAACCTAATAGGGTTCCTAATAATAAAAGAACTTAACTAAAGATAGGTTAGATAGGTAAAGATGCTTACAGAATACTATTTTAAAATTTAGTATACTAAGGGTATAGATAATACGTAAGCAGATACTCTAAGTTATAAGGCTAAACTATAGAACGATAAAAAGCTGTTAGGGGCTTTACTATAAAAGGACACAGATAGGTTAATTAGGTATAATTATCTAAAGATTATAGTAATTTAAGAAGAACTAAATAGAACTTATAAGTTACTAAAAAGCTTTTAGGTATAGAGAATTCTAAAAGTATAACTAGAAAATCTATAGACGGATATATATAAAAATTATAAAATAAAGTACATCTTAAAAAGTATAGTAGAGTAATTTATGAAAGACTTCTATAAGGGATTAACTTAAGGATATAATAGAGCTACGGGCTTAGTATTAAGACTCTAGAAGGAGTACATTATTAACGGAATCTAGGGCTTAGTATAAAAAGTTATAAAGAAATATCTAGATTACTAAAGAAATAAACTAATAAAATATAAGCTATATAGAGGGCTATAGCCTATTAAAACACTAGAGAAACTATAGGAGGTTATATTATAGGACTTTATTATTAAGTTACTAAAATTAAGAAATCCTATTACTAGATAAGATTATAACGCGATTTTAGTAATAGTAGATAAGCTTATAAAGTGGGGATACTTTATAGCGTGTATAGAAGAAATCTCAGCGGAAGATATCGCTAGAATCTATATTAGAGAAGTGTTTATAAGATATAAAGCGCTAAGCAAAATTATATTAGATAGGGATTTAAGATTTATAACAGTATTTTAAGAAGTATTCTTAGCGGAGCAAGGAATTAGAGCAGTAACTTTTACTATATATTATCCGCAGACAGACGGTTAAACGGAAAGATTAAAATAGATACTAAAATAGTATCTAAGGCACTATATTAATTATGTATAGAATAATTAGGTATTACTATTACTAGTTATATAGTTTATATATAATATAACACCTTAAGAAGGAATAGGTATATTACTATTTAAGGCAAATTATAGATATAAGCTAAGAATATTATTGTTACTATAGTAAGTAAAGAAAATAAGTAGTATAGCTAAAGAAAGGATAAAGACATTAATAAATCTTTATATAGACCTTATAGAATTAGTAAAGAAAGTATAAGAGAAAATAAAAAAGTATTATAATGCTAAGAGATCTAAGGGACTAGATCTTAAGGAGGGAGATAAAATGTGGCTACTATATAAAAATTTCAAGAGTTAATAACTAAGCAAGAAGTTAGACTATGTTAGACTAGGACCTTTTAAAGCTACGTAAAGAATTTCGCTAGTTATATTTAAGTTAAACTTACTAGCCAAAATAAAGATCTATCCTATATAGTATATTACAATACTAGAGCTAGCATATAGAAATATTAAGCCACTAGCCTATAAAGCAGATACATATAGAGGATAGAAAGAAGATAAATAGTAAGTTTTAAGGATCATTAGTTATAAGGACATTAATAATAAAATATAATATAAGGTTAAGTAAATAGGCTACACTAAGACTACCTAGGAGCCACTAGAGAATTTAAAGAATACTATAGGAAAGGTATAGGAGTATTGGAAGAAATTAGGTTAGATAGTATTAATAAAGAAGGATTACTAAAGAATAAGTTACTTAAGGGGGACCTAAGAAGAGCAGTTGCCGAACTACTTAGATCTATTTCCTTCTCTATTAGAAAAGAATTTATTCTTTTATTACTAAGTTCCTACAGACCCTATTTTATAAGTTTTTACTCCTTAGAACGCACCTTCTTATAAACCTTTTTAAGATGAAGTAGATAAGTAAACGCCGCGATATAAGTATCTAGGGCTTTCTATTCCACATCCTAAGAACGTTTTAACTTAATAAGGGCTTAAGACAGTTTACTATCTAGCCGCGCAGCAGTAAATTAAATATAAGACCCTAAGATAAATTAATTAGGGAACTAGACGACTATTAAGAGTAATAGGTCGCGTATATTTAGCATTAAAAGTAGAGTAAACGTTATAGGACAAATAAATATTCGCTTTAGTGCACTCTAAGTAAGAGGACGGTTATCGTAAAGATNGGTTCGCTAACGTAATATAAACTAANCCCTNTTTTAANNAGCNAGAATANNGAGACGGTATAATCTTACTAAGAGATAATATTATAGTAATAGTACGAGCATAACGTTAGGCGTATAAAGAAGAAATTACTTTAGGTATAATAAGCAATAATATTAACCAAATTAATTAGACGGATATTATACCTCTAGTAAACAACTTAAAGATATTTAGTGTCTTTAAGGACGAAGATAAAGAGGAGGGAGATAGTGTTATAAACGCTTTAAGTATAATATTATAACTACTTAAAGAAGAGTTAAAAGAAGCTAGTTAGTTAATTTAAGCACGGTCTAGGATAGAACCGGTAGAACTATATAATAAGGAATAGTAAGCAAAGTTATATAATATGCTATATATTAAATAAAAGGAACGAGAGGAACTTATATACCTTATATATAAGACGTATATTATATATAAGAAGAATTTCTTAGGAGTATGGTTGTATATTTAAGGACCCTTAATCCCTACCTAGATAGTTCCTTCCTTGTAGTAATTCTTAGAATATAATTAAAGTTAATCTATTAGGCAACCACTCCACCAGTTATTATTACGTTATTAACTTTAACTTACTTCACCTACACACCTAGCCTATTAACGAGCCTATTGTAGTTTCTGCTATAAGGTTCCGTTATATATGTCCTCTAAGTATTAAAATATAACTATAGCTGGTTAGTAATATCTACGCCGCCTATATATAGATTATAGTAGAATATAAAGGTAGGAATGCGTAGAGCCTTAACTACCTTATTGTTAAAGACTTTGTAAGTTATTTAAGCGCTAGTTTAAGTAAGGGGAGGACGTTTACGGTTAGTTTTATTACGGACGCTTTAAGTATAATATTATAATTACTTAGGGAAGAGTCGGAAGAAGCTAGTTAGTTAATTTAAGCACGGTTTAGGATAGAGCCGATAGAACTATGTAATGAAGAATAGTAAGTAAGGTTATATAATATGCTACGTACTAAATGAGAGGAATAAGAGGAACTTATATACCTTATATATAAGACGTACATTATATATAAAAAGGATTTTATAGGAGTATAGTCGTGTATTTAAGGACCCTTAGTCCCTACCTAGATAGTTCCTTCCTTATAGTAATTCTTAGAATATAATTAGAGTTAATCTATTAGGCAACTACTCCACCAGTTATTATTATATTGTTAACTTTAATTTATATTACCTATATACCTAGCCTATTAATAAGCCTATTATAGTTCCTACTATAAGGTTCCATTATATAATTACTACCTAGTTACGGTATTAAATATAGAAAGTTAAATAATATACCACTAAAAGCACCAACCACGACGCCATTAACGGCGGCAACTACTTTAAGGTTAAGTAACGATACCAGTATAGCAGACACTAACTTACAGTAACCTATAACGGTTGGATAGCTATAAGAAATAGTTAACCAGCTAATAGAAAATAATGCGATATTAGAAAATAGGATTAATAGGATAAGAGTAGCAAAGATTAAGCTACTATTAATTAAGGGATACTTAGGAGAAAGATTAAAGCTTAAAGGATTCCTTATACAGATGCACTTTAAGGTTACGTAAGAAGGGGTAAAACTGCTAACACCTATAGATTAAATAGCGTATGCAGGACTATTCCTATTAGAAAGGGCACTTAAGTAGTTTAAGCCTTACCTTATAGAAATATAAGTGAATAGCATAACGACTACTAATTAAGATGTATGCTTTATATTTATAAGCTAGAAAGAGTTTACAGAACAATTAATATAGATATTTAGAGACCTAGAGGCAGTAACTATAGTAGAAAAAAACTCTAAGATATTACGTAATAAACCTTAGCAATTAAGTATGTTTTAAACATTAGTAACGCAAGTTAAGTAAAATAATAGGGCGCTTATAGTATAGTACAAACAAGGACTTAAGGCTAAAGTTTAGGACGTAATTATCCTAATAGAAGATGCGGATACCCTAAGGGAACTAATAGATTAAGTAATTAAAATTAATAATTAGATCTACTAAAGGTAATAGGCTAAGAAGGGCTAAGATAGAATTCTATAGTTATATAAGGCGTAAAGTACGCAATAACTAAAGCCAAGTTAAAAACTATGGTATAGCGCAGAGCTAATAGACTTAAGTGGTACTAATAAAGCCTATAAGAGATAAAGTAAAAAACTATAGAAACCTAGAGGATAAGGATTAAGTAATTAAAGGTCTAAAGAGTAGAGGCCGAATTAGGGATTTTAATAGCAGAAGATATTTAGGCGAACTCTATAGTAAGAAAAATAGTTTAAAGAAGGAGCTTATATAAATTGCGGAAAATAAGGTTATTATATTAGAGACTATAGAAGTGGTTAGAGTTACTATATAGTAAAAGGAACGAGATTAGTAGACAATATACACGTATAGAGGGACGATAATGTGCTACAAGGAATAAAAAAATGTTTAATTAAAAGTTTTGCGTTTTATTATAATAATATATACCGAATTTATAAGAACGCTAAATATAGCGTAAGCTATTAGCTATAGGAGCTATATTTAGCAGAATATAAAGAAACTAATAAACTAGTTCGCAGATTAGATATTAAAGATAATAACTATTAGTATGACTTTTATAACATGCAGAATACATATATTACAATGATATGTACTATACGGTATTGTAGATAGATAATTCTCTAAGATCTACGCGTCGCGAGAGGTAAGGCTTATCGCGTGTTCTCCTGTAACCTCTATTAACTAATTACGATTTTCTATACCCGGTATAGAAAATCGCCATTAGCTTGCTTACCACTAGCGCCTTAGCCGCCCTTATGATGTGTTTAACACTTCTAGCTATACTAGGAATACTTTAGAAAACGTAAAGATCCGGTATCCTATAACTGTATAATTTAAAAATCTATATACGCACTTCTCCTTTCTTCCTTCCTTACTGTTATAGCATAGGTTATAATAGTATTAGGTAGTATTATAGGTATAGGCAGATTACTATAGGTTGCCGCAGATTGCTGCAGATTGCGGTTATGTGGCATAGAGATTGTATACGCCCTCTTTGCTATATTTACACGTTAATTGACTAGGTTACTAACATAGTGTATTCTACCCATTCTATTATCTTTAACTCGATTTAGTTTATATCGATAAGTTATTTAAGGGCTAATAATGGTTTACTTTTAGTTATAGCGTCTATAGGGTTACTGTCTCCGTTAATCCACTTAACTTTTACTATTTTGCGTCTTTTATATAACTGGCGTAGGCACATAACATTAATTATAAGTCTCTTCTCTTGTGTAGTTCCTAGTTTAATAAGGCATTTATAAATTAACTTAGAATTAGTGCAAAGAATAAGCGGGAGGCTGATGTTAAGTTGCAATTCGATTATAGCTTTAATTATAGCGCTAATATTAAAACTATAGGCCATAGCATATAATTCGGAGGCTAGTACGCTTCTAGTAATTCTTTTATACTTAACTAAGGACTAGTAGATAATATTCGCCTTATTTAATAAGTCTGCTAGTACTAAGATATATCCAATCTATAATAAGAGGTCTTTGTTATTTATAAATAAGGAATTAGTAAATATAAGTAGTTAAAGTGTCTTTATGTTAAGCTTAATAAAGCTTAAGCCTCTTATTAAGTTCTTAATTTGCCACTAAATTCTCTTATTAAGTAGTTTTACGTCTTTCTTATTAGGGTTAATTACCTAGGCAGCGTAGGATAAATTAAAAGAAGCTTTAGGCTGGTATACGGACGCAATATAAGCTCCTCTTGCTTATTAGGCGATATATTAGTCCTTAGGTATAAGTGCTATACGAATAGTGCCTCTAAAACTGGTTGTTATAGTAGCTTCCTTAATATTAATAAGGGTTAAGTTCTAGCATTGGCGCTCTTATATAAGCATAATTATATAATCTTATTGTTAAACAATGCCTCTATTAAACTTAATTGGGTATTCCGGTGTAAGTTGCTTGCGTTCTTTAGTTAGGAACTTAGCTTTCTTAATCTTCTCTTATTCCGAAGCTGTAAAAATTAAATTGGCTAGTAGGAGGGTATTATTAGTCTATAAACCAACTATTCCGAAACTTATAGGGTTATTAAGGTAAAGTAGGTAGGGGTTATAAGTGGATTAGCTTATGTTTAGTTCTTTAATATAGTGGTTATAGTAAGTCTTAAACCAATAATTGCCTACCTTAGGAATGCCGTATAAAGGTCTAACGACCTTTAGAATTGTGCCTTATAAGACTTTAAGTGCTATACTAAGTTTAAGAGGTGCTTTGATATAAAAGTCTTAGTTTAGTTTTATAGTTAATTATATATAGGCCTATAAAATATCTTATAAGTAGAGATGTGTACTATTATTCTGAGTTATGGCTGTGATATAAAGAATAAGGCGTTAGCTGACTTGTTAAATTATAGGTAATTAGGTTAGTATAAGGTCTTTCTCTAGGTCGTTATAGGCCTATATAACTAGTCTTAACTTCTTAAAGGCTTTATTAGTGCTAGGGTTCTTAATCTTATTAACAAATCTAAAGTTAAATACTTTATTGCCTTATAGTATATCCTTAGGGTTAACTAGTTTAAAAACTCCTTTCTTAAGCAATCCTTTAATCTCTTTCTGGCGTAATGCTGTAAACTAATTAGGATTTATAAGTTAATTATTATCCTTATCCTATAGATAAATTAAGATATTTATAGTATTTACTTTAATAGGGTACTTATATAGTCTACCTCTTCCGCGTTTAATAGGTTAAGGTCTAGGCTTGGTTTAAGATTAAGGTTTAGGCTCGGTTTAAGGTAAAGGTAGTTTAATATTATTATCTTCTAGTTGCGTATCTTCTGTGATTTCGGGGTCTACTATATATAGTTTTACAACTATACTACGGAAGTTAGTGGGTCCGTAGGGAAGTTGTATAGTATAGGTCTTATTTTTAATACTAAGTAGGTTATATAGACTAGACTAGTAGCTAGGTTAGCCTATAGGTCCTTCTCTCCATACTAATATAGGTAAGTTAAGTGGTAGGTTATAAATCGCGGTTATTTTAGGTCCGTTACGCATATTAAGGGCATCTACTACTTAGCGCTTAGCTTTAAGCTTCTTAACTTCTTCTATAGCCTTTTTAAGAGCTACTGCTCGTTTTATAACCGTAGGATTAGGTATATTAGATTCCACTATATATAGGTAAGCTTTAAATACTAACAAGGTAAATATAAGACTATTAGGGCCTATGAAGTTATTAATTGCTTTAAAAGCCATTTATAAAGCTATATCTTTATTAATATCTGGTAGTTCCGTAATAATAATATAGTATATACAACGGAGGGGGCTATAGTAACGTTCTACTATTCTAACTAAATTGTAGGCTTTAATAGGTACGCCTTTTATAACTATTCCGAGTATTATAGCATATTATTTGAATTCTTTACTTATAAAGTTCTTACCTATATTATATATAATAATATTAGGGGGTCCTAGGTATGTGTTAATCTAGCATATTTATAGTATATCCTATATATGCTTAGCGCTAATACTTTATAGCTATCTGCCGGCTTAAAATTGTATTCCTTTATCAATAATATATAGTAGAGGTATGCCATTAATATATATAATATTAACTACGATTAAGTAGTTAAAATTAATATTATTATATAAGGTAAATCTAAATCTACTAGGCGACTTTCTATGTTTTTAATAATGGTGGCAGTAGCGTATAAGATGGTCCAAAGTCTTACTATTAATGTTATGCCCTAAGCGTTTAAGTATTTATACAAGACGCTTAACTAAAGGGTGGCCAAAGCGATAATATAGTCGTCTTAATTTAATGTTAGTTAAGTAGTAAGGGTTTTAATTAAATAATATAGTTAAGTAGTTATATAGGGATATGTTTTAAAGGAGGAATAGATAGCTAAAGTAATATATAACTAGTATTTCGCTCTAAGGGGTAATTAGCATATTTTTTAGGTTGTTAAAGTATACTTATAATTAATCTATATCTGCTAGGTAGAGCAAAAATAGGGTGTTAACTTTAATAATATAAAACTTAATTATGCCAATTAGGGTAGTTACTTTAGTTAATCTAATTAATGAGGTTAATCCAATGCCGAATTATATATTAACTATGCCTTATATGGTAGTATTAAGTTATACACTAGTATTAAGTCTTTGGAATACTAGGAATTGGCCATATCCTACTATAGATTGTTTAGATACTCCTATATTAATCATTATGCCTATAAAGTAGTCTGTAGTATAGTAGGACGTAGATATAGTTGTATTATAGGTAAAGGGGTCCTGGTTGGTTATAAGAGGTATTATATTGTCTATAGTTGTGACTAAATAGCTAAAGGCTTTATTAGCTAGGGTAGCAGCTATAGAAGTTGCTTTATGCTGTTCTACTTAGCCGAAAGAGGTATAGAAGTGGTTAATGTCTAGTTAAGAGTTCTTGTTGGTTGCCTTATGATTTATATTAATAGTTAGTGCTTAGAAAGCTTCCTTAAGCTCTTCTTCTAAGTTAATATTGTTATCCTTGTAGTCTATAATATATTAATTAAGTTATTTATTAAATTAATTGTTAAATTTACTAAACTTGTCTTTATTGGCGGTTCTAAACTTAGCTTTAGACTCTTCTTGTTCTTCTTAGGTATAGTTTTATAATTAGTAGCCTTCCTTATTATATATAAAGCAACGTAGTTTATAACGTAAAGAGAAATAGGGGCGGGTGCGGTTGTGGTTATAGTTTCGGTCGTAAGTTTGGTTTTAATATTAGTTATAGTTTTAATACTAATTATAGTTATTCTCCCGTCTAAAGTACTGACGATCTATATAGTAAGCTTAAGTTTAAGCTTACTCTAGGTTCTATTTTTTATAAGCTATAATTAAGGACTATAGTTTATTAATAAGGGGGCCTAGTTCTTAAGGTGGATCTAATATAGCGAATTGGTATATATGAATTCCCTAGCAAGACGTAATAAGTTTATTAGTTAGGAATAGTATTATTTATAGTTCTGGGGTAAGGCCATGCTATAGTTAGAAGAGTGTATTAATTAATATTTAGAGATAATCGCTGGTTAATTTGTCTGTGTTTTTATCTATTATTATCCTTAATAGAATTATATTCTATTTACTAAGGTTCTTGCGTTTTAAGCTAGGGCCTTTAAAGAAATTGCGAAGGTGCCTATAAGCGTCTTTAAATAAGAGATTACTAAGTCTGCTATTAAAGTACTGGTTTAAGGCTAGACCTATTAATATAATTAGTAGAGCTTTATTATAAGCCTCTTATAGAATATTAGATCGGCTGTAGATACTATAGAAGATGGTAAGTTTATAATTAAAGCTGCTATTTATACTATTATATTTAAGTTCCTCTGTATATATTTTTACTATATTAGAAATCTCTTTGCCCTATCCTAGTATAGTTAGCATCTATAGGAGGGGAATGGTTTAAGGTCGTGGGGTTATATATAGTAAAGGCCCTACTAGTGTTCCTTTAGATAGTGGTAGGGTTGTAGTCTAGACACTTAATAGTTGTTATAGTTAAAATGGGGTTATGCGAACTATTTAGTCTTATAATACTTTATAGTTAAGACCGCGCTTAAGTATATTATTTATTTTATTTAACTAAAACCTGTTTTTATCTAGCTTATTATATACCTTATCTAAGTTCTCTTAAGTTTAGGAATATTGACGTTCTTCTTAGGTTAATTTAAATAAGAGTTACGTATATATTGTGCGTTTCTCCTTTATATGTATATATACTCCTCTATATTACAAGAAGGTATATATGCTTTAAAGGTGCTATATATTTACTTTTAAAAATATATTAATACTAAATGTTTTAAAATTGTTTTAGAAGGAGGACTAAAGTCCATTATCTATTAACTTATACTCGTTATATTCCTATAACTTAAATAGTGTAAAGTCTATTAGGTCTTTGCTAGTTGCCATTTATATATTAATCCCGTTCCTTTATTATTCTATTTCTACCTTCTAATCTATAGGTATAGCTATTTTAAAAGAAATAAGGAAGATGCATAGAATAGTTTAGGGGATAGTTTAAGTGGTCGTTTATGGGACAGTTTAAGTGGTAGTTGGGGTAGTTACGTTCTTAGTGTGATCGCGTTCTTAACGTAGTTATGTTAACTACTGGTATAGTAGTCTATCTCTAGTTAAGGTAGAGCGTTAAACGTCTTTTAAATCTAGGGTAGATTTAAGGTATTTCCGGGTAAGGTAGAGCGTTAGACGTCTTCTAAATCTAGAGTACTTTAATTCTCTTTAACTGAAATAGGGCCTTTATAAGGTAGAGCGTAAACGTCTTCTAAGTAAGTATATATCTCCTAATTTATACGCGCTTACTAATTAGTGTTAGTATAACTTTTACAACGTATAGAATATATATATTACAATAATATATACTATGCGGTATTGTAGATAGATGATTCTCTAAGATCTACGCGTCGCGAGAGGTAAGGCTTATCACGTGTTCTTCTGTGACCTCTGTTAACCAATTACAATTTTCTATACCCGGCATGGAAAATCGCCATTGGCTCGCTTACTACTAGCGCCTTGGCCGCCCTTATGATGTATTTAACACTTCTAGCTATAATAACTTTAACGTAGGTAAAATATTTTATAATAATAAGGTAATAAGAGCGGCTTACTAGAAGCATATAAACCTTAAAGATATTATACTAGAGGTAGAGAATAATTCCACTATAGAATAGGGAATATTAGTAGGGATCGAAACCCTACTAAATATAATGTCTATTGCTTTATAAGACGCAAGAGAAGTAGGATAGTAAACTACTTTAGCACTTAATAAAGGTAAAAGGCCTAAGGCTTAAGATTCTTAAGACAAGATATAAGATAACTAAGATTCTTAAGATAAGATAAGGTAAGCTTAAGGACCCACAACGGACAATAACCGATAGAGTAGAGTATTAGCTTAGTTTAAAGATATATAAATAAGCTTAGGATGGAGTTTCCCATAAACATAAGATTCTTAAGACGAGATAAGTAAGATTTAAGACTCTTAAGATAAGATGAGAATACTAAGCAAGTCTAGTTAGACTAAAGCTAGAGTAAAGCTTAAGAAAGAAGCGAGCTTAGGATTACAAATCTAAAGGGGCTAAGAATTTAGAGTATAAATAAGGACACCTACAAATAAGAGGTAAGAGGCTTCTTTATAGATTGGAGAATCTATAATACAAATAGTAATTAGACTAGGAGATAGATATATAGACTTAGAAGACTTATTAGGGGAATATAGCGTTCGGCCTAAAGATTAAAAAGTTAATACTAAGATTAAGAAGTAAGAAGACTTTAAAGACCTACTTATAAGACGCAAAAAAAAAGAAACTATAAAAGAATTTAGGGTAAAAATCACCTTATAGCAAGAGCAGAAACTAGATAAGAGATCTAGTATATTAGAACGTATAAGGGATAGAGCACTAGTATAAAGAATTACTAATAGGCCTAGAGCAGGCATACTAAGAGCTAAGTAGCTTACTAAACTAAAATAAGAAGAGGATTTAGGGATTTTAACTAGGTTTAAAGAATAATATATAAAGGGCTGTTATAATATAGTAATAAGAAGATACTTCCTTACGGATAAGCCGTATATACTCTAGCAGCTATACCAAAAGTGGTATAGGTAAAGGCACAATAATAAGTAAAAAGATTTCTATATATAGTTAGATGAAAAAGTTATCTAAAATCACCTAATTACGGAAAAAGCGATAAGTTATATTAAGGGAGCCTTAATTATAATATTAAGGGATCTAGAGAAGCGTTTAGAGGACTAGAGAAGTAAGAAATGTATCTTAGTACCTATAAATAAAGTTATAACGTTTAGATTAACACAAGAAAGGTTTAAACTTAAGGATAAAGACGAGCTAAGAGTTAACCTAAAGCACCTAGTATATTATACGTTAACGTAGATTATATATATGGATAATACGTATAATATATACAGAGCACTAAAGGATAAGTATTAAAAATATTCTATAAGAATATATTGGCTAGTAGAAGAATAGAAGTATTAAAACGCTAAGTATATATATAGCTGGCATCTAGTAGAAGTTTAGGAGTTAGGTAACTTAATATTTTAGCTAAAAAGATTTCTTACGGAAGAATGCCTAAACGGATAATAGTAGTGGGAATGCTTAGAGAATATATATCTATAGTATATTAAAGATAAAAAGCGAACTAAGTATTAGCTAAAGACGGACTAAGTATAAATAGAATTAAGTAGCTAATAGTTAGGAAAAGTAGAGGCCTATAGAACTAGAGGGAGCCAGTAGTAGAGCCTTAGACCCTTAAAGAAATTTAAGGATAACACCTAAATTTATAAGTTAAATGGCAAGATTAGTAGTTTAAAGCATTAATAGATAGTAGAGTAATAAGAAACCATATCTTACTAGCAGTAGTTAAAAAAAAATAGGACTACCGCACAGATAGAAGGAGCAACCTTACCTATTAGTTACAATTTTAGGAGATCTAATAGCCTATAGAGGAGGGATTATTAATCTTAAAATAGGACTAATTTAAATAACCATTAAAGGAAGACGAATTGAGATGTCTTTTAATATCCTATTATTGGGACGGGATAAGGCAGTACTAGGAATACCTTAGTTATAGGAATATAATCCAAAAATCGACTGGATTATAGGTTAGGTCGATATTAGGGATACTTAATACTACAAGTTATAATAATAAGCTAAGTTAGTATAGTACTAAGTAGGGGCGACCTATAAAGAAATAGAGAAAGGATTAAGTTATATACCAAAAAGATACTATAAATACGGCAAGAAACTATAGTTACTAGAAAGTAAGAAGCTATTAGAGTATATAGTATAAGATTATAAGATAAAATTAGAACTAGGAATAAGTTTAAGGTTCTTTTTAATCTATAAGCTTACTAAAGAGAAAGGTAGAGCACTAAAAGAGTTTATTTAAGAAAACCTATAAAAGGGATATATTAGACTATCACAGTTATTAGCAGGTTATCCAGTACTATTTGTATAAAAGAAAAATAGTAAACTAAGACTGTATATTAACTATAGATAGTTAAATAGCATTACTAAGAAGGATAGGTATCCTTTACCCTTAATTAGCGAAATTTAAGATAGGATAGGCAACGTGTAAATCTTTATAAAGATAAATCTAAGATAGGTGTACCATTAGATTAGGATTAAGAAAGGCGATAAATAAAAGGTAGCCTTTAGGTTAAAGGAAGGACTATATAAACTATTAGTTATACAGTTTAGGCTTATAAATATACTAGCAACGTTTTAGAAGCGTATTAATAATATATTAGGAGAATACTTAGATAAATTTGTTATAGTATACCTTAATATTATTATTATCTACTTAATAACTAAGGAAGAATACAAGGAATACGTTAAATGGGTTTTAAAGAGATTATAGAAAGAATAGATACTAGTAGTAATTAAGAAATGCAAGTTCTTTACTAGGAAGACCGATTTTATTAAATTTATTATTAAACTAGGCTAACTTAATATAGATCTAAAGAAGATTAAGGCTATAGTAAATTAGTAAGAACTAGAGAACGTTATATAGTTAAGATTATTTCTAGGGTTTTGTAATTACTATAGAAGGTTTATAGCGCAGTAGTTAAAGGGCATTAAGCTATTTACGCGATTAATAAAGAAAGAAGAACTATAGGCATAGGGGAAGGAATAGTAAGAGCTATTTAAGAAAGTTAAAGAATTGTTTACCTAGGGGCTAGTTCTTAAAATCTATTAACTAGGACTAGAGATAGTTGTAGAAATGGATATATTAGACTATATACTAGGGGTATACTTTATATAAAAATATTAAGATAGATAGTACCTAGTGGCATACTATAGTTGGAAGATAATATTACTAGAGTTAAACTATAACATCTATAATAAGGAGTTATTAGGTATAGTTATAGCATTAAAGAAATAGAAAGCATTCTTATAAGGTATAGAAAAACTATTTATAGTTAAGATATATTATAAAAACCTAACGGGATTCCTAATAATAAAAGAACTTAACCAGAGGTAGGTTAGATAGGTAGAAATGCTTATAGAATACTATTTTAAGATTTAATATATAAAGGGTATAGATAATATATAAGCAGATACTCTAAGTTATAAAGCTAAACTACAGAATAATAAAAAGCTATTAGGGGCTTTACTACGGAAAGACACAGACGGATTAATTAGGTATAATTATCTAAAGATTATAGTAACTTAAGAAGAACTAAATAGAACTTATAAGTTATCGGAAAGCTTTTAGATATAGAGGATTCTAAAAGTATAATTAAAAGATCTATAAACGGATATATATAAAAATTATAAAGTAAAATATATCCTAAGAAGTATAGCAGAGTAATTTATAGAGGACTTTTATAAGGGATTAACTTAAGGATATAATAGAGCTATAGGCTTAGTATTAAGACTCTAAAAGAAATACATTATTAACGGAATCTAGGGCTTAGCGTAAAAAGTTATAAAAGAGTATTTAGATTGCTAAAGAAATAAACTAATAAGGTATAAGCTGTATAGAGGGCTATAACCTATTAAAACACTAGAAAGACTATAGGAGGTTATATTATAGGACTTTATTATTAAGTTGCCAAAATTAAGAGATTCTATTACTAGACAAGATTATAACATAATTTTAGTAATAGTAGATAAGCTTATAAAGTGGGGATACTTTATAGCGTGCACAGAGGAAATCTTAGCGGAAGATATCGCTAAAATTTATATTAGAGAAGTATTTATAAGACACAGAGCACTAAGTAAAATTATATTAGATAGAGACCTAAGGTTTATAGCAGTATTTTAGGAGGTATTCTTAGCGGAATAAGGAGTTAGAGTAGCAACTTTTACTATATATTATCTATAGATAGATAGTTAAATAAAAAGATTAAATTAGATACTAGAGCAGTATCTAAGGCACTATATTAATCATGTATAGAACAATTAGGTATCGCTATTACTAATTATATAGTTTATATATAATGTAACACCTTAAAAAGAAATAGGCATATTACTATTTAAGGTAAATTATAGATATAAGCTAAGAACATTATTATTACTACAGTAAGCAAAGAAAATAAGTAGTATAGCTAAAGAAAGAATAAAGACGTTAATAAATCTTTATATAAACCTTATAGAATTAGTAAAAGAAGTATAAAAGAGAATAAAAAGGTACTATAACGCTAAGAGATCTAAGGGACTAGATCTTAAGGAGGGAGATAAAGTATAGCTACTATATAAAAATTTCAAGAGTTAATAACTAAGCAAGAAGTTAGACTATATTAGACTAGGACCTTTTAAAATTATATAAAAGATTTCACCAGTTATATTTAAGTTAAACCTATTAGCTAGAATAAAGATCTATCCTATATAATACATTATAATACTAGAGCCAGTATACGGAGATATTAAGCCACTAGCTTACGAAGCAGATATATATAAAGGATAGAAAGAAGACAAATAATAAGTTTTAAAGATCGTTAGCTATAAGGACGTTAATAATAAAATATAGTACGAGGTTAAGTAAATAGGCTATACTAAGACTACTTAGGAGCTACTAGAAAATCTAAAAAATGTTATAGGAAAGGTACAAAAGTATTAGAAAAAATTAGGTTAGGCAGTATTAATAAAAAAGGATTATAAAAAAATAAGTTACTTAAGGGGGACCTAAGAAGAGTAGTTGCCAAGCTATTTATATCTGTTTCCTTCTCTATTAGAAAAAAATCCGTTCTTTTATTACCAAGTTCCTATAAACCCTATTCTATAAGTTTTTACTTCTTAAAATACACCTTTTTATAAACTTTCTTAAGACGGAGTAAATAGGTAGACGCCGCGATATAAGCATCTAGGGCCTTCTGTTCCATATCCTAAGAATATTTTAACTTAGTAAGGGCTTAAGATAGTTTACCATCTAGCCGCGTAGTAGTAGATTAAATATAAAACCCTAAGACAAATTAATTAGGGAACTAGACGACTATTAAGAGTAATAGGTTATGTATATTTAGTATTAGAAGTAAAGTAAATATTATAGGATAAACGAATATTTACTTTAGTGCACTTTAAGTAAGAAGATGGTTATTGTAAAGATAGGTTTACTAATATAATATAAACTAACCCCTCTTTTAAGCAGCGAGAATATGGAGACGGTATAATTTTACTAAGAGATAATATTGCAGCAATGGTGCGGATATGATGTTAAGCGTATAAAGAAGAAATTGCTTTAGGTATAATAAGCAATAATATTAACCAAATTAATTAAACGGATATTATACCTCTAGTAAACAATTTAGAGATATTTTAGATCTTTAAGGATAAAGATAAAAAGGAGGGAGATAGTATTACGGACGCTTTAAGTATAATATTATAACTACTTAGGGAAGAGTTAGAAGAAGCTAGTTAGTTAATTTAAGTGTAGTCTAGGATGGAGCTAATAGAACTATATAATAAAGAATAGTAAGCGAGGTTATATAATATGCTATATACTAAATAAGAGGAATAAAAGGAACTTATATACCTTATGTATAAGACGTATATTATATATAAGAAGGATTTTATAGGAGTATAGTCGTGTATTTAAGGACCCTTAGTCCCTACCTAGATAGTTCCTTCCTTATAGTAATTCTTAGAATATAATTAGAGTTAATTTATTAGGCAACTACTCCACTAGTTATTATTACGTTGTTGACTTTAATTTATATTACCTACACACCTAGCCTATTAACAAGCCCATCGTAGTTCCTACTATAAGGTTCCGTTATAAGTTTTCTACATTAATTAACCTAGCAATATATAACGAAATTAGTATTTTAAGCCTTATTTTTAGAAGATTTTTAGTGTATTATTTACTGTCGTTAATTATACTTATAAAAAGCACGATATTAGCGTCCTTTTAGGCAAACTCTATAACCTAACTATCCTTTAACGTTGCTGCATATAATATACCCCACTCTATTTAAGCTGCGTGAATTAATTTAAGGTTAGCGAGCCTCTAGTTAATTTGCTCTATAGCTATTTTAACCTATTTCCTACTAGCTGCATAAGTTAATATATCGCCCTCCTCTCCCCCTTTTATCTCCCGCTCTATTTTAGTACTTTAAACGGTTCCTATACCTCTAATACTAAGGCCTTAGAGTTATATAAGAAGCTTAACGCTTATAAATAGATTATTAAGCTAAATAACATGCTTTTCTGGAGGATAAAGGGGCTTATTTAACTCTAGATCGCGCTAAGTAAGTAGATTAAGTACTACTGCCTACGTCTTTAAAAAACCTTCCTCCTTAATAAACGTTATATCTAGATTAACTAGGCCTACTTTATTACCTCTTATATACTACAGCTAATTAAGTATATAGCCCTTATTTGCTAAAACCCATATTTTAAAACCTTTAGGTATTAGTTTAGAAGGAATATTAATAATTTTAGGTATACGGCCTATAAAGCGTTTAATCGTCTTATTAACCGCGAGGTAGGTACTAGGGCTATAGAGCTTCTTATAGGTAAGACGAATATATTTAATAAGCTTATTAACTTTATTAAATGTAGATTATAGTATAGGATTATTATCTAACCATAGTTCTGTGCACCGAAAGTAATAATTAAGCTGTTTAAATTGTATCCGGCTTATATTTTTTTTAACAATATACTCTATACTAATACTATCTAAAAAACCCTAGTATATAATTATAGCACCTATTATACTAACCGCGTGCTTACGCGTTCGGTACACCAACTACGCGTCTACGCGTTTGGTGTACTAACTACCCACTTATACGTCTAGTGCACCCCTAAAGCATTAACTAATTAGGGGGAGGTTGCATTAGTATATAGACTACGTAGTCTGCCTTAATAGAATTAATAGTCACTACTATCCTAAAGAGCATATAATACTATACGTATTTCGTGCCCCGGGATATAACTTACTTATACTATTAAGTTAGTATAAACACTAATTAGTAAGCGCGCACAGATTAGTAATTACTTAACACCTTCCCCCAAGCAATACTTAACAGTAACCACCTATTTAAACTCCTAGTACGACCTACTAAAAGGTTAGAAGTCGGGGATTATAAACTATCACCAACTCTATAAACTTATTTAAGTCTTAGTACGGTTTACTAGAAGTTTATAAACGCGAATACAAACCTTTACAGAACCCTTTACCCTTAACCTCCTTCGAACCTTAAACCCCTATCCTTAAACCTTAAACTTCTACCCTTCTACAAACCTTTACGGACTTGTTAACCGCCTTTATAAACGTGTTAATCACCTTTACGGACCGTTACGGAGACTCCTTACCCTCCTGCAAACCACTATAAACCTATTAAAACCCCTTACGGAGACCTTTTACCCTTCTATAAACCTTTACGGACCTATTAACTAATCTTACGGACCCTTATAAGACCCCTTCCGCCCACTACACACTACACTATATAGTATAGCAGACATCAGAAAGCAAATTAATAAAGGTTAAGAGAAGTGGAGTCAGGGAGTCGACCTTACGTCTATAAACAACGTTAATAACTATATTAAGTTTAAAGTTATTAAATATAGATATTACAATTTTTTAAATAATAATATGTGGGAACTATATAAGAAAGACTTTGTAGACTTTACGGAAGCTACCTTTAAGGCTTATAACTATATAGCTTTCTACAACCTACGAACCCTCCTATATAACTAAGGCGTATAGGTTAATAAGCAAGTTACTATTACACAATCTTTATACAATATACTGTGTAAGAAAGACCAAATAGAATAAACTAAAGAGGAAATCCTAGACCACATTAATACCAATAGATTCTTTACCACTTTTAACCTTAATAGAATCTCTAGTCTTATAGGACCAGAGATATATATAAGTCCACCACTACCTAAAAGAGAAATAGTAGGACTCTTGCTATATATAACGTTAAAGGAAGAGACTATTAAGACGTCAGATAAGGACGAGACTTAAGTAGGCTCCAGTGGGAATTAACAGGTAGACTCTAGTAGAAATCGACAGGTAGATAGTAGAAATTAATGGGTAGACCCTAGCGGAAGTCAAGATCAAGCGACTAATCAAAAGGAGCTTAACTCTTAAGACGATAATGTAATAGACCCACAAGCCTCAAAGGACGATCCTCTACCTAACCTACCTACCCCAGCTACTACACAAGCTCCGCCCGTACAAGCTCCGCCTATATAAGCTCCGTCCGCACAAGCTCCGCCCACGCAACCTCCACCTATACAAGCTCCATCAGCGCAAGTTCTATCCGCGCAAGCTCTATCTATATAAGCTCCACCCACGCAAGCTACGTCCACGCAAGCTCCGCATACACAAGCTCTACCCATACAAGCTCTACCTGCGCAAGCTCCGCCTATACAAGCTCCGCCCACATAAGCTCCACCCCCACAAGCTCCGTCTACGCAAGCTCCGCCTGCGCAAGCCCCGTCCGCGCAAGCTCCGTTTATACAAGCTCCGCCTATATAAGCTCCGCTAGCTTTACCCTATTTATTAACTAAAGCTAAGGAGCCGCGGCAGCTAAGCTTATACGAGCCCCCGTAACCTGCCTAGCGATAGTACAACTCCTAGCAATCACTACCTGCGGCAACCGCCTCTACCCTCCCCTTAGTAACTACTCCTACCCTACCTAGTCTTCCTCCCGCCTAGTATCTTTACCCTAGTACTAACAAAGCCTTCGCTACGGACCTACAATACCCGCAAACTAACTTAGATGCCTACTTTACGGACCGCCGCAACTACCAGCAGTACCAAAATCTACTACCTGCACTGCCGTTTTAACTACCTGTTAGCCGAAAAGCCGTTCTAGCTAAGGCGTATTAGCCCGTTAGGCTTATTAAGTGAGCTTACCTAGCCTTATAGAGTTCTTATGGTTTATTTACGGCCCGTTAGAAGGCTATATGGTTTATTTATAGCCTATTAAAAAGCTATACGGTTTATTTTACGGACCATAAGCAGGACTTACGGCTAGCTTAAAGTACCATTTAGAAGGCAACCCAGAAGGTACCTCGGGAAGGAATTTCCTATATATTTCTTTTGCATTTTATAGTTTTATTAAAGCAAATTACGGAGGCTATACACAAGCGGTTCTATTTTTAAGTACCGCTAGTATATAATTATAGCACCCACTATACAAAGGAATCTCCTATATATTTCTTATATTTTACAGTTTTATTTCTTATATATTTCTTTTATATTTTACGGTTTTATTAGGGTAATTACGGAGGCTATACACAGGTGGTTCTATTTTTTAAGTACCGCCAGTATATAATTATAGCACCTATTATACTAACCGCGTGCTTACGCGTTCGGTACACCAACTACGCGTCTACGCGTTCGGTGCACTAACCACCCGCTTACACGTCTAGTGCACCCCTAAAGCACTAACTAATTAGGGGGAGGTCACATCAGTATATAGACTACATAGTCTGCCTTAATAGAATTAACAGTTACCACTATCCCAAAGAGCATATAATACTATACGTATTTCGTGCCCCGGGATATAACTCACTTATACTATTAAGTTAGTACAAACACCCAGTAATCCTTAATAGACGATTTATATATAAGGCCTATATAAATAAGCATACTAAAATACGCCTAGAGTTTTTCTTTATATATTGGCAGCCATGGGCGGGCCTATAGCTATTTACCTGCATTATTTAATAGGTGCAGCTTTGCGTACTTATTTATCCACTCTACTAGCTTATCTATAATCTTACTAGTAAAGAATTAACTAAATATAGCGAACGGATTGTGTCAATCAAGCGTAGGAGGTAGATTTAGGGTGCTATAGTTGTCGAAATTGTTAATATGCAAAGGCTCGAAATCGGGCAGCTCCCATAGCTTAGGGGGTAGTTTTTTAGCAACCCAACTTAGTGGAACTTTATATTAAGTCGGTTAAATAAGATCTATATTATTAGAAGTACGATTAGAAGGCATAGTTAATGGTAATTAATTAATCAAATCTATATAGGCTACACGCGTAGTTTTAATTCTAGTGTTCTGCACGGACTACCTGCTTTATACACGCCAGCGGGTTAAGGGATAACTTACTGATGATCCGAAACCTATTATATATTGTGTCGACTTAATAAATATAGTGGTGTTCACGGCTCAGCTGAGCGCCCGCTTAGTCGCTGAGCCGTACGTGACATATACAACCCCCATTGACATTCGCGGATGTCTACGGCCGAGCCTACAGCCAAGCCGTGGACATCTTTAAATGTCTTTACCCCTACTAATTAAGTCGCTAATGCGCGCGTACTATTGGCCTATTGGCCTAGCCGTGCGCCCGTTTATTTACCCTATGCGGTAAAGTTACTTATCTAGTAGGTATGCTTTCTCTACCTCTCCCCCCTAGTTTATATCTGCGTATATAGGAAAATAGAAACCCCCCCTTATAGCGCAGCTTCTCTAGCAGCGTCCTACATATCTTAAAAATGCCGTTAATTAGTTATATAAAGATTAACGTCGCGAATAATGCTAAACTATATACTAACGCGTAGAGTATCCTTACCCTTATATATTCTAAGAGACCTAAAAATATATCTTTAAATTATAAGCTAAAGCAGAAAGAGTTTAAGGTAAGTAGGTAGGTACTTTATAGAGTAGTATACTTATAACTAACGCGTGTCTTCCTAGGCCTTTTATAAGCGGAAGCAGTACTATAATAGTAATACCGTTATAAAAGAGAAGCTACTTCTTTTTCTTATTAAGGAGGTTATAGGCTAGCTACTAAAAGGAAAAAGCTATAAGGCTAGTAATAATATACCCTAAGATAAGACGCGGCTCTCCTAGCGCTTAGTTTATGGCTATATTACTACCTTAATAGACCTTTACCGGACGTAGAAGGGTATAGGGATAAATAGCCACTAGTCCCTATAAGAGAATAATATTAGAGATTACCTAAAGGTTCTATAATAGAGGGATGCGTAGTAGGAAAAGGAGTAGTTTATAAATAAGGGTAGAGATATACTGCTTAATAGATATACGGAGGATAAGTTTAAGAGCGTCTACTGCAAGCTATAGGCCTGCGGAAACTCCTTACTAAAATGCTACCTCCGCACGCTTATGGATATCCTACTAGGCCACTATATACTTACCCGCGGCGGCGATAGGTATTTCGCTAAGATCTTAAACCTATTTACCTTTAAGTTTAAGGGGGAAGGTCCTATACGCTATATGCCCCTAATATTTACTATACGCGCTAGTAAGTAGAACTAGTATAGCCGCCTTAAGACTATTAGAGCTCTACGTAATAAGAAGCCGCTTATCTATATATTTAGCAGGCTAGCTTTCTACTTCCTATACTACTAGGACCTTAGCGATAAGCCATTTCTAGACTTTAGTAAGCGGTTAGCGTAGTATAATATCTACCTAATTAAGAGTAGCGCTAGGGACCGTAAGACGGCCTTTTTATATAACTTATAGCGGGAGTAGGTTACTAAGGCATTCTAGGCCGTTAGCGTCTTTTTATAGAAGAAGACCTATATTAGGCGAAGCACTAGCGCTAAGATAGTAGAGCTAAAAGGGGTTAGCGAAGACTAGATTAAACGCGCTAGTAGGTAAAACTAGAAGTAAATAGTTAGCTACTACTTAAACTTACTACCGCGGGAGTTTATATAGACGATAGTTGGCTATTTACTGCAGATAGGCTGCTTTAAGATTTATAGGGTAAGCGTCGCCCCCCCTAACGTATTACTGTTGATGATTTAGCTAGAGCTAGACGTCTAAAAGGGTTAGTTTAGCCTTTAGGTTAGCTAGGTTAATAACCTTACGGCTATAGGCGCTATAAACCTCCTATTTTATCTCTAGGAGGTTATTTTATAGAACTTAGTAGTCCTCTATAAGATATTCCTAAGCAGCCCTATATAGAACTACCCAGTCTTTTAGTATAAGGCCTATTTACCCTTTACGCGGAAGGTCGAAGCCTACCTATAGTAGGAGGAAGAAGGCCCTAGCTAGCTATTAATACTTTACTAGGCTATGCTAGCTATTGCGGACTGTTTAAAGACTATAAACGCCCGAGTACGTAAGCTATAGGCGTTATTTAACCGTATAGCTAAGTCCTAGTAGGCGCAGTTTTTATAGCTTTAATTACTTACGTCTAGTAGCCTTACCTTTTAGCTTAAGGTCCCTTCGGCATCTATATATTCGCGTTTAATAGCATACCTACTAACGGTATATTTACTAACGGCATATTTACTAACAGTATATTTACTAGCGCCTCTATCTATTACGGAATTAAACTAGGATATATTAGCCTAGGTAAGCGCTATAGCTTCCCCTTTACTAGCGCCGCCGTAGCTATAGCTATAGCTATAGCTATAGTAAGGGCCTAAGCCNNAGTAGCCGCCTAAGTAGCCGCCTATATATTATATATACTATATAGTAAAGTTTATATAGGCCCTTTAGCGTAAGTAAACTAAAGGGCTTAGAGGTAATCCTTTTATAGTAGCGCTAAATTCTAAATAGGGTAGTAGATAGCGGGCTAGCTGGTAAAATAAGCTCTAATAGTACTCCCTACGGCTTAAGGTTATTAAGAAGATTAGGTGGGTTATATAGGCCTAAAGGGTTAGCGAGGAAGTAGCTATATAGTAGGTTAATTAACAGTAGGAGCAGATATAGTGCTCGCTAAATTAGCTTTATAAACGGCTTTAAATAGGTAAAAAAGCTTTAAAATAGTATATATATCTAACTTCTAAAGAGTCCTCTTAAAGCCTTTATCTATAGCCCCTTAGGGGCTTATTTTAGTACGGTATAAGTTTAGTAGGGTACTTATATAATAGCGGCGCCTAATCTAAAACGTAAATATCTCTATTAACCTATAGCCAATTCTTACTATCCTAGTGCAAGTAGAGAGCCCTTAGACAGCTCTACGCATAGCGCTTAACAGGTATTAAGAGCGCGACATTACTGCGGCGTTACTGGCGATTGAAGATTAACCGTAGACATGGGGTAATATCTATATACCACTAAGCGTACGGGCCTCCTGCCTACTAAATCGTGACTTAGTGGCTGATTTAGCTATACAAATCGAACCGTGGACATACTATTAATATACACGACCAGCTTTACCCCCCCCTCCTTAGCGAGTTGTAGATTTAGTATGGGTATCCAGAATTATAGCGAACAGCTATGGCTACGCGCAAGGACCTTTTTGGTTGCCCTAGAGAATCGCCTTAGTTGCCCTGGAGATTCGCGGTTAGCTAGGAGAACTAAATTGAAGACGTACGCTTCCTCTTCTCCCCCTTAACTACGCCTCCGTTATGGCCGCCAAAACGCGAATACAACGCTGTCTCTTCAATTGCCGATGGAATTTGGCAATACCGTATGGGTGGAAGCCTTACGATATTTGACAAAGATCACGACACTGCGGAGGAAGGCCGGTCGCAAGTCCGCCAGAAGTAAAGTTCCTGCAGCTAAGCATACGGCTTCGCTACAATTACTATATATAGCTGGCGGCAATTAGGCGAAATTAGATACCCGTACCGAATCTGCAACTTACTAAGGAGGGGGGGTAAAGCTAGTCGTATATATTAATAGTATGTCCACGGTTCGATTTGTATAGCTAAATTAGCCACTAAGTTATAATTTAGTAGGTAGGAGGCCCGTGCGCTTAGTAGTATATAGATATTACCCTATATCTATAGTTAATCTTTAATCGCTAGTAATGCTATAGTAACGTCGTGCTTTTAATACCTGTTAAGCGCTATACGTAAAGCTGTCCAAGAGCTCTCTACTTACACTAGGATAGTAAGAATTAGCTATAGGTTAATAGAAATATTTATATTTTAGATTAGGCGCCGCTATTATATAAGTACCCTACTAAACTTATACTGTACTAAAATAAGCCCCTAAGGGGCTATAGATAAAGGCTTTAAGAGGACTCCTTAAAAGTTAAATATATATACTATTTTAAAGCTTTTTTACCTACTTAAAGCCGTTTATAAAGCTAATCTAGCGAGTACTATATTTACTCCTACTATTAATTAACCTACTATATAACCGCTTTTTTACTAACCCTTTAGGCCTATATAATCCGCCTAATCTCCTTAATAACCTTAAGCCGTAGGGAGTACTATTAGAGCTTATTTTACCAGCTAGCCTACTATCTACTACCCTATTTAGAATCTAGCGCTACTATAGAAGGATTACCTTTAAGCCCTTTAGTCTACTCGCGCTAAAGGGCCTGTATAGACTTTATTATATAGTATATACAATATATAGGCGGCTGCTTAGGCGGCTACTTAGGCTTAAGCCCTTACTACGGCTATAGCTGTAGCTATAGCTACGGCGGCGCTAGCGAAGGGGAAGCTATAGCGCTTACCTAGGCTAATATATTCTAGCTTAATTCCGCAATAAATAGAGGCGCTAGTAAATATACCGTCGGTAAACGTACCGTTAGTAGATATGCCGTTAGTAGGTATACTATTAGACGTAAATATATAAATGCTAAAGGGACCTTAAGCTAAAAGGTAAGGCTACTAAATATAAGCAATTAAAGCTGCGAAGACTGCGCCTACTAGGACTTAGCTATACGGTTAAATAACGCCTATAGCTCGCGTACTTAGGCGTCTATAGTCTTTAGGCGGTCTATAATAGCTAGCACGGCCTAGTAGAGTATTAATAGCTAGCTAGGGCCTTCTTCCTCCTACTATAGGTAGGCTTTAACCTTCCGCGTAAAGGGTAGATAGGCCTTATACTAGAAGACTAGGTGGTTTTATATAGGGCTGCTTAGGAATATCTTATAGAGGACTACTAAGTCCTATAGAATAACCTCCCGGAGATAAAATAGGAGGTTTATAGCGCCTATAGCCGTAAGGTCATTAACCTAGCCAACCTAAGGACTAAACTAACCCTTTTAGACGTTTAGCTCTAGCTAAATTATTAATAGTAGTACGTTAGGGGGGGTAACGCTTACCCTACGAATCTTAAAGCAGCCTATTTGCGGTAAATGGCCAGCTATCATCCGTATAAACTCCCGCGGTAGCGAGTTTAAGTAGTAGCTAACTATCTACTTCTGGTTTTACCTACTAGCGCGTTTAATCTAGTCCTTGCTAACCCCTTTTAGCTTCGCTATTTTAGCGCTAGCGCTTTACCTAATATAGGTCTTCTTTTATAAAAAGACGCTAACGGCCTAGAATGCCTTAGTAACCTACTTCCGCTGCGAGTTATATAAGAAGGCCGTCTTACGGTTTCTAGCGCTGCTCTTAATTAGGCGGATATTATACTATACTAACCGCTTACTAAAGTCTAGGAATGGCTTATTACTAAGGTCCTAGTAGTATAGGAGGTAGAAAGCTAGCCTGCTAAGTATATAGATAAGCGGCTTTTTATTATATAGAGCTCTAATAGTTTTAAGGCGGCTATACTAGTTCTACTTACTAATATATATAGTAAATATTAGGGGCATATAGCGTGTAGGACCTTCCCCCTTAAACTTAAAGGTAAATAAGTTTAAGATCTCGGCAAAGCGCCTATTGCCGCCGTGGGTAAGTATATAGTGGCCTAGTAGGATATCTATAAGTATACGGAGGTAGTATTCTGGTAAGGAGTTTCTATAGGCCTATAGCTTACGGCAGATGCTTTTAAACTCGTCCTTTATATATTTATCGAGTAGTATATCTCTACCCTTATCTATAAACTGCTTCTTTTCCTACTACGCGTCCCTTTATTATAGAACCTTTAGGTAATCCCTAATATTATCCTCTTATGGGGACTAGTGGCTATTTATTCTTATACCCTTTTACGTCCGGTAAAGGTCTATTAGGGTAGTAATATAGCCGCGAACTAAGCGCTAAGAGAGCCGCGTCTCGTCCTAGGGTATATTATTACTAGCCTTATAGCTTTTTCCTTTTAGTGGCTGGCCTATAACCTCCTTAATAAGGAAAAGAAGTAGCTTCTCTTCCGTAACGGTATTACTATTATAGTACTACTTCCGCTTATAAAAGGCCTAAAAAGACGCGCGTTAGTTATAAGTATATTACTTTATAAAGCACCTACCTACTTACCTTAAACTCTTTCTGCTTTAGCTTATAATTTAGAGACGTATTTTTAGGTCTCTTAAAACGCATAAGGGTAAGGATACTTTACGCGTTAGTGCGTAGTTCGGCATTATTTATAACATTAATCTTTACGCGACTAATTAATAGCATTTTTAAGATATATAGGACGCTGCTAGAGAAGCTGCGCTATAAGGGGGGGTTCCTATTTTCCTATATACGCAGATATAGACCGGGGGGGAGAGGTAGAGAAAGCATACCTACCGGATAAGTGACCTTACCGCATAGGGTAAATAAACGGGCGCACGGCTGGGCCAATAGGCCAATAGTACGCGCGCATCAGCGACTCGATCAGTAGGGGTAAAGACATTCGAAGATGTCCACGGCTTGGCTGNAGGCTCGGCCGTGGACATCCGCGAATGTCGACGGGGGTTGTATGTGTCACGTGCGGCTCAGCGACTGAGCGGGCGCTCAGCCGAGCCGTGAACACCACTGTAACGCTCATGGTAACAAAGTCGTCCGAGACAGCTTATTGAGCGGAATGATCGTGGCTTGCAGAAAGACGTTCTGAAGCGCTGGATTATTCAGAAATTCTTCTTATGGTATATCTTGGCTGTAGATTAAAGTTCGTGACCTTAGTGACCATAGGCATCTAGACGGTCTAAAGAATGTCACTGCGCTATCGATTGGACCAATTATGTCTAGCTTGTTTTGAAATTGGGTGGGGTTCTGAGCAGCTCCCTCGCGTTCGGTTTCTCTTTCACAGATAAGGATTAACTACACAAAAGTTCATTTCTAGAATTCTGCGGGATATCGGAATCGGAACTTTTTGACCGGCCGGTGATAGGTGCCTACGAACTCTCCTTTGGTCACACCTTCAAGGCGGGACCTGTGGAGCTAAATAACCTCATGAAGCTAGTAAGATCGAGGATAAAATAAGCCGTAAAACAATGATCAAAATTTATTTTGAAGGGCAGGACTACGTATATGTATTATCTCATCTAGTCATCAGGGGGATCCCGATGAGTTCAAGTCTTGAGAACAAGACTTCCTACACATGCTTCCGACCACCTCGGCTTCTCGAATTTGACCCAAGACTGCATGTTCCTGAGATGGGATTTTCCTGTGGGAATTGTGATGGTGTTGCCATTCATGGAACACGAACCGATCCCGTTACTGGGTATTCACTTTTCAAGCTGGCGCAGATGCTCAGCTGCGATCTCAAGAGAGAGTGTCGAGAAGTCCTTCGGGGCTTTTTTGGGAGCCCTTTTTCATGGAGCTACTCTCATGGACAAGGACAGCAGGTCTGGGTAAAAGTTGATCGTTCTCTCGTTTTTGTTGCTCGTGCAGCAATGGGCGGTGATCTAGTGGGATATCAGTAGGCAGCGGTTGTATATCGAGGACGCGATAACGGCACATACGTTGGCCTAGGGCTTGACCTAGGGCTTGCATGCAAGGGACTCCAACGGCCATTACGGTTTTAGTCTCCGCACTTAAGTCACTGCGTCGGAGAGGCTCGATGTTCGTGGTCATCGAGACGCGCTGCTCTGTTGGCATGATTGGATCGGCTGCGCCGAGTTTACCCTCAATCCTAGCCATCTTACGGGGAGGCGCGGACAATAGGTCGTCAGCTCTGTCTTCTGGTTGTGTTGCATCATGTGAACCTGATGATGGTGGCCTTATAAGCGAAGGGTCTCCCAGCTTTACCGTCTTCTGAGAATGGGGTGATGACGGGACAGCAACTAGAACGTCTTCGCCGATATGCCAAAGCCCAGGGCCTGGATCATGCGTACGTTGGATCTTGGACTGTGCCGATTAGCAGAGTGGTCGGTGTCAATATCTTTTGGTGGAAGTACCTGGACTCCAAGCTCATACTCGAGACGTTTTCTTTCCCTCTTAGCATTACGAACCATGGCGAAATCAACTCACGTTAACAGCTGGAATATCGGGGCTAGGATGGAGCTTCGAGTGCATTTAATTATTAAGTCGTTGGATAATGTGAAGGCAGACTGTGGTGAGTCACAAGAAAGTTCTCAGAGAATTGAGGAATTGGGACGCAACCGCTCAGCTTAGAGAAAGTGGGATTTACACTAGCAAGGATAAGGAGAGCATAGATGATGGAGCATATGAACCTGGCACCAACATGCGGAAAGAGATGCTGTTATCAAAAGGCACATGAGCAATTTATAAGTGTAGCTGTGAAAGCGGTGAGCGTCTTCTAGGGTCACCACCGAGTCAACACCCCCCGCTACTGAGCTAAGCGATACAATAAATCATTTCACGACTAGGATGTACGCTCAGAACGGGATTGTAGATGATGACTCACGGCTCCAGGAAGTCTAGGTTACTCTAGTATCTGATCTTGAAAATATCATACATCTTTAATTTTACCGATACTTCGCGATCCAGCCCGCTCCTCGGATTGAAGATTCCTGCCGCAGCTCAAGGACCACACTAGAACCGAGAATACAAATTGCTTTCACGAGTATGAAAAGCCGGAAAACACTCAAAGTCCTACTATGGATAATCCATAATCGTTATAATTCTTGGCCAGCTCGTTTCAGTTGGTTGCAGATGCAGGACGCCTATTCCGAAGAGTCATTGTGTGTATAACATATACGCATGTACATGAGTCCACTAATAAGTTCAGGTACCAAAGGTACTCGCTTCAGATAAAGAAGACGGGAAACATCAATTTTTAAAGGAATTGAAAATTCGATAAATCTGGCTACTAATGTTAGTTAACTTAAGAAACCGTGCTGTAGTACTTACACTTAAGTTCTGAGGATAATACACGGTTGGAGTCCTAGCCAGGCTCCTTAACAGACTCTTCTTTGGCTAGCTCATTGGATTCATTGAAGGTCCTTCCTCTCGATTGTGTTTTCGCTGCTCGACTTGTTGACTGGAGTGTGATGCTCTGCTGATCAAGTCAATAATTGCAACAGTTTTGGTCCAGACGGGTTTTGAATATGGTAGAACAAATAGGTTGGGAATTTCAGGAGTGCAGACAATGGTTAAATAATCCTGGACGAATGATCTCAGTGGCCTTGAACCGGGTGAAACATGGATTCGGTATTGAGGAGAGTTGCGTTTTGGTCGATCCAGCCTGCGTCAATGACTAAATATTTTAGAAAACCTAATCAATGCGGTCGCTTGCTCGAACAAAGTTTTCTAAGTTAGTGTGGCAACGAGGATGTCGACGCTCGGTAGGTGGAAGCCGTACATTGTGGACATTGCCGTCGGGTGAGCGTGTAGACATGTACGTCCAGAAAATGCTTTTCGCATATACAGTCAAACCCCCTTATAACGATACGACTTATTTAGCCGACCGTATCGTAATACCAAGGGTATCGTTATATTTAGTATTTATATATAAAATGCACCAAAAATTAAAATTAGG
Organism: Cenococcum geophilum 1.58; assembly: GCF_001692895.1. Lineage (NCBI taxonomy): Eukaryota > Fungi > Ascomycota > Dothideomycetes > Gloniales > Gloniaceae > Cenococcum > Cenococcum geophilum. The sequence continues at coordinate 1,993,574 of NW_027137564.1, read as the reverse complement.
TAATAATATTATATATCTACACCTGTGAAGTCGCAATTGAGCGATTGGCTACACTAAAATACGTCATAATTGATTGCTGTTTGGTGTTCTGACTTCGTTGATTTTGGAGTTGTCGCTCGTGCCTTAATAGAGTCGTAATTATATCTCTATTATAATCTTCCTACTATTCCTTATAAAGATAAAGCTTTTATAAGGCGTCAAGCGCCTCATTAAGCTTAATTTGGGGTTGCTTAACGACTTCCTTATCTGTCTCTGCATCACGATTAGGCCCTGCGTAGAGCTCTGCTATATGCTTAATAAGATCCTCCGTTAAATCCTCCACTTCCTTACCTGGTAGCTTAATAAAATCCTAAATATTTGTTACGGACGGATTCTTCCTGCTGCTTGCAGCTCTTCTGCCATTGCCTGCAGCTTATTAACAATAGGAGGATCTATATAACCCTAGGGGCGAGGCCGTAGGCCTATACAAGAGCCAAATAGTATAGATTTAATAAAGCAGTTCTTAATTGTCTGTGGTGTAACCTCCTATTAAGCTGTAATTACCTATTAAATTGCCTATAGGACATGTATCTGCTTAATTAGATCTTAGTTTTTAAGTAACTGCTTTACTATAAACCGCATCTAATATCTTTGGTAGAAGAGCTTAAAGTTTGTAATTATCCCTTAGTTAAGAGGCTGGTATACAAAGGTGCAATTTAGGGGAAGGAACTCGACGCGCGTGTTCTTAAGAGAGCTGTTCTTAGAGGTCGTTTAAATAGCTACTTTGTAAGCGCTGAAGCTATTAATTAGGAGGAGTACCTTCCTGCTAAATATCCTTTTGTTAAACTAGGTAAGCTAATTAAGTATAATAACTGTTATTATCTAGGCCTTCTTATTATACCTCCAGATAATATCCAATAAGGCTATATTAACTTTATTAGCCGTAAAGTAATGTGGCCGTTATGCTAAGCTAATTACGAGAAGAGAAAGCTTTTTAAAGCTATTTACATTACAGCAATTGCCTAGAGAGATTTATGCCTTTTACTTCTTTATTCCTAATTAAGCCTTAGTAGCTAATATAGTATCCGGTATAGCCTTCCAAAATAGCCCTGTCTTATCTATATTGAAAACATCCTTTAGTGGATAAGGTGCGACAATTACTCGAAGCTCTATTATGCGATCCTCTGCTCCCTCTATATTAACTAAGGCAGCCTTACCGTACTGCTTTCTCTTGCGAATATTATTGCGAGATTTAAAGCCTTCCAACCAGCTAGTAGACCACTTTGGCTCCGCTATCTTAGCTAATACAGGTATCCGTTGCTATAACTAAGCAGCAGTAATACGTATAAGCTCGCCAGAAATAGAAATGCGAGAGTTTTGTAGGCGTTGGTGCTATTTAAAGAGATCTTCTTCTAAAAGAGGTTATTTAGCGTCCCTTTTACGCTCTTACCTGCCTTGCCTACGTGGCAACTTAGCTATATTAAGGTGCTTAAACTTATTACTAAATATTTCCGATATTAAGGATTAATTAATTCTATGATAAAAGAAGTTAGTAGCCCATTAAGCGAGCTAGCTTTGTAACAGGTGGGGGTAACTTTGGTAGTGGGCGCGTATTTTTTGGCGTTCAAAGTCGGAAACCCCATAATGGCGTTGCCTTTTAGAATTTTGATGTCTTGCCATAATAAATAAGGTAGAATTAGGTACAGAGAGTAAGATCTAAGGGTTATTTTAATAGATTTAAATCGTTGTGTGGTGGTTATTGATGGCTGAATATGTGGTGAGCAAGCGTTAAATCCAACGAATCAAAATCTGCTTATACCGATATTGGTGAGACAACTTAACGATATCACCAAAAGCCAGAATATCGTAATATTACACCAAAAAAGGATTGATTAAGGATATATATCGTAATATAGACAATATCGTTATATACCCTATATCGTTATAAGGGGGTTTAACTGTAAGCTGAATGAGTAAATCCACGAAGCACTCTGAAGTCTGTCTGTTGTTGGCTATTATGAGTGTATGTGGGCTTGGTTTCGAAATCCGAGTCTCTAGTGAGATCCAATATTCGCGCTCCATTATGATGGCTGATATGATTTCCACAAGATATGAACAAGGGGGTTCTGAGTCTGTAGAGCGTAATTAGTAGGAGATCGAGGTGGTCACGGCGGAAGAACACGAAGCCTACCTGGATCAGAGCATAGAATGACACTATGACCGAAGAGAACGGCGGATATTATTTTATCATCGCCTCTGAGATTTAGTCCCAGGGCCAAAGCGTTGTCTTGCGCTGATGGCCACCAAGCCCTGAAACGGTTTTCGTCCAACGCTCTAGCTCTTGAAATGACTCTCCTGTGCTCCTCAAATGAGGAGCACAGACTGCCTCCGCGAGTGTTGGCCTGTCCTCATAGAGCTGAATGCCGCGAGGCATTTCCTCAACTTCTCTCGGTCTCACTGAGGCAATCAATTCTTCTGCCGTCATCTCCTGAGGTGTGTGCCGGGTGATGGATGGTGCGGATTATTGTATATCTAGAGCCAGCCGGGTGCGCGGATATTTCATAGGCCTTAGAAGGCTTGTAGGCTCACTCAAGTTGACTTCAAGAAAACCCAAACTACCTATATTGTAAGATAGGGGAGTGCTTTGTGTTCAATTCTGCTGCTTATCGGGAAGCTTCTTGAACATCCGCGGCGTCTTCCACTGTCCTTGGCAACCTCTGCCATAATTTGAACTGGATATCTGTTGTGATATTTCCGTGCGATTAGTTCTTCGCACCTAGAAACTGGGACTCTTCGGCGCCGATAAAAGCGGCGGAATAACGGCACGGGCCATAAATACTAGATTTTCGGCCATACCTTGATTTCTATATACAATTAAACGCTCAATTTATGCTCAATACTGTGTTATCTGCCCATTTACACGCCGGCAATCTTGGGAGTGTTTTGGTGCGCGTATTGTTGTTTGTTGTAATTGTTTAGGGGGTGTTTTGGTGTTTGTGGCCCGTGCCGTTATTCCGCCGCTTTTATCGGCGCTGAAGAGTGGGAGTACAGAAAGAGATCTGCTACCGCTTAAGCGAGAGCCGAGGTCTGATTTCTTGGCCCTATCCTCTCATCTGAACCTCCGGCAGCTTCATAGTTTTCGAAGAAATACTACCCTCACTCTAACCCTTACTCTGTCTCTCTCTACTTTTAGCATGGGTGAAACGTATCAATACCCCTTCGCCGCCTCCCCCGATATTATTCGCTCCCACCAGAAAGACGCCTACTTTCAAGGCATCCTTCTTGAACAACTCTCCAACATCCTCCGCAAGCTCTATGGAGCGCGTTTCGCCCACACATACACATCCGAAGCGCACACCTTTTCCGAGTTACTTTACCTTGGTCTCACCACATTCGTTGGCAATCGCACATTGGGGGAAGAATACTGTGACATTGTCCAGGTAGAGGATGATACCCTCCGCCTCCCCTCCCTCCAGCGCCGCGCTGGCTACATCCTATCCACAATCCTGCTTCCTTACTCGCTGAATCGCATGCTACCGGCCTTCCGACGGCGCGTGCGTATGAAGCTAGAATCAAATCTACGAAAGAGGAAAGACAACAAATCTTCCCTTGCCCGCAGCTTTCAATCGTACCTCCTCTCGAACCTCGACACAATTACCTCGCCCTCCCCCATTTACGCCATCAGTCTGGCAGCCTTCTACTTCTCCGGTGCCTACTACCACCTGGGCAAGCGCCTATGGGGCCTACGCTATATATTCACGCGGAAAGTGGAGGAAAGCGAGCAGCGCGTAGGCTACGAGGTGCTCGGCGTCCTCCTTGTCCTCCAGATGGCAGTGCAGGGCTACTTGCACCTCCAAAACACCGTCAGCGTCGCGAATGTCGGCTCGGCGGTCGGCAGCAATGCCGTGCTGGATCATGGTGTTGAGGTATCATTGAACTCGGAGGCTTACAGTAGTAATAATGCGTTGCTGTTCGAAGGCGGGGCGCAATACGCGGAACGTAGCCTCGAAAGTCTGCAGAGGATCACGCATACCCCCGTACTAGACCGACCTCGGTATAATCTGAATAATGAAGAGACTATGGGTTGGATATCGGGAACGCAGCAGAGAAAGTGTACATTATGTCTGGAGGAGATGAAGGATCCGAGTGTTACGACATGCGGGCATGTTTTCTGTTGGACATGTATTGGCGACTGGTGTCGTGAGAAACCTGAGTGTCCGCTGTGTAGACAGATGAGTCTGGTTCAGCATATTTTGCCTCTGAGAGGGTGATTCCGCTGTACGATTAGGGATTTGGGTTTTTATTAGCGTGTAAAGGAGTCTTTGATCACGAGTATGTTCGGAGTATTGGCAGTGGGGGTATAAATAGGGATAGCGCATTCACCATTATTTAAGAAAATTCTGGACCTAAATATTAATGAATCAAACGCTCGTTGAACGCAATATAAGCCGTCCCACTAAATTTAGCTGGCTCGTTTAATAAGATACGGCCCGATATGCACCGCCTATTTTGTGGAGACCTGTTCAACCCATGCCATATACGCGTTCCTGGATCTGAGAAGACCCGGCCTCAGTCAACAGACCAGTTGCACGACAACCGTGCAGCTATAAAAGCAGATGGTTTGGCGTGATTAAATTCGTCGTCTAGACTGAGTTTGTACTAAGGTCTTCCATTGGGTGGGTCAATCGTCTCATAGATGCAGACGGTGGTAGACAGGCTTTCTGTGCTCGGCGTGCCCAATGCATTCATTATATTAGAATGGTAATGCCCAAGAAGGGCCGGCGTGAAATCACTGGAGAATGCTGCCGTGAATACTTAATCAAGAAGACGGATCTGCTGAGTGTATGTGGGCATTTGCGAAGAAACTCCGTCAGCCGTTGAATTTCTTTCTAGACCGTAATGCTTTCTGATCACAATGAACTGAAGGTGGTAGGCCTGTCATGAGGCATCGATTGCAGAGGTATCAGAAGCCAAGGGACAGAGGAACACAAAATCACAACTCCTCTTCTTCGAAATTACCCGAATCGTTACTGAGAGCATCTGGATGCCTCCTGATCTTCCACCCTTTTAATTCTTGAGGGGATACTCCACCATGGTCCAGAGTCATGTCGCTCGACCAGCTCCACCCGATTCTCGAGCGATATCCAGGGTGCAAAGGCGCTTTATATTTGATATCCTTGAAATGCCACTTCTTATCTGCCAAGCTCTGCAACCGAGGTTGCCCTTTTGGCGCCCTGTGGCAGCAGTGCTTAACATATCGTAATTTTAAGGTCATACTAGGCGCTTCGGCATTGCCAGAGCGAGGGAAATGGACTTGCAGCCCGAAGCTACTGGCAGTCTGCATGCAAAAAAAAGAGAAGGGTATGTCGTAGAGTACATCCATTCTTACACCATCGTTCTCGTCAGCATCAAAGAGAAGCTCGCCCGCCGTCTCGGAGTCACCACCCCTACCACGGCAGTATCGCTTCACAGTGAGCTTCTGCGGTGGTGGCTGTATAAAGAACATGCGCCTCCAGCTTGCTTCTGGTCTGGCATATGCAATTTGCTTCTGCTCACTACTGTTCCAATCTAGGAACTCGAAGGTTTCGAAGTTAGGAAGATCTATCTCGGATTTTGGGTAGAGGAACCACGGGAGGAAAGCTTCGCGAAGCAGAGGATTGATTTCCCATTCCTGCGGGCTAAGTTTGCGGCGGTTGGCGCGAAAGAAAAGGGCTCGTTGGATAGATGGCGATGAGGTGACAGCAGCTTGGAATTGGCAGCTTACCCGTTGAGAGTGGAGGAGGTCTCGGAGAGGGAGATGCAGGAGGATGGCTTCGAGGAGCTCGGGGGTGCCGAGAACGCGGGTGGCAGCTGTGGGCATGATGGATTATATTCGGCATTTGTGCGGGTGATATATGCCTCAAGAGAAGGGAACGGGAGGCTTTAAATATGAATCTTTAAGGCTGCAGCCTAGCCCCAAGACTTGATCCTTCGAAACATCCTCACTGCGGCTTGGCGTACACACGGGTCCACTGCGGAGAGCGGAAAGAGCTAATAGTAAAGCCTCATTTAAAGAGGTCGAACTTGAGAGGGTCTGCTATTATATGCATAAACACTCATAACGCATTCGTGCTCCTAGCATTCGACTCTGCCCAGCGTGACCTGGGAAAGTGTCGTGAAAAACATATGCATGGTGACACCATTAGTGAAGTGGGGTAGGTGACGCTATGAAAGTGGCAGCTGAACACTCCGGCTCTCCATTTGCACCAAGCATCCACTCTATATGTTCGCTCTTCCTCAGAACCTCGATGTTGCAAAATATCTGAAGCAAGCCCTGTCGACCAGTACTCGGTCACATTCTCATAATTCTGCCAGTCCCCACACTCAGTTTAACCACCATCTAGCCATGTTTTACTGGGCTCTTGCATCGATTGTTTTTGCTCGCGTGGTCTTTTCTCTGTATAAGTATTATTCGTCGCCTTTGCGTGATATTCCTGGGCCCTTGCTTGCTCGTATCACAAGTTTTTGGTATTTTTTTAAGGTTTACAGAGGATGTTTTGAAAAGGAGAACATCGAGCTACACCGGAAATATGGTATGTAGAGAGAGAAGCGTTGCCGGAGCGTCTGCAGCCCTAACCCTTCGTGCAGGCAAGATTGTCCGGATAGCTCCGAATGAGTTCAGCATAGATGATCCAGATGCTGTAAAGATAATTTATGGCCGTAGCACAGAGTTCCCTAAAGCTGATTGGTGTGCGTTTTGTTAAGAGACGTATCTAAACCAGCATACTAATATACCAGAGCCCAAAGACTACGGCTGGACGAATCCGATGCAGAAAAACGAACTACTGTTCACTACCCAGAGCATATCTTATCATACGGCTCAGCGGCGGAAGTATGCTGCGTCGTATTCCATGTCTACGCTGATGGGCTATGAGGGCTTCGTAGACGAATGCGGACGGATTCTTAGCCAGCGATTTGAAGAGCTGAGTGGTTCAAATCTAGTCATTAATTTAGGAGAGTGGATGCTGTATTACGCTCTCGATGTTATTGGAGCAATCACTGTATGCGCCTATTTATATTGTGGGAAATTGCTTCAGCGACATCGAAATATTCCTTGACCACATCTCAAAAGTAACGAGCAACTGACTGACTTCGGATAGTTCTCAAAAAGATTCGGTTTCCTTAACGCCGGTGAAGACATGGGCGGTTTAATCGAAGCCAACGAGAACAGAAGAATGTATGCTACACTTGCCGGAATTTATCCATCTCTCCACCCACTACTCTTCCGTATCGTCAGTTACCTACCTAGCTCTGGAGCAGCTAGCCTCCAGTACTTGTTCAAATTCGCAAACGAGAGGATCCGTGAGCGAAAAGTGCGGCTAGGAACTGAAGCAGATGATGGTCCTATGGACCAAGTCGGCAGATTTTTGACTGCGCACAACGAGAGGCCAGATTACTTCACCGCTCAGGACGTACTTATGGGGTCTCTTGCAAATATTTTAGCAGGGTCCGATACGATAGCAATCTCGCTAAGTGCTATTTTGCACTACCTATGCACACACCTAGAGAAAATGCAGAAACTTCGCGACGAGATTGATGGTATGGCTAAAAGAGGGCAAGTGTCGGATCCCGTAACACTCAAAGAGACACAGGCCATGCCATATTTGCAGGCGGTTATCAAGGGTGTGAAATGTTCTTATAGCTTTGAAGCTCATTAGAGCTAATATAACAGCAGAAAGTTTGAGGCTACACCCAGCCACTGGCCTAATCCTTGCAAGAAAGGTTCCTAAGGGAGGCGCAACCATCTCGGGGGAATTCTTTCCGGAAGGAGTGAGGCCCCATACATAGGGATAAAATATCCTGTATTGGTGTTGATATTGTGCTAGGCTACTGTCGGCATCAACACATGGGTTGCTCACTATAACCGAGACATCTTCGGCCCAGATGCTCGGTTTTTCAGACCCGAGCGGTGGATTGAGTCCGACGAGAAGACCTTATCGGTGATGGAACAATATAATTTCCCTGTAAGTATCCAATCAGCATTTCTTTTTAGTAACAAGAACCCGATTTAGCGGCTGATTACGCTTAAGTTCGGCCTTGGGTCGCGTGGCTGCATGGGGAAAAACATCTCTCTGCTCGAGATTGGGAAGGTAATACCGCAACTTGTTTGCCGATTCGACTTCGAGCTTGAAGAGCCACAGAAAGAGCTCCACTGCCTTAATTATTGGTTTGTCAAGCAGACGGATTTGAGATGCAGGTTGTCAATTAGAAGGTAATAAAAGAGGTACAAGGCTTTTTACCCTGTCACGACGTCATGACGCTACGATCCTTTTGGCCGGTGTCCAGCTTAGGGCGTGCGCTTGGCTTATCGATAAAGAAGTTTCCGTTTTATCTCCCCGTATCACGCATGACTATATCTGTGTCATCTCCTAACACCTGTTTCACATAAAACCCAAACTCCTCGATCCACTTTGTCTCCTCTTCTTTCTTTATCCAAACTCACACTTTACTCAACTTCAATTATATAGTCCAATGACCGTCCAAAACGGCAGCTTAGCCCCTTCTCAGAAGCAGGAGAAACCCTGGGTTGAGACTCCGCTCAAGGAATCCAGCTCTTTGTCGAAGGCTGCAAAATGGTATGAGCTTTCCTGTTATGCCAAATTTAAACTGTCGAACATATCTTCTAAATCGTAGAAGCAGAGTCTTTCTCAAATTGGAGAACCTCCAGCCCAGTGGCTCTTTCAAGTCTAGGTATCACATATCAACTACTCCCTCCTACAACTCTCACGTGAAAATTTGACATGTCCATACTGACACCCTAAACAGAGGCATAGGAAACTACCTCCTTGCCCGTCTCTCCCCCAATTCTGGTAGCACACCACATATATACTCATCCTCAGGTGGCAACGCCGGCCTTGCCTGCGTCTATGCTGCCCGCACTTTGCACCATCCGTGTACTGTCATCGTACCGCTTTCCACAAAACCCCTCATGATTTCCAAACTGCGCGCTGCAGGCGCTCACGATGTTATCCAGCGCGGCGCGACCTGGGCCGAAGCCGATAAGTATCTTCGCGAGGAGGTGCTGGCGAAGGACAAAGAGGGGATATACGTACCCCCCTTCGACCACCCAGATATCTGGACCGGAAACGCCACTATGATGCACGAGATTAAAGAGCAGATGCCGCACGGCGAGAAACCAGATGTGGTGATATGTAGCGTTGGCGGTGGTGGGCTCTTCAACGGCGTGTGCGAAGGCCTTGATGCGCTTGGCTGGTCTGACGTGCAAGTTCTGGCCACGGAGACCGAGGGCGCCGAATCCCTCGCGAAGAGTGTGTTAGCTGGGGAGCTGGTAACCCTACCAGGTATTACGTCTCAGGCAACTAGCCTTGGCGCTGTCAGAGTAACAGGGAAGAGTCTTGAGTATGGCCTGAGGTCAAACGTGAAAAGTATTGTGCTTCCAGATGCTGAAGCTGCAATGGGGTGTTGGCGTTTGGCGGATGACGAGAGGTTGATGGTAGAAATGGCAAGCGGTGTAAATGTAGCGCTATGTTATGATGGGCGCTTGGACAAGGTGCTCGGGAGGAGATTGGGAAAGGGGAGCAAGGTTGTAATTGTGTTGTGTGGGGGGAGTAATGTTACGGTAGATATGTTGATGAAGTGGAAGCAGGAATTTGGTATGGTGGAGACGGAGATACCCATGAATGGGTAGGTGCCAAGTCAGAAGAATGCACCGTCTGCGGTTGCTGTCTGATTGGATTCTGCCATTGGGTTACATCATCTGCTTCCAGAGCTCTTAGCGCTAGAACTGTAGTGCTGCTATAATTTCTCAAATCAGTAAACTCCAAAACACCAGCCGGGTATCTCATGCAGCTTTTCCATCGAGATATGAGCAAGTTAAGCCACTACGCTTGGCTGCTCCAACAAAGACTTCCGATAGTTCCAATAGTTCGCTCGAATCGGGTCATATTTCTTCGCGAGGAGATCCAAAGCCTCTGCAGCTTGCTCCTTCTTATTCACCTCCTCAGCGTACACGTCTGCAAGTAAGTCAAGGGCATGACTTGAATGGACCTCATCAGGCCTGTCTAACGAGGCAAATTCCAAAGCAAAGTCCTTCATAGTTGAAGCTGGTAATTTGGCGTAACGGAGCAGACCACGGAGGTAGTTCCATGGGCTCTGATTCTGCGGAGCCATGTATATAGCAGCTTTAACATAGCTAAATCCTAGTTAGCATGTTTTTAATCAATCAGGCCATGTGTCGAGGACACTAACTCAATCTCCCTGCTCAGAATCTCCTGATCTTTGACCTTTTCATCACGTCCAAACACCACAAACCATCGATGGTTCCAAGCGGAATTATTTCTTATGTCCTTTTTCAACATTTCTTCCGTGGATTCCAGCTCTCCTTTCTCCCACAAATCGAAACGCCGCACAACCCATTGCCGATAGCTCCACACGTGGTAGTTCTTAGCATCAGCCTCGAACATGCGTGATATGAAGGCCGTTTCTCCTTCGGGTGAATCGAGCTTGTCGACTATGGTTTGACGATGATGCCAAATTTGATAATTTTTGAGGTGCTTGAGAGCGGTAGGGTTGAGCCACGCGATCTCGTCACGTAAGGAGGCATTGATAGCGAAGAGCACTTTGGCGCGGTATAGCCTATACCCAATAATATTAGTTGCCTGACTGTAGCTATCATAGCCAGGGTTTGTTGGATAGAGATAACAAAGAAAGTTGCATACCAGACGGTGTAGTGGGCTGGATTCATGCTGATAATGTGCTCGGTAAGGTCTAACGCCCTCTCACTCATCTCATTCTTGGCCATGACAGCTCGTAAGTAGGACATTGCTTCGCTATATTCCTCGGTATAGGCTATGGCAGCGAGAGGATGGGCTCCACCGTCGTCTTGCGGGAGGGGTTCGATGTCGGCCCAAGCTTCATCTTCGGAATACTGGGCCATTTTTTTCTATCGGTGTCTATCAAGTTAAGGAACTAGCTGTGGATATGGAACTGGTCAGTCGACGAAGAGACTCAGGTAGGTTGAGGACAAGGCGGGGAATTTCAACAACGCCAATCTCCCGCAAGCGACAACGTTAACGAACGAACAATACCTAAACCGGGACAATAGATCGAAGCCAACAATAAAGCTATCAAAGTGACATGAGGTATGAAATCTCATATTTCTAATATTAATGATCCCTTTCCCTTTGACTTTGACTAAGAATGAGGACGCCCTTACACTATCTGAGAGCCTAAAATAGACCTACTTCGGCTTGTCAGTATTATTCCTAGCAACTGGACGGCAGTTGCGATTTATGCACAGGTTCAATAAAGAAAACGCTTCTAATTAGTGATATTTGGAGGACGATACTATGCTGCTGATGTCTCTGGGTCTAAAGAACGAATGCCTATCACAAACGAACAATGAACGACCTGGGTATTCGCAGAAACCTAGTTCGAATCCCTAGCCAAGTGGCCCGCAAGTGCATTCAGCGGATTGCCCCCATAATCTCGCCAATAAGAGCACTAAGTCCGATTGAATAGAGGTGGTATAATTCAAATTGACGGCGACGACACAAGAGCCTTTTGGAGTTATATGACATGGAATATTCTGCCATTGTAATTCGCATGGCGTTAACGTTCAAGACGACTTTCGTATACTTCATAGTCAAATCCTTATTGGTGATTCTGTGAAAGCCTTCTAGATACTGTATTTCTTTGTGCAGGACCTCCTTCTCGGTCTGATGCACTGATCCCAAAATCTCCGACTCACTCCGCAGGTTTTCTTTCTCTTGCTCAAAGATCAGGTTTTTCTCAATCTGTACCTTCAATTCGCTCAATTTCTTCTGCAATTTCTCATTGTCTTCGCGAAGAGTATTCTCAACCAACTCTGCATGACTTGCCTCTTCAAGGCTAGCTTCGCTCCTGCAACTCGCTATTCTCTTGTCGTAGCTTTTTGTCCTCGTTACATAGACCAGTTTCGGGTGCCTCACAAGAGGCCTCGAGGTACGCAATCTGCTGGTGGAGTCGATGCTCAACGTCACTACGGACCCTATATTCCTCGATCTTCTAGTCGAGGGCGGCTTCAGTTGTTTGTTGTAGGAATCGCTCGTTAGTCGACTGATCTTCGAGAACTTGTCGTGAAAAGTTGTGGTTGGATTATGTACGCAGAACCTTCCTTTTCATATCATTGAGGGCCGCTTCAGAAGATCGTTTGAAAGAATCCAAAGTAGCAAGCTCCTTATAGAGATTCTGTTCGGAGGATTGCGGGTTGTGAAACTCCTTCATGAGCTCAGAAATTAGCACATCTGCTCGATTTAGACTGACTAATTGCGGCGTCTTTTCTGTGTCCTATCAGCTATTGAATCCATCAACTGGTTTTGTGGCAGAAGTGTCACTCTTATCTGTAGAAGGCTTGGCCTTACATCGCAATGGCGAGAGAGTCTCCACCCTTGACCGCCCGAACACAGCTAGATGCCGCCAAAAGCTTTTGGAGTTAAAAATGGCGACTCGTTTCCAGGTCGGTTGGGAGGGGTTGATGATTATATTTTAAGTATAAGGTTCCCTTTCGAGCTTCGCAGTCGATGAATTGGGGCAACCTTCGCACTCACTGTCCGAGCAATATATAACTATCGTAACTAAGCCTACCTCCATTCACTAATTTATATAGCTTTCGCTAATATATCGGATTTGCTCCTAGTTCTTGTAGCTAGCATTTCCCACGAGAGTATAGACATTGGAAGAATCCAACTTGTCTAGACAGGAAAATTAGAACAAATTGATATCACATGGTTATGTTGAACGTTGAATATCAGAATATGTAAGTACAGATATCTAAGAATTAACAAACAGCCAATGTAGCAAGGACATATAGATTTGCAAAAAGATCACCTTTCCAGGCCTCAGATATAGGAAACGATGTTCTATCTTCCAAATCTCGGAGCCTCCTCATCCCGGATAGGGTTCAAGTTATCCTCCAGGGGGGGAGTCTCTCTTTGCAGTCTCGCCGCAACTGCATCAGCCTCCTTCCATACCCGTAACAAATTTTGACCAACAATCTTTGCAGCATCTTTGTCGCTTACTCCTCTCCTTAGCAACTCAGCCACCAAATCGGGGAACTTGGACACGTCTTCCAACCCTTTCGGAGTGTTGATAATTCCATCATAATCAGTGCCGAGTCCGACATGATCGTAGCCGATAAGCTCTCCAATGTGAATGATATGCCGGACAACCTGGCTCAGAGTGGCATTGAGCTTATATAGGTCCGGTAAACCCGTTGGAGAATTCCCGGGAACACAAGAAATGAAATCTGGGCTGAAATTCACCATCACAAGAGAATTGCGCTGCTTAACTAGCTGAAGGATATCATCTGGTACGTTGCGAGGGTGTGGGCAGAGCGCATAGGCTGAGCTGTGGCTAAAAATTGGAGGTGCAAGGCTTCCATTCCATTCGTCCTTAAAAGATCCTACTAGAACATCGCGCATGGTGTCAGTACTAACATGGGAAAGGTCTACAAGCATGCCCATGCGATTCATTTCTTTGACAAGATCGCGGCCGGCAGGGCTAAGGCCATGCCAATATGGTTTGGCAACGACAGTCTCCCCGGAGGACGAGGAAACGCAGGCAGCATCGGCATAAATATTGTGGCAATTCCAGGTAAGCGTGGCATACCGGACTCCAAGTTGGTAATACAGACGGAGGGTCGATAGAGAGTTTCCAATTTGGTGGAGACCTTCGATCGCTGCGGGTGAGATTAGACGGCCATTTTTGAATGCTTGTATTGCCTCTGCACTGTTAGATGGCGGTGAAAAATATTTCGGATAGCTCTCTTGAAGACGCTTGAAAAGATCAAGCTGGTCTAAAGTTGCTCGTACAACTATAGATGCGTCAGCTTGCTTAGGGTAAAGGCAGTCAGCTCGTGACCATCGGGCAACTAAAGGTATACTGATAGCGCCGAGGGCACTGCATATGGTAAGGACATTCAACAGCTAGTGGAAAACGTACTCCCAGCATAATTTTCATCAGAGAAGTCGGATCCATTTTTAGGGCAGGGCATAAATGCACTCCAGAACGCCCCGCCCACTTTGCCCTTATCAAGACGAGGCAGATCTACATGGTATGGCATGCCACCATTTTCAAACATATCCTTAAATTTCGAGTCATATATATGGTTACCGAAAAGAGACCTGATCATGATCATCAGGTCATCATGGCCATCTATCAATAGAGTTAGAGGTTAGAGCTGTTTTATGCAAGACGGAAATAAGATTTACACACCAATCAATGGGTTTTCTGTGAGGATCTTATCAACTCTCTGTTCGATACTCAGATGAGTAGCAGGCCTCTGGAAGCCGCATAAATGGTTGAATTGGCTTGGATAAAAAATAGAAAGGACAAGGATAAGTGAAAAAGCAACGCTTATGGCTGAAAGACCGTTTGTTACTAATCGGGAAAGTCTACGGGGATGCCGCGGACCAGACGGATGCTCTTCTTCCAGTTTCTCTTTGGAATTCGGCGGAGATAAACTTGCCATATTAGTATTATAGGCGATATAGAGAGATGTATGCGAAGAAAGGCGCTCATCACGGTTCACATTGATTGGAAATCGTGCCAAGCATGATGATCAGGAACGGACCTTCCTATCTCCGAACTAACCTCTATCCCCATACGAAAGAACACGACGCTTCTCCAATCTTACCATTCTTTATCTTGTTCAATCATGGCTATTGTTTCCGCGTTCGCAATCATACGGTGTATATCCCTCTTCCATGTCACCCTCGCATTCTTCTTCTTAACATCCCCACGGACTATTGCGGATCAAAATGTTGTGTTCTTACTTGGAGAGTCCATGAAACTGGTAAATCCTGGCATACTCGAATGGAATACTCGATAGACTACTAATCAGCAAAAGCCCACCCCCTCAGTATTCAATAAACCCTCAGCAGCAACTGCATTTATCGCCCTCATCCTGGCGTTCCTAGGAATTATCGATCTCACGGCCGTTTCGATGCCCGAGGAATACGCAGAAATATATTGGGGTACCCAAACACCCGTTCGCCTCCTCTTCCTTTTCATCATTACTGGATATACGTACATGTTCAAGGAGGGTGGTATTCTCGCAGCAACGGGTGGGAATTATAAGCCGAGGGCCGGAGATAATTTGAAAAATAGTGTAGTATTTACTTGGGGCTTTTTGGAGCTTTCGGCTTGGTTCTGGGTACAAGCTCTCCACATTAGTTTTTTTATCATGAGCTAAAGACTGACAAACTTCTCGCAGGTCTTCATTACGCTCCGCGATGAGAGGAGACAGAAGGCGATCCGCCTAATGGAGAAGAGAAAAACTGAGATGGATCGGATGTAAGGATGTAACATACATATAGCTACCACAGAAACGTAAGAATAGGAGGGTTTTGAACCCCGGTCGGGTCTATCGTCCGTTCCGTCTCTCCCGACTGGAGGAATAAAGCCCCCCATAAGAAGTTGCGGGTCGGCTGGGGAAGCCGGAGAGTGCCTGAAAGACCTAAATTGAGGCAGGAAGGATTGTTCGAGAAGTCCGTTCTGTTTACATGGCTCCAAAAGGCCTCGAGAAAATATAGAAGCGAGTGCACACAACACCCCCTTCCACAGGAGCTTAATCTCACTGTAATGGTACCCACGGGGTAATGCATCTATCCTATATCACATTGACGACTAGGGTCACTACGGAACGTACCCCGCAAGCTCTTAAAGAAGCAACTAATTGCGGCTTCTCCGTCATGCTACCTAATTCGGCTGAACTAAATACTCAGATATTTCCACAAGGAATATGGACTCTGTATATCACCTAGAGAGATCTCCTAGATGCACCACCTTCAATTCTCTCTTCTTCTCGTCATTTATAAATATGAAAGATGTCTTTTCAATTTTGTGATTGATTGTATATTATTTTCTGCACCATAGTTTCTCTTAGACCTACTTAACACATTGGCTTTTTGCTCTTTTTCGGTTTTCGTACAATAATGGAGTCACCGCCCCCTAGTTCGATCATCAGAACTTTGCGCATTCCCTGTATATTGAACTACTAATCCAGCTCTGTAACCTGAACAGCAAGGACCTTCCCCCCTTCAATAAAAGTGCCATTTACAGGCGCTGCGATACCCCCATTCGTAACAATATACAAGATCCCTTCATCCTTGTTTGTCTTTCCAAATGCTGCGGCCGTGTCCCCCGCAATAACTGTAGAGTTTTTATTTCCAGCTACGACTTTAACCTCTACATTATCAGGCTTAATCTCAACCCGGGTTAGAAGGTTGCTCGGGTTACCTGTAATGTACGCGGTGATGGTACCGTCTCCAGATACAGCAAGGGCGAAATCGTCCCCGATAAGGCCAGTAGCTAGGACCTCATACCTTCCTAGTGCCTGTCCGGTAGACGGGTTCACTGCCACTCGGCAAAAGAGTTCTTTGAAACTGTTCGTGTAGTAGAGGTAACCGTCATGATATCGTACGCCATTGATTCCTGGAACTACAAAGGCGTCTGCGGCCGGCTTCATCGTGTCGTCCTCTAGTACAATGTCATACGCGCTTGTTATTGTGTTGAGGCGATACACAACTCCAGCGGCTGAGTCGGAAATTAAAACGGTCTGCGGAGTCTCAGGGAGTAGCGTCATGCCATTCAGAAATAAACCCGAAGGTATATCAGTGATTTTTGACACCTTTGGGCTAGCCGAATAATAGGAGCGTAGATCTACGCGCCACACGGAGTAACTGCCGGCCGTGTAGTTCAAGGTTTTATCGCTCCAGCTTCCTGCGATCACCGCAAATACGTCCTGTTCGATCTCTGCGATTCCCAGCAAGCCCAGGGCATGTGCTTCAGTGAAGTTATGCACGAGAATCGCGCCGTGCGGTGGGAATGGGTCCACCTGGTAGAGCTCGGGCTGGTCAATACGAGTGACGAGCAGCTGACCATTGGATCGCACGGCGATGTTTTCAAGCCAGGTTTCATTGGGAAATTGATGAACTGTTGTTATGAGATCATGGGTGAAAGGTTCTGGTTTATCTCGCAATGATATCGTTGCGGCGAGGGTATGAAGAGGATGGAAAAGAGAGCAAAAGAATATGAAGAATGTGAGAAGGCCATATTTGTAACTGGAGGCTATCATTTCGTCAAGATACAATTGAAGCACCTAAAAGTAGTAGAGAATTGCCACAGGTGCAGTGCATCAAGCCCTAGAGCATGCTGTTTTATAGAAAAATGCTATTTACCCAACTAGGTAGTTTTGTTAAACGGATTACTATGCAATTAGATTGGATTAGTCAACTCGCCAAGTTTGTCAGCTCTATCTAACTGACTAGCCCCGTAATCTAAGACCCCGCTCTGCTTTGAAGGATCGACAAATTTTTGCAATGATGTACCTGAACGATGGTAAGCTAACTGCGTTTGACGGCTATTATGCACTATTCTTGGACTGGTACCTGCAGGCTTCCAATCTTTCATGCAGCTTTGTCAGCTTAATCATCACTTGACATCATGCAAGCTCTATTACCTTAGAAGCTCAGACTAAGAAATCGATTGCGCTGGCGCGCTAATCTCCTTTGGATATTTGATCGATTTCTTGGTCTGAGGGACTTTAGCGAGATTTGTATGGAAGCATAAGCTTTTTTTGTAAGGAAAACTTATAAACCCCAACAAAATTAATTAATCTCTCTACAATATATTTTAAGGTAAAAATTATATCAAATTACTTAACGTAATTCACAAGCAAGCTGGCACCACAAGCATCCTAGCACCCTCAAAACTCACTAAAAGTTTAAAAATCCATACTTTAATATCTTAACAACCACTTAATAATAAATTCTAATAATTTATATTTGGATTTTCATATACATTTTGCAGCTTCTATTAAAGTTGCATAGCACTTAATTTAGTAGTTTTTAAGATATTATAATTTGGGGGCCAAAATAAGCCAAAATACCGTAATACGACTATATCTTAAGAACCACTAAACTAATTACTATGCAACTTTAATAGAAGCTGTAGAGTGTATATAAAAGTCTAGGTCTAAATTATTAAAAATTATTATTAAGTGGTTGTTAAGATATTAAAGTGTAAATTTGGTGGGTTTTAAGGGTGCTAGGATGCTTGTGGTGCCAGCTTGCTTGTGGATTACGTTAGGAGACCTAGCTCTATAGATTATAAGATTTTAGGCTTTTTATACCTTACGTGGGCCCGTATATAAGGGTACGTAAAGGTACTTACGCTTTTAATAACGGGGATTTTAACTTTAACGAGATTAATCTTAGATTTAGAAGGGGACAATATAATTCTAAAGCTGTTAGTATATAAAGTAGCCCTCTAAGATATATCTATGAACTTTTAAAGACTTTATTTTATTACGTTGTAGAGGAAATCCCTTTATAAAATCGCTAAAACTAAGATTTTTGCTTACGTTTTTAACAAATCTCGCCAAAGGCTAACTTATCAGACGTGATTTTGCAATTTGGAAGACGGCGTACAGTGATGTGCACGACCAGCTTCACCCCCCCTTTAGCGAGTTGCAGATTCGGTACGCGCATCCAATTTCGCCTGGTTGCCACCAGCTGTACATAGTAATTGTAGCGAACGACTGTGGCTGCACGCAAGGACCTTTTTGGTTGCCCTGGAGAATCGCCTTGGTTGGCCAGGAGAATCAAATTGAAGACGACGCTTCCTTTTCTCCCCCTTAACTATGCCTCCATTATGCTCGCCAAAACGCGAATACAACGCTGTCTCTGCAAAGAGGTTGACGAAATTTGGCAATATCGTACGGGTGGGAGCCTCACGATATTTGACAAAGATCACGACACTGCGGAGGAAGGCCGCCAGAAGTAATGTTCTTGTAGCCAAGCATACGGCTTCGCTACAATTACTATGTACAGCTGGTGGCAACCAGGCGAAATTGGATGCGCGTACCGAATCTGCAACTCGCTAAAGGGGGTGAAGCTGGTCGTGCACACCACTGTAGGTTATTCCGACGCTAGCTAAAAAAAATCACGTCTGAGCTCGCTGAGGTAACAAGCCCTATTACCTTAGCGAGCTTAGACGTGATTTTTTAGCTAGCGTCGGAATAACCTACGCCGTCTTCCGAATTACAAAATCACGTCTACTAGAGAAGCCTGTCTAGGTAAAAGGCTATAATAGCTAAGTAGGTTAACCGGCTACCTATATCTTAAAGTTATATATTTCTCTTAATAGATAACACTAATATAGTATCCCATTTTATATCCTAGACCTAGGGTTTTATAATATAATCCTTAGCTAAAAATAGATGTCCTACTTTAATATTTGGCTAAATATACGGTAAAGACAGTTTATTTAGCTAGAGGATAGACTAAAAATACCCTCCTTTATTAGAGAAATCTTTCCCAATGATTCCATCGGTGACCACGCTTAGCTTCCGCCGACCCCTATCAGTAGCCACGTCCAACTTTTCTGAGACCACGACTAGCTAGTACAAAAGGAACCGTTATGCTTACGGAAAGGCGAGGCTGCTAGCCATTCATTTGATATGGAGAACGCGTTGCTGCAAGTGCACGTCCCGGGTTTGCACGTAAACTTGCAATATGATACCTCTCCTGCCCAAGGCAGCCGGTCGGAGGGACAGACTCCACAGGCCCAATGGAGACCTTTGCAAGCGGGGGTGGAATACCTTTCCCCGTCTATGCATCGTAGTGAAGATGGTCTGGCCCAGATCGTGGACTTGGAGGAGGGTAACTGGGTGGAGAAATCTGCTCCGGAAGGAGTTCTCTTCTCCGCGGAGGGCCTGCTGCTTAAGCAAAGGACCACCTTGCTGCGGCTTCGTGCCCGGTTGGTTTGATGATCTGCTGCGTCGCTTATGTAGTGCAAACAATGCTTTCGATAAGAGACCAACCAATCGGAGAACCCGGTTCAATGCAAGTGCCCAATTAAATCCAGTAGATACCGCGAGCTCGAGTCTATTAACAATGAGGTATTCACTAAGCCGACCCCAGTTAATCGCACATTCGGCCAATATCCTAATCAAGTCTATTTAAGATGGTAAGGAATCATGACGGGAGGGGGAAAGGGTAAATATTTCGAGCTAGAGAAACCTTTGAAGAAATAAACAAGGTAAGTAATAGCAGAGGACTCCCTAAACGCCTACAACCACATTCCCCAACTCTACGGCTTCCGCTTATGCTTCCCTTCTTGAATCTAGCCTCGGCTTCCATTCATACCGAACCTGCTTCTATCTGAAAAGCCCGACATCCTACTAATCGTTGGGCTGGTTGGTGAAGGTATTGGAACAAAAGTTCCACCGCTGCTGGATACAGACCTCCTATGTCTTCCTCCTGGTGGTGCCTTGATATTCGCGGCAAAACCAAACCCTCTTGGCCTTGATTTTTGCAACTCTATATGCGCCGCATTTATGTGCTCTTGGCCTTTCCAAAGCGCATGGCCCTTATAAAGCTCGGTACTGCCCTCAAGGACCCAAAACCCAGGAAACAGATCCAGCAAATCTTGTTGAGGCTCTTGTGGTGGCTGCCCGAACTCTTTATCGTAGCACCAGGCCCAGCCAGAAAGTGCTTGCTCGTTCACGCCGACAGCCTCTATTGTTTCCTGGACGTACTGGAATTCTGCCCACAAATTTGCAGCTTGATTTAAGATGCCGTCCAATTTCCCGGCGAAAGTGATACCGCCATCACTAGTCATAAAGCATAGCTTCTCTAGCAATGCGTCTTTTCCTTGGTGCGCGTTCTTTTGAACCTGATCACTAAATTCTTCTCGTGTGTACGTTGACAGCAGAAGGCCACGCATCATTAACGCTGCTCTAGGATCAGCGAAAACCTGGTTTCCAAGAATATGGTCTATCGCGGTACTCTGGCTGTGAGAATTAGGTATGTGGCATGGTTGGAAAACGACAGAATTCAAATGATTGGCGAGTAAATGCATTGCAGCAGCAACACGAGCGAGTTTCGCAGGTTCTGAGTTCGAATGAGGCAAGGATAGCTTAAGTCCAGAAATGTGATTCTCCCAATCATCAGGCTTCTATAATGGAGTTAATTAGTACTCAGCATCAATCAATAGCGACGTAATGGGAACTTACCATAGAGTCCAAGACAATATCGATGTGAAAGTCATCGTGGATACTGCGATAGCATGTTTTGTACAGCCTTTCGATTCTTGCTTTCCTATAATACACGTTAGAGCAAACTTAACGAAGGACAACTAGTAGCTCTACACTCACGTGGCTACAGTGTCTAATTTCTCGAATTGTTGAACAAACCCGTTCCAGTACTGCAGTTGCCCGCCATAATCTGCGAGCTGGTTGTTCAACGTGTCTATGTGCCGATCCGCCGCAATTAGGTTCACCTCAAAATGGGCTAGGTTGGATTGACAAATTTCAAGCTCTTCGGTCGTCGCCCTCACTGCCTCTTTATGATCTTTCTTCACCGCCTCAATATCCGCCTTTGCTTTTTTTTGTAGAGCTGCTTCTTTGTCTTTCCACTCGTCATATTTAGCCATAAACTCGTCCAGTTGTGACCCTTTTGCCAACTTCAATAATTTCAACTCTGCGTCTTTTGTCGCCAGTTCTTTATCCTTCTCTGCAAGTTTCATCTTCAGCTCTACATTCTTCTCTTCAAGTCTCTTCTTCAAATCATCGCGCTCTAGGACAATATTCTCATAGTCGGATAACTCTGTCGTATGTTTGGTGAGTTGTCCAAAAAGGCCTGCTATTTCCTTCACGAGCTTGTTTACCTTTCCTCTCTCACGAGCAGGATCCTGTTCGGTTGCTGGACCTTTACTTGCAGTAGTTGTAGATGTCTCACTACCGCTCTTAACGGACGTGGCACTGGCATTACTTTGTTTCGACGACATTGTGAGAATAAATTTTTTTACTAGTTGAATATGTTAACTATCTAAACGTATCGGTTATGGCGAGAAACGTGGTACAACGCCAAAGGACTTACTTGTCTCTCGAAGTACAGTGAATAGATAAGGTTAACACTTCGGGGAAAACGATTTGGATCCGCGCAGATTGGAAAAAGGGATGTCATGGAAATAGCAACTTAAATCCACAGAGCTCATCCGTTTGCATTCAAAGCAACTGAAATGCTAGTGGGCGCGGTTAATGTGGGGCAAGGCATGCAGTCCATGGAAGGAATCTACGGGGTGCTCTCTCTACGAACCTAATGAGGTGTTCGTGCATTTTGAAAGCCAATGGAGATGAATATGCACATCACACCAGCTCACCAAGTAAAATGTGGCAGATATTTACTGGTTAGAAGTTGCGGGCGAGTGTGTGTGACAATCAGTTCTCAGTTTAGTCTCGTGTGAGTGGCTCTCGGAATGAACCAAAACTGTTGGCTAAGACCAACGGGGGGGGGGNGGCTTTGCTGCAACTTGATTTCCCACTTCCGCGTAAAACTGGATGAGAGGAGAGAATTCTCATGGGAGAGTGATATGAAGAGTACCACTATGTGAGGGGACGAAAGCGTGGAAGTGAGCTGTTTTGTTCTGAGGAAGGAAGCAGAATGCTAAAGGCATATTGTGGCGAAGGTAATAAAAGCCACACCCAGCATCGCCACAAAGCTACAGCACTACGTCACCGAATCTCAGAGAGCTCACGCCAGCCTACAGTATCCTCTGTGATGGCAAAGCCATTTCTTTAAAGTCATTTCAAGGTCACGTGTGTTATGATTTGTGAGGTCATAATAAAGTTGCAGGATACTGTAGCCTCTGCTAGTACCATTGGCATGTGCTGGCGACCAAGCGAGCCACTGGACAAACAACTTTCGTGCTTCCTTCTACAGATGTCTGCCTCGCGCTATCTCTTCCGTGCAGCTGGTGTGTGTGGGCCCAGCAGGGACTGCAGCGCAGGATGGCTAATAGTTGTATGCCAACTACGTTATCCGAGTCACACTGGGCAAAGACCAGACGGGCCAATCGTGCTTGTTTTTTGCCCGATTATGAAGGTTGCCTTATCCCTTGCAACGTCAGGGTTAGGGTAAGTGGTTCGTGCGGGAACACCACTATCCCTTCGTGTGAGTTAGCATGCTGCAGGCACCCCAGCTAGCGCAATTTTATTAGCAAGCCGCACCAAAACACCTCAACATTACAATGCTAACGAAATACTGCACTGTAGCGCCTGCTGTTGAGGTACAAGCACGTATACGGAGGTCGCCAATTGCACCTTCCCGATTAGGCAGTTAGGACACCCAAGCTTACCACCCGCAATAACTACCTTTAAGAGCATTAAAAACACCAACATTTTATTTAAAATCCATCTAGTCGTTAATGAGGCAAAAAATTCAGTAAATTAGGGTTGCAGAAGCCTCTGCTTTAGTAGTTAACGGCTTCTACCAGGGTACTTAGGCGCCCCAGAATTGTGCGACCGCAGATTGCATCCTTTTCTGCTTAGGCAGAAGCTTTTACGGCCTCAATTCTCCATGTTATTTATGCCTAATTAACGTCTAGGTATATTATATACAAAATCCCGGCATTTTTAAGCCTCTGCAGAGAGTTCCCTAAAGAAACGTATCCTAACTGCCTAATCGGGAAGGTGCAATTGGCTATTAGCGACCTCCGTAGTCAGGATAAGAGTTAGGGATCTGGTCATCTCCGGTTTTGCGTGATGCCTAACTGCAACCGTCGGAGACCAAAGATTCTTTTGGCATATCTGTTTGGGAAAAAGGTGGGTCGGGAATGCACATAATCAATACAATCGCCCAAAATTGGTGATTATGATTATATAAGGACCCTAATTCCGAGCCGCCCGGCCTCTGGGTACGCGATTGAAGAATGCGCAGTACTAGCGTATATCACCCTGCTTGCAGATCTTCTTTTCTTTAGCCGAGTCCAGAGCAATACGTACCTAGGGCCGGAAATCTGTCTGCAGCAAGTCAGACTCTATGTAAACAGGTGATTAGCAGGAAGAGCTTGGTGTGCGAAGTGAAAAAAGGTAGAAACAAGTTTAGTTCATGCCTCGAATCCCTATTTATGGATTACGACGATGAAATAATTGAGCTTTAACCAAATAGATCCATGGCAGTATCTGATCGGGTAAGCTCCGATACGGAGATCCGGCCTCTCATGTTTGGCTATTCAGATTCCAAGATGCTTGGGGAAATAAAGTCGAAGAAACTCCAACGGATACGTCCCAAGACTCCAAGGTAATTTAGATATCTCTCGGCTGTTTCTGAATAGTTCACTTCAGGAAATAATGCTCTGCTCATGCTTCATATAAAACTATTCATTTTGATAAATACAGTCTTCGGATTCCGAACTGGCACGGAAAGTTCGTACTATTGATATGGTACATTAACGCCAAATACCCCGTCTTCTGACATGAGAGTATACAAACATACACCAAGCATCATTGCTTCTTCTGCCCCGCTGGTCCCATCTCTTTACTGAACGCAAAATACGAGACTTCCAAGCTAGACACTGCCCTGATGCCAACGTAAAGAATGAGAAGGAGGGGTAAACTGGCTGTGAGACCCATGAAGATGCCTAGATGAATCCGATATGAGTAAGTTTAACTAATTCTATCGGCATGAAGTGATTGAGCCTGTTTGAAAGTTGTAAGTCGTAAAAACTCGTACCTGGGGAGAGGAACTGGTATCGCTCAAACAGGCCGCCTTCAGACTTAACGTCCTTTGCGTGACTCTCAATATCGCGCCTCAATTCCGTATGCATCGCTGTTGGGAATGGATCGTCCATTTCGTAAATTTGTTGTGCCTGGTATTGTAGTGCAGACTGCTCTTCACCTTGAGGAGTAGTGATGTAGATGACGGTGTACTTCTCATTACCTAATTTGCTAGAGATAACAGTGTCGAGGAATGAATCTTTAGGAATATCAGTTCATGCCTTACTGAAAATTATGGATTTGGAGGCGGCCGTACCATACCCGGCGAGCGTCGATGCACGATCTTCTGAGGGTAACGCAGGAAAATGAATGTTGACTATACGAGGAGAAAAGGTGACCTCGGGAATTTGGCTCTCTGAACTTTTCTTTAGCAATGCCCTCTTTGACTGGAGGGATAACCTGTAAGCCATGGGCACGTACCTGCTCCGCTAATTGATACACTCTCCGCTCCGCAGCGTGTTTTCAAATAGTCCCTTATTGTTACCTCATCTACGCTTCCGAGAACTTCAGGCACGATGGCACTGGAGGCGATGCTCTTATCTGCGCCTCCGAGCCACCGGCTTAGGTAGGGTGTGGAACGCCCGTCTGAGTAATCGCTTGATGATACCTTATCTTGATGAACGATGAAGTAGGTGGCCGAGGGGCAGTGCTTAAGAGACTCGAGGACTTGCGAATTAATGTTAGCAGAGGTGACGAGCTGAGGATGGATGGCCTCGAAGCTTTCTGCGAGCCTAGAAGTAATTAGCTTTGGGCGGAATGCGGAAGGAGATGCGGTGGCGCACTTGTCGGTTGAGAAGAGGAAAAACGGCGAGGTATTACGGAAAGCAGATACGGAAGATACTGAAATAAAGGCCAATACCCTCAGCATGCGAAGCGCCATGGCGGTAGAGAGGATGTAGTGGTCGGGGTGGTAGATAGCTTGAGACCTTGAGGCCTGGAGATAGAGCGGCGCAAGGATAACGGGCCGACAGTTTTTCCTCTTGGCGATGACGCTCTTTTGGGTCGTTAAAATGAGAGATAATTTAGTTAGTGCTGCTGCGGGTGAACGGGAGAGTCATAGCAGCTTACATCCACGGCAACCGGTGGCGCGTCCGCAGCTTTTGCGCCCGATCTGGGGGTCCGTCATGCCTTTGATATAAAGAGTCACCCTCTGAGTCTTTCTAGGTTGTGCCAACACTAGCGTCATTTCGACACCCCCAGAGAGCATCGATATATATTGCTTGCCACTAACCTTCTCCCCACCAATCCAATCCCACATTCACCACCACCTTTTCCTACTGTTCACCAGGCCTTTTTTTTGGAGCCTGCAAAGTCACGTCCGTCGCTGACTACACCCCTTTGCTTTCTTTGAATTGCCGCTGTATACCGATCTCAATTTTTGCATCTTCTAGACGTCCGCGCCACCACGTCCATTCATCCACTCATCCACGACACCATAGCCATGTCTGCAACAACAATTTCGGTCCCACAAGCTCAAGATCATATATCTACAGGACCTACGAGACGGCCAAGACGTCGCCGACTGCAAAATAGAAACGCTGGAGAGAGCCAACAAGAGCCTCAGGGTGATGACGTGGTACAGACCCAAACTCATGGCGGTCGGAGGGGAGATGGCCGGGCACAACCTGCTCGAGGTGCTGCTCTAGCAATGAGACCTGCATCTGTGACTCTATCGGATCAACTTCAGCCTAGAGAGCCTTCCAGCGCTGATATTTCTGTAACCGAGAACCCGCCGCTACGCCGGAATCGAAGGGGTCGGGGTGGAGGACTGCAAGGCCGACAAAGAGGCGGGGCGAATAGTTCTGGAAGACAAGAAGCACGAAGTTCCCATAATCAACCTGGACAGCCCGCACATCCTCACCGGACAGTTCAAGGTGGCAGACAGTTTGGAGGCCAGCTCACAATAGAAAATGAGGATAACAGCTCAAATGGGCCAGCAACTGCGAGAACTGCATCTCATCTGTACGCAGATGCTCCTGAATTCCGGCCAGGCCAACCGCATGTCCAACCAGCATCAGGAGCGAGGAGTATTCGGCCACCTCAGCAACGGAGACGAAAACTTTCGAAATCTTCTGCGCCTGATATTTCCACCAGAACACATGAAGATATCGATAACGGCCATTACGAATGTGCCATATGTACGGAAGACATTCGAAGGAATTCTCGGATATGGTCCTGCAGGACTTGCTGGACGGTTTTCCATCTTAGTTGCATCAAAAAATGGTCAGCCAACGAAGGGTCTGCAGCCGCACGTCAGGATGTACAAGGTGGTGAATTGCCTCCTCCGAGGCAGTGGAGGTGTCCTGGCTGCAATCTCCCTAAAGATTCGTTGCCTAAAGTCTTCACGTGTTGGTGTGAAAAAGAGATTGATCCGAAGCCATTACCCGGTTTACCGCCATTCTCTTGTGGTCAGACATGTTCGAGACCACGCGATCTACCTAAAAAATGTCCGCATCCATGCCCATCTCTGTGCCATAGCGGGCCATGTCCTCCTTGTTCCCAGATGGGACCTACGCGGAATTGCTTCTGTGGAAAGAAGTCCATCACGAGGCGATGCCTTGATACTGATTATGAGAATGGGTGGAGCTGTGGTGAACCGTGTGGTGAGATCATGCCCTGTGGTGACCACGTCTGCACAAGGCCGTGCCATGAAGGCCTGTGTGGTGCCTGCGAAATTCGTGTACCTGCCCGTTGTTGTTGCGGGCGAGTTGAGAAAGAAATACTTTGCTGCGACCGAGGGGATGAAGAAGAGAGCAAACGCTCATATTTTGCTAAGGATGGGACAAAAGTCGTTGAACAGTGGATTGGATTGTTCGAGTGTGGTAATTCCTGTGGAAGAGAGTTTGATTGCGGGATACATCACTGTTCGAAACCATGTCATCAACAGGACATCGAGCCTCCACATTGCCCTCGGTCACCCGATGTCATCTCTCACTGCCCCTGTGGCAAAACTTGGTTGAGCGAGATTTCGGATAAAATTAGAAGAACATGCGAGGACCCAATTCCAAACTGTTCGAGACCATGCGGAAAGCTCTTGCTATGCGGTCACGAATGCTTGCAACTCTGTCACCAAGGAGAGTGCTCTCCTTGCCTCCAGAATGTCTCAATCGCCTGCTGTTGTGGGCGGACAACCTCGTCGACAATCTGTCACCAAGGCACGGAGGAGCCTCCCCAGTGCCTGCGTGTCTGTCGTGTCACACTCAACTGTGGCCGACACGAGTGTGGTGAAAGGTGTTGTCCAGGGGAGCGCAAGGCAACCGAGCGGCAAGCTAGCAAGCGCAAACTTAGACCGCTTCATTCAGCCCCTAGGCAGCCTGACGATAGCTTTGAAGCTGAGCATATCTGTACACGAACTTGTGAGCGTTTGTTGAAATGTGGCAACCCTGAACACCGCTGCCAGGAACTCTGCCACAAGGGACCCTGTGGGACCTGCCGTGAGGCTATTTTTGACGAAATTAGCTGCCATTGTGGTCGTACGGTTCTGCAGCCTCCTTTGCCCTGCGGGACTAAGCCACCCCCTTGTCAGTTCCAATGCGACAGGTCGAAGTCGTGCGGACATTCTCAAGTACCTCATAGCTGCCATCTTGACAATGAGAGCTGTCCAAAATGCCCTTTCCTCACTACCAAGCCATGTTTATGTGGCAAGAATACTCTAAAAAACCAACCATGCTGGCTCAACGAAGTTCGCTGTGGGGAGGTATGTGGCCGGAGACTCAAATGCGGGGCGCATAAGTAAGCTCTAAACATTCTTCTTGACTATGAGAGGCTAACTTTATCTTAGATGTCAACGACAATGCCATAGGCCGGGCCAATGCGAAGAGCCATGTCAGCAGCCTTGCGGCAAAGAATTAGCAACTTGTGGGCATGCTTGTCTAACTTCATGTCACTCTCCATACCCTTGTAAAGAAGACAAACCCTGTCAACACAAAACCTTCATTACTTGCGAATGCCAGCGTGTCAAGCAGGAAGCAAGATGCAACGCGTCAAGGAATAGTGAAGGAAATACCAAAAAGTTCTTGAAGTGTGATGATGAATGCGCTCGTCTGGAAAGGAATCGCAAACTCGCCCTGGCTCTCAACATCGATCCCGCAACTCATAAGGATGACCACATTCCATATACCTCTGAGACGCTCACAATGTATCAAGAAAACCTATCATGGGCTTCCACTCAAGAGAAAGAGTTTCGTATTTTCGCTGCCAACCCAGCCGAGAAACGCCTCAGGCTCAAACCGATGCCTTCCCACCAACGGACCTTTATTCACGCCCTCGCGGATGACTTTGGCTTTGATTCTGAAAGCATGGATCCCGAGCCTCACCGGCACGTAGCTGTATTTAAGACCCCTCGGTTCGTCATGGCACCAATGAAAACTCTCGCAGAGTGTATGCGTATTCGACAATCCCAGCGAGCTACGGTGGCAAATATGAGCTCCCTCACCACAGATACACAGCGTAGAATGAAGGCTAGTAATTTGGTCGGTGACCCCTACAACGGGTTCCTTCTGACAAACCCACGTTTTGGTCTCACCATTGAAGAACTACGCTCAGCACTTAAGGATGCCATCGACACTAAATCCGGAATCACGCTGGATGTCTCATTTCTCCCAAGTGAAGAAGTTGCCCTGAATCCAGTCGTCAACACTCTAGGACTTTCTGACCGCGACCTCGAAACCCTGCTCATGTCCCTCAAACCTACCATCTCCAAATCTCTATCTGCACATTCCCTGGGCACTCTGGAGCTCTGCCGTGTCGATGGTTCCCTAAACATTTTGCGAAGGGAAACAGATAGTGGAACGGGAACGGGATGGAGTCAGGTTGCAGCGAAGGGGGCGGCGCCTATGCGTATTCAGAGGCAGGGTCCTGTTGAAGGAAAAAATACATTCACAGTATTAAGCTTATCGAAAAATAAAAAGAAGGCAGAGATAAAGAGGAAGGAGAGTGTAGTGGATGATTGGGAAACGGCAGAGCTGATGGAAGAGGAGAGAGAAAGGAAGGGGAGTGAGGGGAACCTCGAGATTGGAGGCAGCACCGAGAAGGAGAAGCCAGGAAGTGACGGAGAAAATGTGTCAGGCGAAGAGAGGGCCGACTATAAGGGTAGTGAAGTCGTTGCTGACCAGGATGGGTCAGTTTCCTTTTCGGATCCTGGTGGCCGTGCTATGGGAACGTGGGCGGAAATGGACGATGAGGATGAATGATATGGCGCAGCCATGGGACTTATGTGAGATTAATGTGGAAATTTCCCTGGTAATTCCGGCGACGTTGGCGAAATTAGCGAAGATAAGCTTGTCACGTCATATCCAGATAACTCTGGTGCCAGTAGTATGAACTCGAAAGGCGTAACTTCAGCAGAATAAGAGCCTCACTACAACATATATACTAACAAGTCTAACCGACGTGAGGGCCTACCGTGCTCCGCAACCTCTTGCAAAAGAATTCACTACTGTTACAAAACTATTATTTGCTTGAACGCCTCATAGCATACATACACCAACGCTATGCTACAATACAAACCCAGATCAATCCTCATCGTACTTATTGCTCATCTCATTTAAAAGGATGTCATCGGGTAGAGGTCCACGATTGTTTCGGACTGCAAGTACGCTCGAAGTTAGTATAAATTCTGAGCGGAAGATGTGATTGTGGTTAGCCTACCCCATTCAGTCTCAACTCTGAAAAATACCCAAATCCATCTCCTAAATACCTCCAACGCCTCCATTAGGAAAATGCCGCCTTCTAAATCATTAAAATGATCCAAATGAGGCGAGAGCTTAAAACTCCAGGTACAACGCAGCAGTAAGTCAATGATGATGGCACAGTAGTAAATCTCTTTTGCGTGAAAGTAGAGATGTCGTCGCAGGCCATACGGGTATTCTGGGCTCTTTCGAGCAGAGGAGAAGAGCGACAGTTCCCAGTCGCGAGTAACGTCCCAGTAAAAAGAGTAGAAAGAATTGAGGAAGACGAAGAAGAGCCTATGCATTGTAAGCTTATCACCACAGATTCAATTTTTCAGAGCGCCGAACCATAATCGAAACAAGCCCGCTTCAGTCATCCCGATCTTCTTAGGATCATACCCACGCTGTAAAGCACTCAGTATAATCACTGGGAATGCACTGGTATATTTCAGTGCATTGGCAAGATGTTGTCCGCCCCATCCTGAACTCCCCATGCCTCCAGTTCGCTTGTTGCCATTTCGCACGCGGAAATATTCGATGAGACACTGGCGTAGCCGTATAACGCTGGGTATGCTGATGATAAAAGGAACCATGAATTGTCCTCCGCATCCTCGATCTGGGCGTCCCGTGGAAGAATGCTTTGAAGAAAAGAACATGCAGAGCGCGATGAATAGATCGCCCAGCACCTTTGCATAAGACGTTAAAGCATCGGCCATTAGAATGTCTCCAAATTTGCCATCTTGGGCCTCAGCGAGTCCCCCGATGCTTACGCGCTTGAGCGTTGCGAGTGTGCGGAACCGGCCAGAGCGAGATAGAAAAGGGATTGGGGCAACGAAGCCGACAACGAGCACGAGTAAATAGAGGTTCGGTAGAATCTCCCAGCGCTGTACTGATGTGGAGTTCCCGCGAGTGATGGCCCAGAAAAACAGGAGTGAGGCGACGAGTGGAATTGTCAGAAAGGTTGCGACCCGGTAGCAAGAGAGGTGGTGAGGAGGGTGCGTAGGAGAGGTTCGTGAAGGGTATCGTATCAGCGCTGGCACATCCTGAGAGAGTTTTTAGCACATAAGTTTATCTGTGGTTATACGATGAGGTGGTTTTACGATCTTGATGAGACTAAGATATTGGAGGTTCAATCCCCAAGCCCAGATACCTGGATAAAGATCAGCAATGACATTCCAGGTTCTCGTGGTGGAAGTTTTCACCCACCAAGGACGATGATTAGAGCGACTCGGTAGGGCAAGGGAAGAAGGCGGCTAAACGAATCTAATTCGGGCTTAACAGCTGGGTCACCGTCCATTTTGCTGAAGCCTGAAGAATCCCCTGTCAAATCGCGCACCACCTCTTCTGTTACTTCTGTCCGGCATTCAGCGTGCAAAGAGCGACTATGGTGAGTGAAAGTAAGGGGATTAACAGAGTTGGCTCGGAAGCAAGGGGAGTCCGGATCGTATCACGGCAGCGCTGAATGGCGTTGAGCTAGTATCCACGCATTCTCCTTCTCAAATGGGTTATGGACGCCTCAGCTCGCCAAGGATTGAGCCTCAGCCCTACAGCCACTTACAGGCCAAGCCACATACTAGGCCCGCTTCTAGCCTAGCTAAATCCGCTAGAAAGAGCTGTTGCCCGAGTCGACATTAGCATAACGCTCTCGCTTGTAACGGGAATCAAAGGAAGGGACATTTCCATCCG
Source organism: Cenococcum geophilum 1.58 (assembly GCF_001692895.1). NCBI lineage: Eukaryota > Fungi > Ascomycota > Dothideomycetes > Gloniales > Gloniaceae > Cenococcum > Cenococcum geophilum. Next base: position 1,961,639 of record NW_027137564.1, on the reverse strand, counting down.
AGAGCATTGACGAGAAATGAAAAATACATCCCGCTCCAGCTTGCTCTTCGCCTTTCGACAGCTTGACCTTCAGCTCTTGCACTTCTCAATCTACCTTCACTTGTAGCAGTATTCGATTATCACGTCTACATTTACTTGCAACCTTGCTATAGCTGCAGGCACCGTCGATGCTTTATACTTTGTTGTGCAGGCTGTCGTACCAATAGACAAGATGCATACACCTGCTGTCACCGATATAGAAGATAGGTGGACAGCTAGTGGTGCTCACCCAACATATACGCCCGGCGTCGCCACGAAGCTCGGCATGTAGACCTTTTGATACTACCCTGGGACACGCAAAGACTTTTGATGTATTCTTACCTGGCCTTGCTCCCAATTTTTCGGGCAAGACTCCTAGAGACTTATTTGGGGATGCCACATAACTTGTCAACCTTCGTAGGAGGCTTGCTAATCTAGTATTCATTCTCAAGTGACCCAAATTCCGTTAGAAATGAAGAACTGAACTCTTCCGGTATATCCAACCAACCTAGCCTTTCTCTGCATAGCTTAAGAAGACGATAATATAATGCGACCCCGGCATCAACAGTGAACCTCTCAAGGAAAAAGCTTCCGATCAGAAACTTGATGTAGGTTGACGAAATCCACCCAATGTACCTTCTTAAACCCAATACGAAACCTCCCATCCTAAAATACTTCGTTTTTGCAAAAGAAATGAAATGAAAAGGTGCTTGCTAATAGTTCTTTCTGCTAGCCCAGCCTGTTAGGCAAGAAATGGAACAAGTTCCATTATGGAAACGAGAAGGGCAAGTGAAGATGGAAAAGTTAGATTTGACGATCCCGTAGACGTTCGAGTCTTGCATTATTTCAGAAGCGTTTGTGCTATAGTGCTCCTAGATGGCCAAGGTTTCTTCACTTGAATTTGTACATAGTCAACAACCTACCGGCACAGAGTGGCAGCAGAAGTGTCGAGAACCGTCTGGACGTCGACGCAGTATAGGACCTCTGTCCTCTGTTGCTCGTGCATACTGAGTGTCTTTGAACTCTTAGAAGGAAGGTTCTGAGTCGAACTAAGCGGGAAACCGTATTAGAAAACGGTTGATTTCGGTTGAACGCTATCATAAATGGTACATATAGCTTGAAGATTCTGCCAGTGGCTGAGGGTAAGTGACAACTGAAAACTTTACGAACCAAGACTTTGTCCTTTGGTCGCTTGAGTGTGTTATTTGCAACTGATGGAATGGTTAGGTGATATGAGATAAAAGAATCTGAAGAAACGAAGGGTTGAAGCCGATTCGAGAGAAAGTTACATAAATTCTTCAAGATTAATAAATCAGTCGTAGTACAGAAGGGGAGCCTGTGCGGCATTGGCTTCCACAATCTCTTTTCCACGAGTGACAGGGCAAAACGTTGAAGATGCAATTATTTACAGTAAAGTCAGGGCAAAATTCTGCGCTTCAAATATATCCGCTAGGGAATAAGGTCAAAGGAGCTTCGCATCCAGCCAATGCAGCTCGAAAAAAATTGGGACATTCAAGCTCTAGTAACACAACACGTTAAGTTACTCTTAACGCTTGAGCTTGCACAATAAAGGCCCCACCAAAAAATAGCAGTTTCGCTGTTCTGCCGACACCTGAGCGCCTTGCTCTCCCAAGTCCAAGAAACCATCCTAGAAGGTATCCCCAAAACCCGAACTCCGAGAGGCGACAATAAAAACTCATGACATATGTACAATGCAAGTCTCAAATCCTCCAATTAATTCCTCGCCAGTTGCGCTTGCGGAAGTCCAGGACTCTGTTGAAGTTGTGGGTTCTGAGGAGTTGCGCTCCGGCTCAGTGGTCGAGCAGAATTCAACCTCGGACTACCGGCTTGTTGCGGACGCTGGTGCATCATTTGCTGTCGAAGTTGTTGATAATTCTGCGCAGAGTTCGGAGACGGGCTACCGGCAACAGTTCCGCCATTCTGGAGATAAACATTCGAACCAATCTGATTTGCAGCACCAACGGCTGATACACCTGCCGCAGCGTTTATTGCAGACGCTCTCTGCACTCGCAGAGAATATTGCTTCATCTGGTCTGTAGCGACTTTTGTAACATGCTCAGGAGACCAGTCTGGATGTTGTGCCTTCAATTGATTCTGAATGTTATGAATAGCAGGGACGTGGCCGCTAGATAGCGGTCGGGATTGGTTTTGTAAAGATGGGTTGAGTTGAGACATGCGTGGGGATGCTGCAGACCCAGACATGCCGTTCATTGACGGAGTTGAGTTTCCATTCATATTCTGGCCGGCCATGGAAGCCATCATGCTGGGATTGGGCATACCGTTACCGGCTCCAATATGACTAGCTGATATGTTGCCTGCAAGATTAATTTGCTGTTGTTGTAACTGGAATTGGTGTTGGTTTGTTGATGGGTATTGGGCTCTCTGCATACCTAGTCGCATATTTTCAGGAGGCGGCATTCTCTGTTGCCCTTGGATGTTGGCCTGCATCTGAGCTTGTGGAATCCCTTGAACACCCATCTGAATTCCGGATACATTCCCGTTCGGGAAATTGCTCTGCATTGAAGGTTGGCCTGAATGTGATCGAGCTTGCATGTTGATATTCGCAGCGGGGTGGCCTGTCTGAGAGGTAGAATTCGCTAAGGGACTAGGTCCAGGCGCGTTGCCATTAGGGGTTCCGTTGCGTTGCGGTTGACCAATACCGTTAGGCATCGCTTGAGGTTGTCCTGCAACTTGACCTTGCCGTTGCTGCGCAGCAGCCTGCAATATGTAAGAAAATGAAATAATATGTCCGGAAATACATCATACCCTTTGAAGGTTTATTCGATACTGTTCTTGCTTCTCTAGTATCTTGACCTCTCTTTCGTATTTGAGCCTACTGAATTCCTGTGGTGTGTGTACACTAGTCTTTGGTGCAGCAGCCTCATGAGCTTTTCGTAACTGCGCAGCTTTTGCGGCTAAATTGCGAGTGAAACGATTAGTATCCAGTAAATAATGAAGATCTACTAACGGGGGGATTCTTACATTCTTGCTGCTTGTGCGCTGCCGATTCACGCTTACGAGCTAGTTTCCTCATGCCATCAATGATTGCAAGGTACCTGTTGTTTTTCCGCCGCTCGACCCGTATAGGTTGTGTAGTTCGTCGTCGCACTTGTGACGACAACGTCTGACCTGCAGCTTGGGCTTGTTGTTGAAGTTGCTGTTGCAACGCTTGGTGCTGTGCAGACACAGTTCTCTGAGCCGCCTCCAACCGAGACTGGTAAGTTCGAAAGTACTGCGTCTTTGACATTTCGGCTGGAAGCCCTTCGAGCTGTACCCAGCGCTCAAAACATTCCCAAGGAGTACGTCGTTCTGCACCAGAAGTGTATAGAGAGGGTAGGGATAAGGCCAAAGCAATGAGTGACCAGTTGAATGTATACTCTTTAACAAGGCTCCGTAACTTCTGATCCTCGTCCCATAACCACTGAGAAGAGACTCGAGACTCAAAAAAGCCTGTCGATGGCATCGCAAATTCTGATGGAGGTCGAAATGCATGGCCAGCCTGAATACGGTCTCTAACATGCTTATTTTCAGGATTGAATAGGGCAACATTCGTCATCTCTGGGGGGAGATCATTCCTATTGAAGCGACGACCTGGTGTAGAGGGCATAGAATGCTCTGACGTATGGGATCTGCTAGGCGTATTGACGGGTTCATCCTCCTGCTCGTATTCGTATCGGCTGCGTTTCCGGGGCGGGCCCGTCACTTGAGAAATGAGTTTTCCAGTGACAAGCTTAGATACAGGAAGAATAGGCGGTTCCGAAGTAGGGGTTGAAGGTGTGTCAGTTACCGATGGTCTCATTACTGGTGTAGGCTCATACGCAGGAAGCTCTTGGAGTAATGCGTCGCTGGCCGGTGTTCGTTCTATTTTCATTACCACGTCTCCGTATCCGAGGGAAAAGAGTCCAACAGGGGCATTCGAACCATTGAAGCCCGATAAAATATCATCATCCTCGGGGAATGACTCGCTCTCAGTCTCATTTGCGCCAGAAGGAATAAGATCTGGAGTAGGAGCATCCTGCATTTCGTCATCGTTTATTTCAGCTGTAGCGTCGAGTCTCCTGTGGGGCCGTACTTTGATTCGCAAAGATTCTTGTTGCCTAGGATTGCTGGCTACGTATTCGGCGCACCACTCCGCAAAGGTTGATGCAAGCGCAACTTTCCACTTTCTCTCCTCTTTAAAGTCAGTGTGCATCCATCTCATCTCGGCAAGGAGATGATCAAGGTGAGAAGTAGGACGAGGTGGTTCAGCACATTTCTGAATTTGTCGCAAAGACCATCTATTAGCATTTTGCAGTTGGTAAACACGCTTTAGTATCTTGTAATCTTGACATTCACGCAAACTAGCGAGGGTATTTGATGTTGTAACTGTTTTTCGGGCCGAGCTGAGAAGTTCTTGAAGGGGAGTAGATCGCGGGGGATGGTGTGCCTGGAAGGAGAATAGGCCTTGGAGATAATCCTTGCTCGAATCCTGAGAGGCCCCTCGAAGTGCAGCATAATCCTCATTGTAGAGTTGGAGAGAATTTACAGGCCGCAAATTCTCTTGCTTTGCAAAAACTACAGAAAGCTTCGATTTATCTTTGCGTTCACTATTGCGAGGCTGGCTTGGGCTTCCCGAGGTAGAAGCGCGAGTAGAGCTTGGTGTCAAAGTACCATTTACGGGTGCTGTTAAGCTAACAGACGACTGAGATTTCTCAATAGGGGTCTTTGAAATGGCTGATGAAACATGAGCCACGGTCTCTTCCGCATTTGGTGTGAGCGGTTTTTCCTGTTTTTCGTGTGTCACTGAATTTGGTGCATCTTGCATTTCAATATCAACAGGAGGCGTTGGTTGTTCGGTTGGTGCCGCCTGATGGTGTTTAGGCTTCACAGCAATAGTGTCAGTATTCGCCAGACTAGGTGCGTTTTCCTCTAAGGGATCTGTGGGTGCAGTATGGATTGTGTCCACCGCTTGTACTCCTGAGGAACCATCAATGTGCGAAGAGACGCCATTGCTCTGGTTCTCTGATACGACATCTTCGGCTTGGCTAGTAAGCGAACGACCTTCGCCTGCGAAAGAAGATTGACTATGAGGGACTTTCGAGTCGAAGTACTTTGAGTTCCGGGCAAGTCGGATGGCTTGCTCGTCTTCCAATTGCAACTGCGCGTCCGGTGTTTCAGGACTGAGTGCACGAGCATCTTCCCTTGCAACTTTCATATTCCACTTCAAAGTGTTGTCGTGCTCATCTTTAGCTGTCTGCTCGCTTGAGCCGTGATCTAGGCTAGGTTGCCGTAGTTGGGCTACACCATCGCGGAAAGTCTCCTCATCTGGGCTTGTGTCGGGCGAGTGATGGTTGGGATGAGGGGTAGCGGTAGAGTAGGGGCCCACAGTCGAAGATGGAGAAGAGGTAAGTTCGCCAGCAACGGATCCATGGGGTAGGCCAAGCCTCTCATCTTCCTTCCGCTCTCTTTGCACCACCTTTTCCTGGGCGTTTTCAATCTCGCGCAAATGTCGTTCCTGTTCCTCTTTCGGAGGTAAATGCACTACTTGAGGCGGTCGAGGTGTCAAATCATAATCATGATTTGGAATCTCTGATTCTGGTAGGTTGGCGATATCTCCAGATGTGATAGGCACGTCTTTCTTAGGGTCGATGCTTGGGCTATCTGACAAGACATCTGCTCGAGGATGAAAAGCTTCATTTTCATTTCCCTCAGAGAGCTTCAAGAGTTTCGGTCGAGATACTGGAGCGGGGTCGTCGGCGGTAACCTTGTCGAGAACGATGTCGTCCGAATGGGTGTCTCCACGACTTTTCGATTGAGTGAATGTATTTTGGTGCACACTGGTTAAAGACTTTTGTGGGCGCTTCGCCATGCCGTCATCGACAGCTGCGAAGTCGTTGGTTGGGGATAAATGGGTTTGACACGGCGAGGCAGAGGCTCCCCTGGGCTGCCCATCCACTGCAACGGCGCCGCTAACAATGGACGGTGGCGATGAGGTTGATGAGAAGGACACAGGAGCTTTGGAGTTTGACAGGCTCGGAGATTTGGGTGATACTTTTGCATTTTGGTAAGATGACGGGAGAGTCGAGTCGTTGAAGTATCGACCTCTGCAAGTGGGCAACAGCGATCAGCATTTAGAGCGAGCGACTTGTCGAAAGGATATTATTTATCAATTGGAATAAGGAATGAGTGATCTTACTTTGCAATGTCATTCTCATCTAAGAAGCGCAACTCATTTTCGTCGGGCTCAGCATCGAAAAGCAGATCGTGGAGTTTTGGTTGGTGGGCTGCGTTTAGAAGGGCCGTGTAGGCGTAGACCTCGCGCAGTTTGCGCTTCCGGGAGAGCTCACAGGTTCTGCACGGCGATATTAACACAACCGCACGATAATAAAACAAACGAAGCGATTTTTCGGTTTCGCATAGTCTCAAATAGTAAAATAGTGCAATGAGCGACCGTATAATAAATGGTCACTTACGCGATTTCATTCTTTTTCGCCTTTGAAGTCGCATCACGAACGTCGTCTAGGGACATATGAAGGCCGAACCTGACTGAACGACATCCGTCATTCGCGAGTAAAGCCAAGGTGATGGATTTGAGCGTTGTTTTGCGAGTTTGTTGATGAAATGTGATGGATTTCTGATCAGACAAGCACAGGAGGGTCTCTGTAGATGGGCAACACTTCGTGAGTAGCAGAGGTTCGGCGGAGGGACGGCCAAGCAAATCATCCCCTCGCATTCACTTCTATCATCACACCGCCCTAGATAAGTTTCGAGCTTGCCAGTTTGGGCCGGCAGAAAACCGAAATTTTAGGTCAGCGAGGAAAAACATCACGTAGCTCTCTCGCCCATATACTTGACAGCTGCAGTAACGCCGCCCACACACGCAGAGAGCAAGTGCAGAGACTGTAGAAAGAGCCATGGGCAAGAGAAAGCGCGAAGTCGTGGACGCGGCAGCCGCAAAAGGCACCACAAAGAGCAGGAAACAAGAGATCGTTTCAACACCACTACAAACAAAATACTCAAGCATCCAGCAGCAAAAAACTCCACCAAGCAGCAACAAAACCAAGAGCACAGGGCTCAGGACAACTCTACATGATGGGAGCAAAAGGCCTGCTTCTTCCTCAGCTTCAGCGACCGATAATTGGACGGATACAGCCACTATACAGATCGTCACCGGCTCTTACGAACGAGTTCTGCACGGCCTCACAGCAAAAATTCCCAGGAATCCCACACACGTCTCGCCTGGGAACACCAGCAAGATTGAATTCGCAGATACGTTTCTCTTCAATGCACACTCCTCAGCTATCCGCTGCCTTGCTATCTCACCGCCCTCTGCATCCACCGATGAACATTCCCAAAAAGTTATTCTCGCAAGCGGCGGCACCGATGAACGAATCAACCTGTACAATCTATCCACGGCGCCTCCGCCTATAGGCTCAAAACCACCAATTCCAACACTAGCTGGTATGACAGTTTTAGAGAACCCAAAAAACCGTGAGCTGGGTTCGTTACTTCACCATTCATCCAGTATCACTGCGCTATACTTTCCAACGAGGTCTAAACTGTTATCTTCAGCAGAGGATAATACAATAGCCATATCGCGAACAAGAGATTGGACTGTACTGTCAACTATCAAAGCTCCTATTCCCAAACCTGTTGGAAGACCCAGTGGAGACACAGCCGCTCCGGGTGAGGTCCCAGCTGGTGTTAACGATTTTGCAGTACATCCAAGCATGAAGCTTATGGTTAGTGTGGGGAAAGGAGAGCGATGCATGCGATTATGGAATTTGGTAACAGGCAGGAAAGCTGGTGTGCTGAATTTTAATAAAGACATGCTGCAACAAGTCGGTGAAGGAAAATGGGGGACTGGCGAGGGCCGAAAGGTGGAATGGGATATTGAAGGCGAAGAATTCGCAGTAGGCTTCGAAAAGGGGGCTGTAATATTCGGCATGGTGAGTAGTTTGTTCCAGGAATTCGAATTTGGTAAGACTGACCGCTTCTAGGATTCGAAACCGAAGGCACGGATATTGCCAGCGCCTTTAACAAAACTTCATCAAATCCGTTATGTCCCAGGCTTGGGCTCTTTGCATATTTTAGCTTTGTCAACTGAGGACGGTCGCATTCTTTTTTATAACACTCAAATAGTTACTACACCGGCCACAAATCCCACCGAAACCACAAAGACAGTTGATATTCCAGCCTGTACTCTTCTTGCACAACTCGGTGGCAGGGCCGCCGGAATCGCCGGCCGTATCAAAGACTTTGAGACCTTAGTCCCTTTTTCGACAGAGTCATCACCGTCTAGCAGCTTGATCATCGTTACAGGAAGCAGTGATGGCGCAGTCAGGCTGTGGGAATTGAATTCGGAGGAGTTGCATGAAGAAGAGAGAACTGAAAGCGAAGATGCGGACCCCAAATCGAACGGATCTGCAGCTAAAGCAGCAAAACAAGTCGGCCAGCTTGTCGGCACATGCGAAACTGGCAACCGCATCACATGCTTGAAAGCGTTTGTAATGATAGGAATGCCAGAGGATGTGCGAGATGAAGCAGAGCTTGAAGCAGAAGGTTTAGAAAATGACACTAGTAGTAGCAATGATAGTGAATAAAAAAACACACTTTCTTTGCTCCGCCACATAATTTAAACTTCTAAAGTTCTCTAAGAGGGAAATCTTCTTCCCACGGCCTCTTTCTGCAGTTGGTTTTGCCTGATTTATTGACCGCTTCCCTAGGCATTACTCTGTCTTCTCTAGCCACTCTATCTCAACTCGTTCTCCAACCACCCTGGAATTGAACCATTCAAGAATCTCAATTTTCTCCCCTACAGCTTTTGCACCTTCTAGTACGTCAGCTCTCATAATACCCTCGACAGCAAAAAATAGTTCCACAGTCGCTAAGTTCCTTGCGATGCATGCCCGACTGCCGAGCCCAAATGGAATATGATCCCTGAGCATCTCTGGCGTGGGATCTAGCCAGCGTTCTGGCATAAACTCCTCGGGAGTCGGGAAAACGGCCGGGTTTAAGTGTAATGAGTAAGGCTGTAGTCCGATAATGGTAGATGGCGGAAGGTACTGTCCACTTGGTAGGGTAAGCCCCGAAGATGAGACAACACGCGGCATGCGTGTTGGATTAGCCATGCTGAGGCGAAGGCCTTCTTTGATGATACCGGAGAGGTAAGGCAGGGTTTGAGGATCAGATGAGGGGTTGGAGATGAGTTCGGTTCGAAGGCGGGTATATCTAGAAATTGGTCAATATGGTTCTACCTGACTGTGTACATGATATTGAAGCCGCTTTGAAACGGGTCTGAAACAGGGCAACATACTTCTCCGGATTCTCGGACAAATACCAGCATATCGTCGCTAGATTCATCCCTGTCGAATCTGTGCCAGCAAACATGAGATCTTTACACTGGGCTTTGGTCTCCTTTTTCGAGATCTTTGCTCTGAGCATGCGCGCCTGGTACGTGTTCTCTTCAAGGTCATCTACATCCACCTGCTCCACTATTCTTGTAACAAACTCATCCACGTTCTCCATGCTCTTTTCCACTCTCACCTTATTTTCCGCAAAATTAGCACTCAAGGATTCCAGAAATGTGAACGCCCACTTAGGTAAGTAGAAGAATCTCCCAACAGCAACAAAGGAGTCCACGAATAACCCAGCGCTCAGTCTATCTTTTTTCTCAATATCCTCCTGTAGGGCTCCATAGACCGTCCCAAAGAGATATCCTGTAACAGCATCCAACGCAAAAGCTCTGGCACCTCTTAGCAAGTCCACACTTTCTCTGCCTTTTCCTCCCCTCCCCTTTTTCAGACTCGCGTCACGTTTCTCTTTGGTGCTAGCAACCCACTTCTTAGCCACCTCTCTGATAACCCCCTCCCCATCCTTGCGAATTGCACTCGTACTGAACAAACCGGTCACACTTCTTGCCCTCACGGCTCGTTTTTCCTTGTCGAGCTCCGAGAAAATGCTCGGGAAACCATCAATGTCGAAGTTTTGGTAACAATTTGCTTTACGCATACCTCCCGCATCCGTATATACAACCTTCAGCGCCCTACCATCAGAGACACTAACTTCGTTTGGTGCGATTCGGATGACAGAGCCGTAAACTTTGTGCAGGCGATGCAGGATGCGAGCTTCGTGACCAACATAGGTGATGTAGTATAGGTAGATAGATGACAAGCGAGCTAATAAGGGGCCAGGGATGTGAGAAAGAGGGTGGAAAAGGATATTATAGAGGAGATAGACTAGCAATACGTTGAGAGTTGAAATCAGTAGGCAGGCTAGGAGTAGAATAGCAGTTTGGTCCGGGACTAAGAGAAAGTCGAGAAATTGGACAAATGCCATTTTACAGATCTAGTCGGCGAGTAAATATTGCCTGAAAAATGGGTGATTTACAACCGGCGAGTTGGAATTTATATGATAAGAATTGTTGTATCGAAAATTGCTTGTGACTCCACACCGACGATAAGGTGTATTTGACTGCTGCTGGTGTGTCACCAGAGAAATCCGACAAATTACCGAGAGAAGGAAAATGCTATGCGGGAGCAGCAGGACAAACCCACCTACCCACCCAGCCTGCCATTTGCTTGCAGAGCTTCATCACTCTGACTATCAGTTACTCCAAAATGTGAAGAGTTAAATTGCTTTTAAAGTCTCGACTCTCTCACCGAATGTCAATTAAGTTTATAGGGCTTGAGCCTACACTATATGGCTTCTATATGACAATCTAGTTGCTGGCTTATAAGTCACACGTGGACGTCCTAGTCCATGTCGCGATAGATATCTGATTTACAGTCTAACAGAACTAAAATTTTCGTCTTACACAGCGTTCCTTGGGTACCACTAACCCTACCTACCTAATTAGACGACAATTGCGCTGAAAGCGTCGTCTTCACTTTTCGTCACAGTATCCGGGAGATTTTACCACTCCACCATGCACCCAGCTCGAAATAGTCAATACAGTCGTGTATGCCATACCAACAATGCCAAATATACAAAGAAGTATGTCCGACGTCTTCGCTAGGCGGCTACTGGCTATCGCTCTGTAGTGAAGCATAGGCTGAGAGTAAAGTCAGCGGTGTTCTGGTTCTATTGATTAAAGGAAGAGCTTACTGGGTAGATGTAAACTAGTGGGATGCAAGCAAAGCTGCCGACAAGTGCCACAAATTTATCCAAGTCGTTGGCTCCTACCCATGCGAGCATAGCACAGACCATGACCATGAAAAATCGGAAGACGTTTTTCTTCCATTTGATGTAGGGGTTATATTTCCCAGTTCGGCTGAAAAGCTGCTGAGACGTGATCTCAATTGCAGGGTAGATCTGTAGAGGAGTAGAAAGAAGGATTGCCAGCGAATAGATGAATTGCACACCGTTGACAAATTTGTCGTCTTGCGGCATATTTAAGATCACGACAGTTTTAGTTTTTGATCCGTATGCGGCGTACGAAAGAGCACCCATGCTGACGAAAATGACGGTGATAATAACCATAACTCCCGCAAGGACTTTGGGAAACTTATTTGGGTTCTTCATTCCAGTCTGGATTGGGATGATGAGACCGATACCCTCAAAGGTAAAAATGGCTGTTCCAATAAACAACGTCCAGTCCTGGCTGTTGAAGTTCTTGATATCCGCAACGCCATGCTGGGCAGCAATTGTGTAGATGTCGTAGTAATAAAGGTAAACGAGTCCAAGCACGATGAAAATATCGGCGACCAGAGCCAACTTTTGGATATGGTTGATGTTCCGGTAAAGAGAAAGAGGGAGAAAAATAATCATCTGCATGAAGATCATGTATTTGATGTCAATGTGAGTCCGGCATTTGGATACTGCCAGAATGAAAGCTTGGAGATTCTCCGACACGAAGACAATATATGCGGAAGAAAAGCCAATTTGACTGATGACAAGCGAAAAGTTGATGAGATTGCGCATCCACTTTCCGTAAAGAACGTTGCCCATTTCGCCAAAGGAATGCTCCACTTTTAGGCGTGTTGACACTAGGAGCACGAAACAGTAGTAGCTCAAGGCTGCAACTCCAAGTAGAACTAAGTTGCTGAACAACATGCCTCCGTTGAGAAAAGCTCTGGGCAGAAAAAGAACTCCTGTTCCAACAAAGGATTTGAGCAATAACAAGGCAGCGCCAGATGGACTACCTTTTCCAGCAAGCCTTTCTTTTCGTTTACGCTTCTTCTTTCCTGGGGTCAGAAGTGCACTCCCTTCCCCATACTCACGGCCATCGTTATCACTCTCACCACCTCCAGTTTCCTCGTAAGTGTCTGACGAGAAGTATTCATCCGGTCCTAGGGCCTCGTCGTCTTCCTCCAATTCTTCACCAGCGAAGTGGCCATATAAACTAAGGAACTCGATAAAATTGCTCGTGAAAACAGGTGGTTGCTGCCGCCCTGGCCTTGGAGATCCAGCTGCTCCATAGTTTGACGGTCCAGGAGATGGGCTGGCAGCAACTCTTCTAAGGTAATTACGCCGGAAACCACCGGGCTGCTTGATGCTGTCGATATTCAATATTTGATCCTCGGGCTTTGGCCGCGTGGTGTGGAAACTCCGGCTCCTTTTCATCTCCGCTCGCTCTTCTGCTTCTTGCTGCTCTGTCCACCTATATATTTGCCGCGTAATATCTCCTCCCTGTAGTTGTAAACTGGAGAATTCATCATCGTCTGCTGATGCGCTCCTTCCCCGATTATCTGAGCTTTCTCCATTGCGGTCGTACGTCTTTCTTGGTGAACCATGTGTATCAAGCCCAGACAAATTTGACGAAGAACCTTTTGAGGGGCCAACAAGATGCCTTCGCACAACCTCAGGGTCTTCATAAGGTATTGGACTTCCAGAGCCTCTCCCATCAAGGGACTCATAGTTGCTACGTGGACCACGGCTAGAAGCTGCAGCAGCTGCGGGTGAAAGGGGACGCAAGGGAGGTGTGTCAAGTCGAGGCGGACTATTCCTACCGAATGACTCTTTCAACGCATGAGATAGAGCAGACTCTCCAGGCCCTGGAAGAGAGGACTGCGGTTCGCCTAAACCGGGAAGAGGAGTTTGAGACTGTGATGGTTCGGCACTGGCTAACTGACTGGGTGTAGGAACCTGTCGAATCGTTGGAGAGCCTGGGCCATGTGAAGGAACTGGTGAATCTAAGCGTGCGACGAATGTTGCTCTCGAATATGAACCCTCAACAGTAGGTGAACGACTTTCACTCGGGTCGGGAGAGCCTTTGGAAGTAGGCACCGGCCTTGGCTTTGACTGTGCCGACGATTGCCGGCGGTGTTCTGCCATTGTCATTGAGACGGAGACGGAGTTGTCCTCGGGAGTGTAAAAGGTTGCGTCAAACGCTGACACGAGGTATACTTTCAGAGAGTCAAAACGGCAAGTGACGAGGGTGATTGTGGTCTCAAGTCTGTTGAGCGAAGCAGGTGGAGATTAGTGGCAGACATGGGAGGGCTTGACTCGAGGTATTGGAGGATACATACACAGGGGCTAGAGAGGAAGAGAGCTGGGCAGCGAGGTGATGTGGACGGGGAGGAGTTGGGTTGAAGGAAGGATTAGAGGGATTAAAGAGAGTGCAGTGTGTTCAGCGCACGAGAAGGCGAAGTCATAGTCACGACGCTTCACTTCTCAGACGTGGTCCATGTTGATGGCCGGATGCCAGGGGCGCTGGACGAATACGTGGGGGCTTTGGGGGTGCACAGATATTTTGGCGGATCAGCTGCCTTCACCAAAGCCTTTCTGTGGGATTGCCTCGCTGGCATTGGCTGCCCTTACTCGCTTGCTCTTCGGGCCTCACGCCGCCGTGGAAACACGAGTTGCCCTGCAAACATCTGTTCATGCCTTTATTGAAGTTCTGCATCTCCTTCCCTTTTACACTTCCGCCTTTCCATCATCTCCCCGCGTCCATGTCTCCTCTCCCGGGGCGCGGTAAAGAAACGGCATTCCAGGCATGGTTTAAAAATCAACCCTATCCTTAACCCCTTGGATATACCTCCTCACTTGTCTCGTGACCCGCTTAGAAGTGCCTGCTATCCATCATGTCAGGCGCCGCTGATGGCACGCCTACGCAGAGGCGGATGCCACCGAGGACTCGATCGAATTTCCTAACCCGCACAGCCACTGATGATGCTGAGCAGCTAGAGAGGCGTTACTCCACGTTTCCCTCTCCTTCGTCTCAAGAGGAGACCCCACTTCTAGATGTATCTGCTCATTCTGGCCACATGAATAACCCTTATGAGCCAGTGGACAACGATGAGAGCCAAAACGACCAGCAACCACAGCCAACCCTCCTGCAAAGGCTATTCTTCTTGGGCAAGCATGGCGCATCTCAGTTCCATGTGGGAAGACAGGTCTCAAGTGGTCATCGGAAAACCACGGGCCACCCAATAATGGCTGAAGATTCTCTTATTGCGCAGATGCATGCTCATGGTGATAACAAACGCCATAGTGTAGATGTAGGCAAGCCAAGGCCTGGAGCATTTCCCAGGCCGGTTGGAGGAACGTCGAAACTGGGCACTTTTGCTGGAGTCTTCGTTCCTACCTCTCTCAACGTCCTTAGCATATTGATGTTCCTACGTTTTGGATTCATTTTGGGACAGGGAGGAGTTGTTGGCATGTTGGGTATGAGATGTTCAAATTCATTGTCTCTTACGAATAACTGCTAACATGGTTACAGGAATGCTCATTGCTTGTTATGCTATCAATCTTTTGACCACTTTATCAATTTCGGCGATTGCGACGAATGGGACTGTAAGAGGTGGTGGTGCGTATTATCTTATCTCACGGAGCTTGGGACCCGAGTTTGGCGGCTCGATTGGTATCGTTTTCTACCTTGGATTTGTTTTCAACACGAGTATGAACGCCGTAGGTCTAATTGACTGCTTTATTGAGAACTTCGGTTCTAGCTCAGGCACCTGGTATCAGTGGATGCCCGAAGGTTTCTGGTGGCAGTATCTTTGGGCAACCATTGTTCTGCTCGTGTGCACTGGCATATGTCTAGCTGGCAGTAGTCTGTTCGCGAGATGCAGCAACGGTCTTCTAGCCATGTTGCTGGTAGCTACCTTCAGCATACCGTTTTCTGCCCTTATCATGAAGCCATTCGAAAGCAGACGATTAGGTATCCAGTACACGGGGCCAAGCCTTGAAACTTTTAGAGGCAACCTCATGCCCAGTTTCACAAAGGGGGCCGATGGAAGTCAACTAAAGGGCAGAGAGAATTTTCAGGACTTGTTTGGTATTCTTTTCCCTGCCACTGGCGGTATCTTTGCGTAAGCAGCTTCTAATGCCCTGAAAAATGCATGCTAATTGTACTTAGTGGTGCGAGTATGTCTGGCGATCTGAAGCATCCAAGCAAAGCTATTCCTAAAGGAACATTGTACGGCCTTGTATTGACCTTTTTCTCATATGCCATAGTTGTCCTTTCAATGGCTGCTACTATTACTCGAGCTTCGTT
The DNA here is from genome assembly GCF_001692895.1 of Cenococcum geophilum 1.58. Classification (NCBI taxonomy): domain Eukaryota; kingdom Fungi; phylum Ascomycota; class Dothideomycetes; order Gloniales; family Gloniaceae; genus Cenococcum; species Cenococcum geophilum. The sequence goes on along the minus strand of NW_027137564.1, from coordinate 1,946,182 downwards.
CTACCAAAATACAAACGTCATTCAACTTGTAAGAATCCTTTTCAGAATCTAGAGATCTCTTTTTAACGCTGCATAGGTCAACGTATCTGGCGTGATAATTTTACTTGGAGAGTTCGCTACATGTTTCTTTTCAGCATTGATGGGAGTTATCGGCTCCGCCAAATTACTACAAGCACTCGCCCGAGACCATCTCATCCCAGGTCTCTCAATCTTCGGCCAAGGCACTGAAAAGGCGGACGAACCGACCTACGCCATCATTATAACTTATATCGTGGCTCAACTCACCATGTTATCTGATATCAACCGAATTGCTTCTTTCATTACCATGACTTACCTCATGACTTTCCTAGTAACGAATTTGGCATGCTTTCTACTCAAGATCAGCTCAGCACCGAACTTTCGACCGTCATTTCACTATTTCAATTGGGGGACCGCTGCCATTGGTACAGTCGTCAGTGGAGCAACGATGTTCTTCGTTGACGGGTTGTATGCATCTGGGTGCGTTGCAATATTAATTGTAATTTTCCTCATAATCCACTACACTACTCCTCCTAAGTCATGGGGAGATGTTAGTCAAAGCCTCATCTACCACCAGGTTCGAAAATATCTCCTCCGCCTTAGACAAGAGCATGTCAAGTTTTGGCGGCCTCAAATTCTTCTTTTTGTCAACGATCCTCGCAGACAATACAAGCTTATCCAATTTTGTAATTCCCTAAAAAAGGGAGCTCTTTTCGTCCTTGGTCATGTCATCGTCACTCAGGACTTTGGCGGGGCAGTGCCTGAGGCCAGGCGCCAACAGACTGCCTGGACGAAATACATCGATTTTTCCAAAATCAAAGCATTTGTCAATATCGCTATATCACCTGCTGTGGAGTGGGGTGCTCGAAATATTGTGCTTAGTACAGGACTAGGTGGCATGAGACCCAACATTGTCGTAATGGGTTTTTACAACCTCAACGAATTAAGAGAATCAAAACCGCTCATCGATGTACCCTCACCCCAGCCATCTCGACCATCATCGGGAATGGAAAACCGTGACCCAGATCAGAAGGACTCTCAAGAGAGAACAAGGCTGGGCAAAGATGACCAGTTGCATGGCAAATTGCCTACCGATGCGATGAGAAGAGAAAACGCTATTGGAGTTCAAAACTACCTTACAATACTCGAGGACCTGCTATTACGCCTTCAGATCAATGTCGCTGTCGCGAAAGGATTCCAAGACCTAGAGATGCCCGGACCAAAGCCCACCAGAATGGAGAAGACATTGTCTATGTTACATCTCGGTGGGAAGAATGAAGATGAAAACAGTAAGAAATACATCGACATGTGGCCTATTCAGATGTCAGCTGAGATTGCCGCTGCTGGTGAAGGTAGCTCATCCAAGCGAAACGTATTAACGACCAACTTCGATACATATACTCTCATTTTACAGCTCGGATGTATTTTGAATACGGTGCCCTCGTGGAAAAGAGCATACAAACTACGTGTAGCGGTATTCGTAGAATACGAATCAGACGTTGAAGAAGAGCGGGGGCGCGTAACTGCTCTTCTAACAAATCTCAGAATACAAGCGGAGGTACTAGTCTTTTGGCTCGCAAGTGGCGGTCTTAAAACATATGAAGTGATCATCAATGCAAATACCGAGAACGATAACGAGAATGCAGATGCTGTGCATGATGTCAATGAAGCTCTGAGTGAAGAGGAATGGTGGCGGGATATCCAGAAACTTCGAGATAGGCCGGGTTCCATAAGCGCTAGTCAGGAGTTGGCAGAGGTTGAAGGTTTGCTTGGTGCCGTGACCAATTGGCCGACATCCTCGTTCCAGCATGGAAGACACGATATCAAGGCGAAACGATTCGAAGGGTTACGGAAAATGCTTCGGAAGTCGAAACGCAAAGCCTCTATGGGTGACATCAACCAGCTAGGCGTCAGTATCGGAATGCGGACTCATAGGTTACTTCCTGACCTCGTAAGTGGGCACGGAAGCGCAAGTGAGAGCTCGTCTTCTAGCGAAGAAAGTGGTGAAGACGCCATTAACAGCGAGAGCGAGGAACTGGCTGCGAGCGAAAATGATATTGACGAATACGACTTGGACGCTTCCGAGGATGAACTGCCAATTATCCCCGTGAGGAGGACTCGAAGTATGGGGGCGAGCGTGAGAATTCCATTTCCTTCAAAGATGTTCGGTCTACGTCGGGTCCTCGATACAGAAGACACTTCATCAATGCCTAAATTCAATCCATTAAGACCTCACCCACAAGCCACGTCCTCCGATACCGCACTTTTAGGAGATGCCGCCAAGCCCGACTCTTCAACTCAGGGCCGGGGCAGTCCAGCAAGACCTGGCGTCTCTTCTCCACAAACACGCCCCCTGACGCGGTCGCCAGTGATACGGCACCAGTATCCCCCCAAATTTTCGTCTAAACCGGTGCCCCGAACAACTATCGCGGTTGAAGACGGCCCTGGTCCTTCGATTATGTTCACAGACCAGTCATCACCTGACCGTAGTCATAGCCACCAGTCTATTTACCAACACTTCTCAACTTCTCAAGCAGAGGAACAGGCGAACAGTGGGGATAAAAATGGCAGAGAACCTGAGTCGTCCCATTCTCAAGGCAACAATCAAGCATCCGGCTTCCCATTTCAGCAGGCGATCCCGCTAAGCTTCAATGATCTTCCTTGCCGGGCACAACATCTTATCCTCAATGAATTGATAAGGCAGCAATCTGCAGACACTGCTGTAGTCTTCACAACATTACCAAGTCCCATCGAAGGCACTTGTGAAAGCGAGTCGGACAGCATGAGATACTTGAGTGATCTGGAGGTTTTATGCCAGGGCTTACCGCCGGTATTGCTTGTTCATAGCAATAGTATGACTGTGACTATGAACCTTTAAGAGAATGGAAAGCACATCTAGATTATGTTAGCCATGGGATGGATGCATAAGTTCCATATTGGACTAAATTGTTGTACATAGGGAGTGCTGTGGATTTCGAACATTCAATAAACATACACAACTTTTATAATATAAGAATATATATCTTACTAATCCTTTATGAACTTGGATGAGCGTAAGGTCATGCACTTCAATATTTACGTAGTGACTTTTCTCTTGCTGTCGTCGATTCGGCGATATGGGCTTATCGATAGTGGCGGATTAAATGCCAAGATTTTAATCCCACCACGAAATGTTCAAAGGGAGAATCCGCGACGCAACCTCATCAAGCCCTCACCGCGCCCTTACCACCAATTAATGTGCCTCACCAACGCTTCTCCTACGCCAGGCATACACACCTATACTATAATATCATAATGCCGTCGCCTACTACCACCCTACTCATAGAGGGTAGCTTTGACGAATTAGTCGACGAACTCGCACAATACATCGACAACCTGAAAAAGGCCCAAGGCGACGAAGGCTCTAACCTTCAGGCAGAATGCGCACAGCTGCTGCAGGAAAACAAGAAAGATGATGTCCTCAAGAAGCTGGTGACGGGGAGTCCGGCGCTGAATCAAGCGCCAGAGAAGGGTGAGCAAGACCAAGGATAGGCTTATACACTTTACTGACTGTAAGCCATTCAGAATTCATAGCGGCATACAACCTCCTTGTCCACCTCATAAAGCAGTCTCCAAATTTGAACATGTTTCTACCCCGAGTTTGCCAAAACCTATCGAGCCCCATCCAATCGTCGCCCTCCAACGGCGCTGGTCTTGCACTATCGATATTAAGTACAGTCTTCAACACCCTTCAGCCAGACAACGACAACCGTTACCATGTCTTCCTTGCGATCCTACGGGTTATTCGGGCCAGCGCAAATTTCGAAACTCTTAAACCCCAACTCAGACATCTAGACGAGTGGCTCGTGCAATGGGAAATGGATGAAGAAGACCAGCGAAAACTGTACCTTGCCGTTACTGACGTCGCCGCCGAAGCCGCCGAAGACGAGCAAGCTTACCAATACCTAATCCGCGCTCTACGCACGATCCCCTCAGACGAGGCTTCGACTCCCGAAGCGCGGACGCTCTCTCTCCGTGCCCTTAAATCCGCCCTGACACATCCTTCCCACTACGATTTCCAAGACCTCACCGACCTTGACTCAATCCAGGCTTTGCGAAACTCAGACCCGGTATACTTCCAGCTCCTCGAAATTTTCAATGCCGACCTTCTAGACGACTTCAACGACTTCAAAGATGAGCACGATGGTTGGATCGAGGCTGAAGGCCTGGACGCTGCTGCTTTGAACCGGAAGATGCGCCTACTAACCCTTGCCTCGATTGCCGCCTCAACAAGCCAGACGCGTTCCCTGCCATACGCACATATCGCTAAAGCGTTACAAATTCCATCATCAGATGTGGAGATGTGGGTTATCGACGTGATTCGTGCCGGCCTTGTCGAAGGGAAACTCTCCCAGCTCAATCAAACGTTCCTCATCCACCGCAGCACATATCGTGTGTTCGGCGAAAACCAGTGGCGAGAAGTTGCAAGCCGGCTGGACATGTGGCGGAACAGTTTGGTTGGTGTGCTGCAGGTAATTCAGAGTGAGAAGGCCAACTTTATCGCGCAGAAAGAGCAAGAATCGAGGGAAGTAGACGCGAAAGTAAATGGAGCTGGGATGGGCACGCAGCAGAATTATCGGAAACAGAGGAGAGGAGATGGGGAGGTTGATTTGGAATGATTTGGGGTGTGCTCGACTGAGGTGGGGTGTAAAATCCAAGAAAGTTTTGATTGGGCATTGGTTGCAGTTTTCGTGCTATGGTCTTAAGGTTTTTATGAAAGGACTTCCTCTGGCTGCTATCGGCTGAGGCCCACATAGAGATGAATTGGCATATTCAAAGAGCGAAACGTTGAAATTCCTTGGCGGGTTGACTGCCCTCAGTTCTATAAGTCTCTAGTGCTATTAGAAACGAGCTTTAAACGAGCATACGGTTTAGCCAAACCATATATTCTTTCATGCTGAAACGCAAAAATATAAATGCAGCACTCTGAGCCTGCCGCTTATACCCCCTCGTTAGCCACAAACTTCAACTTTGGTGCCTCAATTCCTCTCTCCTTCAGTTTCCGCTTCACTACTTCATACACCTCATCTGGGCTATCAACGGCCTTGACTTTAACCACCTTCCCCTCCTTTTCGTAGTAATCAACGGCCGGCATGCTAGTTTCAATAAAGGTCTTGAACCGTTTCTTGATTGACTCGGCGTTGTCGTCGGATCTTCCAGAAGTTTTGCCGCGATTGAGGAGGCGCTCTTGCATGACATCTTCAGGACAGTCGAAGAAGAGAATGAAGCGGGACGGGCATACGGTGGCTTCAAAGGCAAGAGCTTGGTCCATTTTTCGTGGGAAGCCTGTAACGAAAGAAAAATTATTAGCACTAGTAATCCAAACCTCCCAGGCTTACCCTGACCTAGCTACATATTGTGGCTCTGCACAGGGGGAAGTTGGGGAGCGTTATACCATCAATCAAGAACATGCGTTTCCCTTCTTTCTCTATTGTTGCGGTCATAGCGTTTTCCACCAGCTGGATGGTCACCTCCAAGGGAACGATGGTGCCTTCCCGGATATAATGCTTGATCATCTCGCCGAATTGGGATCCCGGCCTATCCTGCTCCTCTCGCAACAGATCGCCGGCCGATAAGTGCTTGAAGCCGTAGTCGGCGACCAGCTTTGCGCATTGAGTGCCTTTGCCTGCGCCTGGGCCGCCGAGCACGAAGATGACAGTGACATCGTCAGCTGAATAGAGCGGCTTCGAGCGCTTAGGCCCTGGGAGCGAGTCAACAGCTGGCATTTGGCCTGCTTGGCTTGTGGAATGGGGGTGGGTTTATGGACGGCTTGGACTATGTCGTTTGGGGTCGTAAGTGCCGGTGCGCTGCTTCACGATCTGAGAGAAGAGAAAGCTGCCGGTTACGAAAATGAGGACGAATGGCCAGACTTTGAGCGGGGACTCCCGTTGGCTGGGCTTGGGGATTATTGAAGGGTGGCTGCGAGGCGTTTCTTTTGGCTGTTCCCGCAGGCGATGGAGGATAGTGAAGTGGCGGGGCAGAGTTCTGCGGGTCTGTGAGGGGCGTCGCAGGGTCACTGAAATAGAATTGGAGCTTGCAATTGTGGAGGGAAGACGGGAATAGCAGGTGGTAGAGGAATAAAGCGGTAGAGGCATGGTGGTTGGCGTAGATGATGGAGCTGCAGGTTGCTGTGCATGCATCCAACAATTTTGCCGCCATAACAGATGAGGTTAGACGAAGATAGAGGGACCCCTCACACACGGACGCCACGAGGCTAGGGAGAAGAGCCTATCAAAACCGCCCGTAGACAAAGACAGCGGGGGGCACGACAGACACATTGTAGGGTATTACAGCCCAAATATCCCAGCCTCATTGCACTGACGCTTGGTGTTCTTCGAACGACTGACAGTTGACACTCCGCTTTTGTCAATTATCCTTAGTGGGGGCATATGGATTTCGCGGACTTCATCTCACAAAAACTAATTGTTTCTTTGACATTGTTGATTTCACTCAATAACTACTAATTGAATCTTTCTCGTCTATTGTTGTGGGTTGTACTGTGCCTCGTCTTCGCCTTCCGTTAACCTCTACCTCTCCTCTCCTCTTCTCTGCTCACACCTCCATATTAGGCTTCACTAGTGCTACAGTCCCGCCCCTTCCCCAACTAACGTTATTCAGCTATTGCAAATTCATCCAAGATGCCTTGCTCCACAGTTGCAACAAGTAAATCCCAGTCTAATGAGTCCAAGACCAACAAAAACCCTCCTATGCGTCTTCGCCTCAACCCATCCGCTCTGAAAAGAAAAGGCCTCAGCTTTCTCAGCCTTCCCGGCGAACTTCGCAACCAAATCTACACGTTCTACATCCAGGATGGGTTTCGCGCTGAGCTCGTAGGTCGGAATGCAGAACTCATCCCCAAACCCGCCAAAACTATCAAACTCTGCTTGTCCTCAGTCTTAGGCAAATCTCTTCCCACGGTCGACCGTAAGAAGGCTGGGACGAACAAGGAAGAGAATGACTGGCCTACTTTGCGTACATCGCGCAAACTCGGCCAATATCTGCGTGTCCACGGCATGAGCACCGACTGGGGAACTTCCTTCTGCGCTCTCATCCTCGTCAGCAAGCAAATAAGTTTAGAAGTCATTCCGCTCCTATATGCCAGCACAACTTTCGTATTTGCTGCGCCCTGCAGGCTTTCCAATTTCATGACTCGTATCTCGAAGCCGTCCCTTGAATGGGTTCAGAAGTTGCATGTGCACTACTCCACATACGGCAACCCGAAGCATACCAAGGATCTGATCTGGGAAACGAAACATAACACCCGATGGACGTCTATATTCCAACAAGCAGCAAGCCTCCTGAAAGGCCTGCGCGAGTTGCGGATCTGGCTACACGTCACTGCGACCCCACTACATTTCTCACTCCAAGCAACATGGGTACAACCCCTTCTCGCCTTTCGACATCTCACCCGCCCTCTAGAATCAGCCCACACTCCAACCAACCCCCATTTCTTAAGCCATAATGCACCTCGTTCTATCACCGTCGAGCCTACCGTTCAAAAGCCACTTACAAATATCCACATAGCTCTTACAACACGCTGGACCCGCCCCTTCATATTCTATGATTCTGAGCTGGCAGATGCCTGCACGGCACTTCACAACCTATTTGCAGAGGTAATCAGGCGAAGGATGCTGGGATGGTCAGAGGCCGACGCCATGGTCGAATATCGAGAGGCATGGGAGGAAAGATACCAGAAGTGGCAGCATCACCTGAATTTTGCTGCGATACTCTGATGGTATTAAGGAGCTTATTCGACTATGGGGTGATTTGAACTTGGAGGAGTCAGCCTCACTCAGCACGGGGCTGTTTTTTTGATATGGGTAGACCGGTTATACGACAATAGGTTCAGCAGAAGAGTTTAAGGCATGATAAGGAACGGATGCATTGGAACTTACCATCTCACAGTTGGATCTGATACACACACTAACTACACTTGAGTAAGGTCATAAATCTATTTCTTAAGACTTGTCTAAAATTGTGCTATCAACCTCTTTTGCCCCCGGCTCGTCATATTAGATATCAGTCTAAGTCTGCATACACTTAAAGACTAGACTGGTTTGTAGGGCTGGGATCATACTCATCGCCAGCCGTGTCATGAATTGTAAGAATCAAAATCCATAGGATCGCAGCTTCAACAACCAGAAGCCCGCAGCAGCTTCTTCCCATTTTTCCCCCACTAACCCCTAAGTTCAGTCCACTTCGACTACTACATGGTAGCTTCTTATACGAAATCAAACGCTGTGTCCAGCCTCCCTGGCATTCACATTCCGCACCAACACCAAGCACGCCTACTTCTTTTGTACAAATATAAGCAAGACAATAAAAACCGCCCATTCAGCTGAGAGAAGAAGACCGAAAAAGATGATGCAAAAGCGCCTTGCGCGGAGCGTTCTCGCTCGAGGAGGAGAGACATCCTGATGCATGCATCCACATGCGCCCGCCCACAGATGGCTCCTAAAATAACAAATGAAAACGAACTGGAAAGACCTTTAAGTCTTCCATTGAATTAGGAGATTTCAATCCAGAGCATGTGCTTACTTTCCTTACTATCCCGTCCGCCTGCCCATGCCTAATGTGCCATGCCCAGCAACCTGCTGCCAAGATGAGACGAGAGAAATGAAATGATGGCAAAGAGACACAAAACACCATCCCAATGCAGATGGAACCCGCCCGCCAGTCTTGAGATGGAAGATAGAAAAATTAATGACAAAAACGCCTGGGATGCATCGAATCAAGTTGGACAAAGCCGAGACATGCGCGAGGGACTTTAACAATGGGCTTAGTTGAGGAAGCCCTTGCAGCCAACGGAGCCGCAAAGGCAGGGAATGCGGTCCGTGCTGTCGATCTCGCGTTCGAATTTATAGTCGTAAGTGAGTTCCTCGTCTGAATCATATATTAGCACTCACTCTATCGTCTTTCTATGCCAGCTAGAAAGGGCAGGAAAAGGGACAGAAAGCGGAACGAGAGGGGAAATTAATGGGAAATAGAGTACTTACTCTTCGCAATATCCCTCAACGCATAAATAACAATTCTCTTCGTCCCATCTACCCTAATGATTTTCGCTGTGCAATTCGGCGTGCAGCTGTGATTAATGAATCGTGCAATTCCACCCATCTTCGTTGCATCAATGACAGTATCCTCATCGATGCGGAAGAGATAGCTACTGCCAACGCCTTGCATATCGTACTTCTTCTCGCGAAGATCGGCGACGCGCTGACGCACTTTTTCGCCGACGTACTCAATGATCATGTCGTTGACGGCGATGTTTTCTTCGGCGTAGAGTCCCCAGTTGTGAATGGCGGATCGGTCAAACTTGACAAGCTTCTTACGCTTCTTCAGCTGGTTGAAACGTATGGTATCACCTTCGGCACTCATCGTCTGCTTTTGTGTGTTGATATCGTTAACGAGACGTCGGTTGTTTGCACGATTTGACCGAGACGACGTGGTTGAAGCAATCTTCGCAGCGGTAGCGAGTTTGGCAGCTTCAGCAGCAGCTGCAGGGTCGTTCTTTGCGCGGGCTTCACGCTCTTCCCGAGCCTTTTGGACACGAATGCGATGAGGCAGGTATTTAGACTTGTCTAACTCGAGAATCTTCTTGACGCTTTCCGTCCGCGCGCAGCCTGTTTGATTGGGAACGTAATAGCCCTCGATCTTGGTTTCGCTGCGAATAATCCCCTGCTCGCCTGGCCGATTGAGTGCCTTGATTTGTTTCTGCTTCCATGCCCATAGATGAACATCACCAACGTTTGAAGCAGGCTCGGATGCTAGAGCCTCTCGGAGGAATTTAAGATCTTCTTCATCTTTAAGCATATGCTGCCAACCGTCGATATCAAGAACGATTTCGAGGTCATCCTCGACCGTACGTCTGGGCTTGTCAGTTGATACTCCCCACTCGACCTCTGCTCTATGGGTGTCAGGCAGTGGTTCGAACACCTCGGGTTCGGCTTTGGCTTCTTCAGCAGCAGGAGTCTCCTCCTCCTCGACGACTTCTTCGCTGGTGGCTGCAGTCTGAGCTTTCAGAGCTTCTCGTTCCTCGAACATCTGCTTCTTTGTCTTCCTCTTAGTCTTTGGTAGCTTTTTCTTCAAGGTGGCCTTTGCGACATCCTCCAGCTCTGTCGTCGCTACAGGCTTATGCGCTAGCTCATCGTCCTCGAGAGTGATATCAACTGAAGGAATTTCCGTCCGATCAACAGTCGTAGTTTCATGGTTGACACCAAAGAAAATAGCATCCGCTTCCTCGATTGACCTTCGGAGTTTGATCGTTCTTTTCATTGCCCTGTCGGCCTTCTTCCAAATAGGAGATGATCTCGGGAGAATAGCCAGGACCTGCTCCAGCTCTTTCTCAGCCATATCCTCTGGATCCTTGTCGATCAGATGAGCCAAAAGTCCTCGGGCATGAGCATCGTCCATCATCTCATCATCGCTCTCTTCACCCCATCCAGGATCAACTCTTCGCCTCTTCGATCGATGTGCTATCGATGGCTCTTCGTCTTCAAGATCCGTAGAAGCGGCACGGCTGAGGGGTCTGCTTTCCTGTTCTTCCGTATCCCTTGTGAACGAACTGCGGCCTTCGTCATCCGAGTCTTTATCATCATCGTAGAAATCCAACATTTGGCGATGCAAACCTCTAACAACAGGACGCTTCGGAGGGAGTTTCCTACGACGTTCGTCTTGAAATGCATTGACAACTTTTGGCATCCTGCGACCACGAAACATATTGTGATCATACGGGCCCAAAGGCTTCCGGAAGCGTCCAGAGAAGCCAGCAGCCCGAGAGTCAGGGGTACCTACCGACGGAGTGTCGTCTCCCCGGCCAAAGTAAGTTGTAGGCCGGACCGCATCTTGACTCTGAGGATCTGGAATATTCAGTCTCCGCCGCTTTGCAACATGTCGCTCCGGATCAAGATAGTCGAAAAGCGCTGGTCCAGCTATTCTAGCTTTAATATCACTCATGACCTTATCTCGAAGCTCTGTCTTTAGATACTCAAGCGCGGCGATCACTGGGTCAAGATCCTCAGCCCTGTGCTTCTTCTCATACTCCAGGTCCATCTCTTCTTCTCGGATGAGCCTTTCCTGCTCCTCTTTCTCACGTTTTTCCGCGAGGACCCGCTCTGGACTGGGGCTTCGTTCATAATTTGGATTACCATATTGCTGACATTCCATATTCATGACATACGTGAAAAGGGCTGTCATGTGACACTCCTTGTAACATCGTACGGTCTCGTCCTCTCCTCGCTTAGAGTCTTCGAAGATGATGAAATATCCAAGTTTATCCACCCTAACTTCTTTCCATTGATAGTTTTTTAATCTTTTTTGAAGATGCACAATTGTTGTACCTAAAACAGGGACATACTGATGTGCAATAAAGATATACGGCTTCCGCTTGATCTTATCCAAAATGGGCTCATTTTCTACGAGAGCATGCGCGGCCGGCTTTGGTAAAGATGCAAGCCGAGGCCCCTCAGGAGGCCGCATCCCTTTCCCCGACGGTCCTTTTGGCGCGTTTGGAGGCGGTTCGAAAGTGATAGCTGTTGGGGTGAGTCCAGCGACAGGCGTTCCGGGTTTCCTGGCTGCGTCCGTAGCGAAAAGTTTCTCCTGTTCTTTGCGATTATGCTCAACCACAGCCGCAATAAAGCGCTTGCATTTCCGGCCTTCCCGATCAAGTTGCACTTTAACCTCGCGCAAGCCAATTCGCTGATTATTCCCCTCTTTTTCTGCTCTCTTGGCTGCGTCAGCAGCTTTGATTGGCGTACCTCCGCGAACCGGCCTGGAGTCTCTGTATTTAACTAAACATACGCCAAGAAAACTTCCGGTATTGGGATCTGTCTTGTTGCTGAGCTCCGCAATCTCACCATAACTGCCGAACAAAGCCTTGATTTGCGATTCTTGTATCAGGGGATCGAAACCAGTAACAACCACTTGCGTAGCAGGCCCAGGACCAACCGATATCCGAGGGTCGAAAGCATAGGGCTTGAGCGTGTAGGGAGCCATGCGGAGTTTGGTTTTGGGTGCGACTGCGCTTCCAGTTTTAATGACATAGTTCCCAGAAGTGTAGCCAGCAATTGCCAGGCGAGGATCCGGAGGTGGCGATGGGTCGTCCTGCAGCGCAAGTTCAGTTAGCGTTACAGGACGACCAATATTCGACGTGTGTAATATGAATGTAGAGGAAGGCTCAGAGACGTACCTGCTCGCCAAATGTTTTGTATCGAGGTTTGGGTTTCTTCTGCTCAGACTGAGACAGTTGCGAGAGTTTTGGGTCTAGCATTGGGTCATAGAAAAGCCTGAAGCCCTTCGGTTCACCAGGCCCAGGGCGCGCTTGTCTTCTGTGTTCTGGCGGGGTGTGAACTGGTGTCATCGTTTCGGAGACGTTTTGGGAAAGGTCAGCAGAGGGCGCGATGTAGGGGGAGGCGGTTGTCGCGTGCATGGTGTCATCGGAAAGCTTCGCTGAGCGAGGACTGAGCGGCTTTCCTGGAGGAGAGAAGTCGGTGTTTGTCAATGGGGTGAGGGCGTGTAAAGAGGATGTTTGACCGGGGTAGGATGACATTGTGGTTTGGTTGTTTGAAAACACTGAAGAAACGGTGCTGGCTAGCGAACTTGCAGAGCCAACGCCGTTTAGGAGATCGCCTGATTCACAGCGGTGGATTTCATCATCACCTGGGGGAGTCGTGGTGGTTTTATCCTCGGTTATGATGGCGTCCAAATTCTCGTTCTGCATCGAGGACTGAACAACAGCAGGCGATGGCGAAGGAGAACTGACGGACGGGTCTGCCGGCTGCAAACCAGTCCGTCGCACTTCTTGGGCTGCTTTCTTCCGCTTCTGCTGCAGCATGGACATGGACGGGGCATTTGAGGATACGTCGGCGAAGCTGCCCGCCGAAGCGCGCGACATAATATTGAGCCGCTTCTACCTGGATTGCACCCAGCGTGCCACCATCTCGATGTGCGATCGAGGGGAACACGACGTGAAGAACAAAGCCGTGAGATATGGGACCGCAGGCTGCAGGCAGGGACAGTGTGTGGAGGACGCGGTAGTAGGAGGTGTGGGGGAATGGAGCCGCAACGCGAACAGCTCACGAAACGTGCTCGGGCAATGCGACAGCGCTGAGGCGAGAAGGAATGAATGAAGAAGAGAGGATGAAAGGAGTAGACACGGCGAAGCGATTCAGCAGAAGAGCTGGTGGTGAAGGTTCAGGAGGGATCGTTGACGGGTTGATGCGCATTCCTTGAGGCAAAGGCAAAAGGGATCAAAGGAGCGGAAAAACCCAAGGTTGGAAGGGCTAACGGTCGTGCGGTCGTGCGGTCGTGCGGTGTACCCAGCGTCGCCCAGGTGGAGTAGAGGTTCCCAAGCGCCACCATTTAATCGCCTTCCACCCCATCCAACTCACATCCACCGCACACGCCGCCTCTCTCCTCCCTCTCCCTCCCTCCCTCCACCCCAGAACAGCCTCTATTCTAAGCCACAGCCTTGTCTGCTCACCGTATATATTAACGCGCATCCTACCGTGGCCTCCTGCAGCTAACTGACGTCCCTCGGCTCCCGCCTCCTGCGTCACCCCTGGCGCAATACGTTTCCAGCCGCGCCTCACAGCCCACCGTGGAAATAAGAAGAAACCAACCAACCTCAACCGGTCCTACTCCCGAACAATGCCATGAGGCGAGTGCAGGAAGCGTAAACACATTAGACAATGGCTGTCCGCCCGTCTTTAATATCATTTGTGCTTCTCACGTGAGCTGACACTTGCGGTGACGCTTTCGGATGTTGCAGATTGGCCTCGCAATGCGATCAATTTCGCACGATTCGAGGCTTTCGCGCGCATAACCTGCTACTCTGATAGTCTTATAATCTCGTTCCAGAGACGCTTGGCTCGTGGAAACTGATCCAAGCGTTATGACAAGGGCGACTTTCTGTGACCAGGCTACGCAGAGCCCTCCGCCATAACATGCGCATGGAGATGCGGTCGAGATAACATGGAAGTAAGAGTACCAAAGAGCCGAGGGCGGAGGATCGAGGATTCCGTCTCTACATCTCTTCCACACACCTATCCGTTACACTTTCCTACTCAAGCCCCACCAACCGTTGACAGGTCGTCTTCAATGAATATAGATACGAGCGAAGGCGGACTAATTCAGGGTCTAACAAGGCTTGACAACATGGTAGAGGAAGCTATGTGTGCCTGAATTTGAGGAGCGCAGATAAACTGTTAAGTCAGACACCCACGTCTAGTCAATCAGTCGTGCGACAGCATATTCGGAGGCAAGGAGACTCTGTGATATCATTTCTGGCGTACGCCGTGTCTTTCGAGCATAATGCGAAGTTCAATCAAGAGATCATTGGACGTTGCAATGCCCACAGGACCCATGACCCATCCTTAACGCCTTGTTTTCCCTTCTTCTCAACCCACACCACGGAATTCCTCAATCTACCATCTTCCCTTCACCCCAGCCCTTCCTCTTCACTCCCAATTCCACTGCTGCCGCTCCCCAATCGCTGCCATGATTGTGTCCTTTGTCCTTCGACTCGCCCGCTATGCCCGCCCTTGCAAGCCCTTGCTCTTCGGTTAGGACCGTCAGCAGGCCGAATACGACCGGCACCCCAGCATCTAGCTGGATGCGCATCAGACCATGGCTAACCGCATCCGCAATGTACTCGAAGTGCATCGTCTCTCCCTTTATGAGAACACCAATGGCAATAATGGCGTCAAACGGCGCGGTGGATGCGCCGGACGGTTGGTTGATGGAAGGAGTTGGAGATATGAGAGTGGTCGACAGGTCTGTGGTCGAGGATGACAGGAGGTCCGTGGCCGCGCTTACAAGGCCAGCGCCGGACGAGGACGACTGAATTTGGGAGGAGGCGTACATGCTTTTAGAGATCTGCTTAGCCATTGAATGATTGAAATGGCACCAGCACACTTCTGCAGATATCTTAGCCAACGTAGGGATTTAACGTACCGCTGCGCTGCAAATGGTAATTCATAGCTGCCCGGAACACTCTGTATAACGATATTCTCCTCTTTAACGCCGGCGTCGGCAAGAGCCTTCGTCGCGCCGCTTAACAGTGCATCAATAATTGCCGTATTCCACCTAGCATGGACGATGCCGATCCGAAGCCCTGATCCTGTAGGTTATTGTCAGAAAAGACTGCTCTGAAGCAGGTGGATAGGGAAACCATAATCAAAGCTCCGACCATCGTATGACTTTGCCTCTCCCGGGCCTTTGAGAGATGCCATGGCTAAGACAGCTGTAGGAGCTTGGGCAAAATACAGAAAGCAAGA
Organism: Cenococcum geophilum 1.58; assembly: GCF_001692895.1. Lineage (NCBI taxonomy): Eukaryota > Fungi > Ascomycota > Dothideomycetes > Gloniales > Gloniaceae > Cenococcum > Cenococcum geophilum. The sequence goes on along the minus strand of NW_027137564.1, from coordinate 1,930,853 downwards.
CGCGGACAGTTCAAGACTGCCTTCAACAAAAGTAATTAAGAGGAATTACGTTGTGCTTCGCGCTGGGTAGAGGTCTCGGAGGGGAGGTTTCGGAGGGGCTGGTTCCTTGCATGCCCCACCAGAAAGACATGGGTGACTAGCCCAGATCGTCAGCTTATAGAGGGCGCATCAAAAGAGGGCGTCAAAAGCAATATTAAAATGGTAGTTGAATGAGTAATTCATATCCGTGTTCTGAAGCAATACTAGCTAAAGACTCTTCGCTTTCCCTTCCTTCGTCTTCCCACAATATAGGACGGCAGGACCAACACCGAATTTAATCCCAGACCCAAATTACTTAAGCCCATAGCCAGCTGAGCATCCTCGCCCGACGCCACGTCCTGAACCATCTCCTACTCCACAGTAACCGACTTAGCAAGATTGCGAGGCATGTCGACATTAAGACCCTCGCCAACAGCCATCCAGTAGGCCATAAGCTGCAGAGGAATGACATTGATGAGACCTTGAAGGCAGTCGACATTACGAGGCACTTCAATCTTGTCCGTCTTGTCTGCAGGGAACTCGGCATCTTTCTCATTGCAGATGATGATTGGACGACCCTTTCGGGCAATCACTTGCTGGTAGGCATTTAGGGACTTGGCAAAAATATCGTCACGAGTGAGAATCATGACGATGGGCAGGTTCTCGTCAACAAGAGCAAGAACGCCGTGTTTAAGCTCTCCAGACATGACGGCCTCACAGTGAAGGTAAGAGATTTCCTTGATCTTAAGAGCACCTACAATATGATTAGTGGAAGTAATATAATATATAGATCCGGAGCGTCCTTACCTTCCAGAGCAGTGGCGTGCTGCGCGCCGCGTCCAAGGAGCAGCAAGCTCTTCTGGTCCTTGAATCTCTCGCAAAGTTTCTTGATGGATTCATCCAGCTTGAGAACCTCCTTGAATTGATCCGAGACCTTCCCAAGGCCATCCATGATTTCCTCACGCCTCTTCTGCTTTGAGGCACGATCCTCGCTGAGGGAGAGGGCAAACATAACCATGCAGACAAATTGAGAGGTGTAAGCTTTGGTGGACGCAACACCGATTTCTGGACCGGCATTGATATGGACACCGCAGTGAGTAAGCAGAGAAATGGAGGAGCCAACGACGTTGACAATACCAACAGTCAACGCACCCCGTTCCAGGCAGTAACGCAGAGCCATCAGGGAGTCGGCAGTCTCTCCGGACTGAGAGACAAATACGCATGTATCGTCACGGAAAACCGGAGCCTGTCGATCCAAGAAGTCGGAAGCTAATTCAACTGCAATTGGAATCTCCGTCAATTCCTCAAAAATACCACGCACTGCCATGCAAGAGTGGAAGCTGGTTCCGCAGGCAATGAAAATAATCCTTCGGCAACGCCTAATAGTAGCAATGTATTGGCGAAGACCGCCGAGAGTAACCTTCTTCTCAACGGGGTCAAGACGACCACGCATGGCGTTGATGACCGACTCCGGCTGCTCGAAAATCTCCTTCTGCATAAAATGGTCGAATCTTCCCTTCATGATCTCTTGGAGCTCGATTTCCAAGGTCTGGATTGCACGAACATTGGAAGCGCCGTCGTCCTTGCGAAGACGATGAATGTTGAGAGAGCCCTCATGAATGTGTGCGATATCGTCATCCTCCAAGTACAACACTTTCTTGGTATGCTCGACGATAGCAGATGGATCGGAAGAGAGGAAGAATTCTGTCGGCATGGGAGCACCATTGTCGGAGAGGAAAGCGCGCGACTGCGACCGGTGGAGAAGTGACTTGTCCGGAGGAGCAAGAAGGTTGTTGGTCTTTTTCAAGGCAACATTCTGGGAGGCACGCTCAGCCGGTAGAGCTGTGCCTTCATCGGTGTACTCTACATCGACGAAGTCCACCTTCATCTTTTTCTGTGTCCGCACACCGACAACCAAGGGCGAACCCTTACGAGCCGCAATAACCTCATGTGGGTAGTGAACCGACTTCAACAGGAGACCAAAAGCACCCTGGAGCTCCTTTATGACCGCCTTGGCAAGGACGGGGAAATCAATGTCTGGGTGCTCATCGTAGATGTATTTGGCGAGCTTTGCAATGGCCTCAGTATCGGTCTCGGTCTCGAATTTGAAACCTTTGCCCTCTAGAAGAGCCTTCAGTTCCTTATAGTTGGTAATGATACCGTTGTGGACAACAGCAAATTCCCAGTTGGGGTCCGACCTGTGATGTCCAGCAGTCAGCCAATCCGCTCTGCTTTAGCTAATTTCTTTGGCGGTGGAGCTGGGTTGCACGCTAAGAATGCAAATTTGATGGGGGTTTCAGATTGCTGACAGAGCGTCGCCCCTCAAGAGGCTTACCTGTGGGGATGGCAGTTCACGCGAGATGGACGACCGTGGGTAGCCCAGCGAGTGTGTGCAATGCCAGCGTGAGAGTCGAAGGCCTTGTTGAGATCTGGCTTGGACTCGTCGCAGAGCTTCCTCAATGCAGCGACCTTGCCAACCTCCTTGAAAGCATAAACCTCATTCTTCTTGTCACCATCGATTGCCAGACCAGCGGAATCGTAGCCACGATATTCTAGACGGGAGAGGCCTGCAACGATGCAAACGTTAGCTACAGCCAAGGCCAGGTGGGTTGCAAAGTGGGGGGAGGGGATGCCGGGAGACTTGCCATTGATCAATGTGTCGAGAATGTATTTCCTGTCCTTCTCAACTAGGTAATTGATATAGCCAAAGATTCCACTTCGCTTGTGTCAGTTTTCCAAAGCGACAGGCGGTGGCAGGTGGGGATAGCTTACCACATTGCGAATGTAAACAAAAAATAGTCGTGCACGTTATTCAATAGCGATCGTAAAAATTGTAGCGGGACAATTGAAGTTGGAAAGAGTTTGGTGGATCGGTGGAGAAAGGAGAGAAGGAGGGGAGTGGTCGGGATAGTGTTAATATTTGTGTGGTGGCTTTATATGTCAAGCAGCAGGGCCAAGAACACCTCTCCACAAAAAACATTGGCTCGGCTGCCAGAAGGGCAGAAAGGCTACTGTAGCCTCGCGTCCCCTGTTTCGCTATGAGGCCGTGGCGCAGCGAATGAAACAGTCGCCCGCGCGAAGTCACATCTTCTCCTTTTCATGGCCTGGGATATCGATGGCAGTAGGTAAGCTCTACAGACTCTCCCTGATTCTGCCATTTCGTCACCGCGAGGGTGCGCTGTGGGCTCAGGGTGGCTCCATGCCTAGCGCTGCTTTGCCCACTTTTTGTTCCTGGCCTGGCGACTTTCTCAAGGATCAGTGAGGCGCAGTGTAGTAAATATAGAAACGCTTGATGCGGCCGCACCTCAAGAGCCGCCTCAAATTTTTTTCTCTCCGACCCATTATTTCACAAATAACTCACTAATACATGAATTCCGCAATCCTTGTAAACTTCGTAAAGTCGTTCAATCCTGACGTCGAAGCCGTCGATTAAGCCTTGGCTTAACGCCACCGCACACACCCTAGCTTGTAGACCCGCACGAAACCGTTTATAAAAGGCTTCCACAAGGGACCCCTACACATGCGTAACGCAGACTTAAAAGATTTCGTAAAATAAGGCAGTATTTTAAGCTTGCAGTATCTCGCTTACACACCTATATCAGGTAAAGTTACTTAGTAATCGTTGCGATCAATCAAGCAGTGATGTAGTTATAGACTTAACGTCTTAGCAGCTCCTTTTACTACCCTCATTTTCCCCGCGATAGGACCACCTATGTCACGACTTTTAGAGGCAGTATATCTCTTAGCACGCCAGTTTGCGTCCATCTGTTATCGATAAGGACTAGCTAATTAAATCAACCAAATCGAATCGTCCTGCTCAGGAATGTGAGGCTAGTAATATTTACAAAATCTTTACATAATAAAACGATCTATATAGCTTATTCCCTAGAGTTTAGTCGCTCAATATAAGGTAACCAACACTCGTCCTTTCTACAGAACGGAATCTAACATATTTTACACCCAAAATGTGTCCTCGGCGGCTCGCACAGTCTATGTAGGTGCACGCGTAATTAAGAGTCTGGTGTTTTGGTGTTCCGCGCACGGACTAGATTCTAAATGGACGCTGATGTGTTAAGGGATAGTGCCGATCAAGCCTCAGGTAACGTCGAAGACGTGATCCTGGGGCAGCGGCTCTCGCGGAGGCTCGGAAGGAGGTGATCGCAATGAGGGAGGTCGTCACCAAGTAGTCGGCAGGAAGGGGGGCTCAGTGGTAGATTACGAGGATAAGAAGCTGAGCAGGCTTCAAATACAGGTTCAGTCATAAGGAAGCTTTGATTTGATCGACAGGAGGCTCAACCAAGATCACAAAATCGCGCGACGTCACGATCGTCGTTTTGTTACCACAAGAAGCACGACGTAAGATAGGCTCATTTTGAAACCTCAAAAAATACAAGGCTCGGCGCCAGCTCGTGCAGGAGGCTAAGCATGGCCCCCTTGCAGAATCTCTCGCCCAAATCAGCATCCTCTAAGCCGTATTCAAACTCCCTGCAGACCACCTGAATTAGCCCCAACTAGTGTAAAGAAATTTGCGAAATCCATGTAATAGCTCACCAATAGCTCGGTGGCCAAACTCATCATATCCCACGCATTGGGCATGTAGATATGTGCGCTTACCTAGGGAGAAACCTGGAATGCAGCCAAAATCCTCTCTCCTCCTAGGGTTCGCAAACGTCAGCTGCCTCTGCTCTGCACTCCAATATATCGTTCCAGCTCCCTGGAAGATCTTCATGCATCCCGGCAAGAATACCTGGCCGGGTCCTGCATGGCTGGGCGTATCAAGCTGTTTACCAGGTAGCTTCTCTAAACGACATATCTTGGCGAGGCTGAAGAGCTGAGAGAATCGCTTCGGTCCTCAACCTCACTGATTTCCGTGCTTCTCTGACAGCGAGGATAGGCTTCACCTTGCTTTTCACGCTTATTTCTTACATGAGGGGCCCACGGTGGCGAGATAGTGTGCTGAGTCTCGGGCGGCTTGCGTTTGAGCGCCTCAAAGGCTCGTCAAAAGCAATACAACCCTAGCCTCAGTGGATGAGCTGAACAGTTGTCTATCCAGTTAGAGGCTCCATTCAGCACGTTGACTCTTGCGGCGTTTGAGGGAGCTCGGAAGCTGAGAGAGCCTATCATGACGTGTCACGAATTACTCCAACATTACATATCAGGCGAGACAACCCGGCGCAATAGATGCACGACGAAAAACGCAAACGTTCGTGCTCATAGGCAGTGAAACTGAAATGCTTCGAAGTGCGCACTAACGAAGATGTCCGAAGCGATAAGAAGGGTACTAACATACCGATAGCGCAGTCAAATATCTCATATTATAATGCTACAAGCTATGATTATGCACTTCTAATACCTGTCCAATAAATTTCCTATGAGCCGGGATTAGGTATGAATGCTTGTTCCCATCTATTCTCACGCGTCGAGCATTATGCCTCTGTTGCGGGTATGTCTGGTATTCATCATTCTATGCATTTATTCGCACAATAAAATCACCCGTGACTCTTAACCACGTTGATTCCGAATTCGTTTGGGCATACCTTTCTCTCTCAATAGACTGTATACATGTGCTATTCTTTGGACATTTATTTATCCCCGAATCTTAATTGCTCTAAAATCCGGGGTTTTTACGTTATCCCATGCAGAGCACGCCGGTGTCAGGGCGAACACTAAGTGCTACAATGTGCTACAAAACTCAATTCACAAAGCCTGCCAAAGTAATTGCCAAATATATATATACGATTATTTGTATGCACATATGGTCAAATAGAGCTCTCTACGCGACTAATCCGATGCAATCGTGTAGCTGTCGATCGAGAGGCGATTACTGTCAGCTGCTGTCAGCCTAGCGTCGATCACTGCTATATCAATATTAGATCAGGGGTACCAGTGACCCACCCACCTCTTGTATATAATGAGGCTCTAGAGCCTCTTGCAATAGGACAGAGTTCTCATTCTAAATTGTTCGGTCAACAGTAGCAGTAGCCTGACCCCACTCCACCTTACCTCAGTTCAGTCTATAATCAAAGCCTCTAGTGGGACTAGTAGAAGGAGGGACCTTTGCAAGCGCATAATTATGTGCCGACTCTGCACTTAAAATAAAGTATTTATCTCCATTCCCGATCTGGGTTCATTAGTGAGAGACTCGATTAGTAGTCGCGATCATTTAAATGAGATTTTGTGTCAGACCACAGTTGGAAATATATCATAGAATTTTAGGTACTAAGTTCTCCTACCGCGTGGCTTGTAGGGTTCCTAAATTAGGAGGCAGTGCTTGGTAAATTTCCGCGGCTTCGCTGTCGGTGCGTGGGAAATCTTCCGTAACAGTGACGTCAACTGTATCAGTGTTGATCTGGTGCCGATCACTACTGTATTAGGGTTAGATCAGGGGTGCCTGTGACTCGCCCACCGTGTATTTATAGCGTGGATCAATCTACACACGAGCACACGAGTTCGTCCGACAATCAGAGTCATGACAAGTAGTCGTATGACCGAGCAGTTGGGTCGAGGATGTTCCGCTCTATGTCTCTTAAAACACGACATAAAATCGCCATCCTGATTACCAAATGCTGTCGGACTCGGTAGTTTTGGAGGCATACTGCTAGCCCTTCAGTTCTTCTTGCGCTACGGTTCGAAGCGGGTGGAGAAGGTCATGATGGTGGTGCAGTATTGGAAAGGCGGCACAGGTGGCACGGTTGGTATCGCAGCGGGATGGATGATGGATGCTGTACGAAGACGCCTGGAGTATTTGGAGAGGATTTTGGAAAGGATTTTGGGGGGATTTGAACGTAATTTGAAGGTGTAGCACCACGATGACGAGTGGAGGGGAAGAAGCTTTTTCTAATGGCGGATCGATGGCGCTGAAACAGCGAAACGTGCTTAGGCCAAACTGTCTATTTTAGGGCTGCATCCTCCGACGCGCACGCACCCACTGAGCGGCGAGGGGGTAACCGCCCACTCCACACATTCTCGCATCCAGGCAGCCTATCTGCTGCCCCGTGCGGCGCAGCTGGTGGGGATTTCTTGGAGGAGCCTCGAAGGAGTCTTGGGGAGGCCTTGGGCGTCTCCAGCATCTTGCTGTGCATCTTTGTACGTCTCGGGAGTGTGTGACCCAACATCAAACCTTGGAACCCTCCCGCTCGCAATGCCCCTCCTTCCCTAGGTAGGCAGTCTCTAGGCAGTCTCTAGGCAGACCTTGCGCAGTCCGTGGGCAGTCCCTCCCTCATCTGTAATAAAAAAAAACCTTCAGAATGCCGTTCCCTTCCTTGTACGTGTAAGATACTCGCCACAATCCGTGGCTGGGCACGTTGAATATTCTGATACAGGGGCGCTGGCTAATTTAACACCATGCCAATACTGCGGCACGGTGGAGAAGAGGCGGAGAGTAGATGGAACAGCTGGTGCAACGCCAATAACGCTTCTTTTCTTCCACGTCTATACCTTTCTGCCTCTACGTCTCTACACCTCCATTCTTCTATTCGTCCTCTCTTAGACGCTTTCTTCACTTCTTTGCCTCTTCGCTCGAGGAAGGCATCGTCCTTCTACCAAATATCCTTTCTTTCCCTTCGCTCATGCCCCTAGCCATCCTTTGGCTCAGAAAACCCCCCTATGAAGTCGCAATCAGTTTCAACTTCTCCACCAACTCCCTCCTAATTCGAACTCTATACCGCCCGTTCAACGCCACTATGCTAGTCTACTCCTTTCGCCGTCAGCTCGTGCTGTTGTCGTTCCTTGCCTTTTTCTTTTTCGTCACCTTCAGAGAATCGCCCAATTTGAACAATCTAGATTATGATGAGTTGTCTTTTGGCTCTCTTTCTAGCCCTTCGCCGGGCGTTGCACCCGAAAATTCGTCTAAGCCTGCATCCCAGAAATCATCGGCGCCCGATATCGTTGACATGCCAGAGGAAAGACCTTCACTTACAACAATGAACCCGGAAACACACCTATACTCTACAGGAACAATCGCTAGTTCCTCTAAAGCGCCTATACCAATAAACAAGTTGGATTATATGGCGAACATGCTCAAATGGAATAGACCGGGGAAGGGGAATAAACATTGGCCACCTTATGGGGATTATCACCACAGTGATTATGACCCGAACAGGTGGGAGGGATTTGACATGTACGTCTTAGTAGCTAGTTGGGCAATGGTGCCTGGTTTACCCCATCCTAAATGCTTACGGTTTCTCTTGTATCAGGGATCATAGGATATATGACAACGGCGTCGAGCAGCTGAGTGACACCGCCAAGTCTTCGTTATTACCATATCTTCCATACCCGAAATATAATAGCCCAGAATGGCGAGAGGAGTGGAAGGGAGAGTACGTCGCGTGCAAAGGAGCAAGGGGAGTGCCATTGAACATCAGCAAAGAAGACCAGGTTATGGCATATCGTGGTCTACCTAAGGACTTCCCGGAGTCTTTCGTCAGCAGGCCCGATGTTATCGGGCTCGATTCGAATGTATGCTTTGACCGCTACTCGCGTTATGGTCCCTATGGCTTCGACGACTCTATTGGCAGGACGCAGGTAGAGTGGAAGAATGTCAAGTGGGGTGAGTTACAGAACCAATGCCTCGAGCAGAACCAGGGGCGGTACCGTCCAGAGGCCCGGAACTTTGCGAACATGACGCCCGGCATTGAGTTCAACGAGGAACTCCCGGCTACTACCTCAATACATGCAGAGTCGAAAAGGACCAATCCCAGTGAACCACCCGTTTCATACCATTCACGCACCGCGGTTTTGATCCGTGGGTATGAGGGCTACACCTACGAAGAGAATGATATTCAGGCCATCCGAGCCATGATAACGGAGCTCTCCCTCTTCTCTGGCGGTGAATACCAAGTCTTCCTTTTTGTCAACATAAAGAGTCATGACTTGGCCATTTTCTCGGACCCGGAGCTTTACAAGGAAACCCTCAAACAACATGTCCCGGAAGAGCTTCGTGATATTGCAATCCTCTGGTCCGAGGCTATCTTCAAGTCTTGGTATCCAAATGTCACAAACTGGCAAGTTTACTGGCACCAATTTATGTGCGTGCAGTGGTTCTCGTATACGCACCCCGAATTTGACTATGTTTGGAACTGGGAAACAGACGCTAGATATATAGGGAATCACTACCACTTCTTCTCCCGCGTGGCCGACTTTGCAGCCAAACAACCCAGAAAGCTCCTCTGGGAGCGGAATAAACGCTACTACTTACCGGCCATCCACGGTAACAACTACTCCGCCTTCGTCGAGGACACAAACGAAAAGATCCTGGATTCATTTGCTAAAGACAAGATTCCACCCCCGGTATGGGGCCCACAGCCGTATCCAGAGGCCGAACCTCCACAGGTTCCTGTCGGTCCTGCACCCCCCACGACTCAAGAGGAAGACAAGTTCTCCTGGGGCGTAGGCGAAGAGGCGGATTTCATCACGCTCCTCCCCATGTTCGACCCCCGCGACACCGAATGGTCCTACAAAGACAAAATCTGGAACTACGTCCCAGGTGTCCACCCCGAATTTACCGGCGACTACCCCACCGATATACACTTCAAGCACCCCAAGTTTAAGGAGCTGAACCGCAGGGTGTTCATTAATACCGTCGTCAGGTTCTCGAAGGGCTTGCTGCGCGCAATGCACGATGAGAATGTTGTGGGCCGGGCCATGGTCGCAGAGATGTGGCCCAGCACCGCTGCCCTCCAGCACGGATTGAAAGCCGTGTATGCACCCCATCCCATCTGGGGTGACCGTCACTGGGATGCGCTCTACAGTGACCTTATCTTTAATGCCGACGACAGAGTAGACGGCAAGTGGGGAGAGGGGAGAGACTCTGTCTACAATCATGACCGCGAGTATAATTTCCAAGGATGGAGCTGGTATTATGCGTCCAAGTTCCCGAGGATACTGTATCGACAGTGGCTAGGGTGGAGGGTTAAGACGCATGAGTTTGCCCAAGAAGAGAGGGTTGTGGGAGAGGAGCTAGGGAAGGGAACGGGCATGTGTCTGCCAGGGATGATACTGCATCCTGTAAAGCGAATGGCTAAGGATAGAGAGAGTTTGCGAAGATGACCTAGTGGAGAAAGAAGGGGAATGACTAGCCTGGAGCTGAGTGTGTTTTGGGTAGAAAATTGCAAAGGCGGGAAAGGAATGGGCGTTTGCGAAGGCGAAGGAGAGTTGTATACCCTCTGGAATTTTCTTCGTTTCTCTTTCTCTTTCTCTTTTCAGGGATCAGAGATCCCAAATTCTTGGCTAGAGGCCAGAATTTAACTGTACATAGATCATACATGCGCCTAAACACTGCGCATAGCCTTTTGATGGCTGGGGATATGTGAACCCCGCTGTTCTAGATGTAGATAAAAAGTTAGGATTTTTTTCTCGAGTTAGGTTGGCCATAAATTTGTCAGAAGATGATATTAAAATTATTTTTTAGCCTACCGTGTGTGCGTGATAAATACTGCTTTGAGGTAATCCAATCCTGTAGCACTTCGAGTTTTTTACAGAAATCTTTCCATATATGTCTATTCAATTACCTTGTCTATATCCGCTACCTCACCTAAACCTCTTGGATATATATATTCCTCCTTGCAACACTCCATCCTTACGGTTTACACTATTCAGGCATTTCATGAACAATCTCCTCCCTTACCCTCGGAAAATCTTGCTCCTTAATTTGGGCCCTACCCCTCTCACTCCTTCCCATGCCGCCTCCTCTAGCCTCTGTTTCAGCCCACTCCTTCAGCGAAAACTTCGCTGGCTGACCGTCTGTCTCCCGACCAATCTCTTCAAAATCAAAAATACGGTAATCTGCATTCGCATACCTTGTACCGCTAACGGCGCACCTCAGGAAAGCCGAGTGGCTGACGACTGCAATAACCTTCTCGGGTCGATTATAGAGAGCACGTAGGCAGGCCTGCCCTCGAGCTAGTACGGCGATTTTGGTGAAGAGGTAAGGGTTGGATTCAGGAGTGGTTTTGTTGGGATAGACAGAGTCGACTGCGCTGAAATCGAGGGTATTAAACTCGGCAGATAGGGTAGAGAGGTTGGAGCCGGTGTCGCAAGGGCTATCGGAGCTCTCTGGGCGTTGTTAGCGGCGTGGAGTGGTCAGAGAGATTGCTGGTAAGAAAGCGTGGGAAGCGTCTGAAGTGGATGGAGATGGGGTATGTGCGCGTTTTTATAAGTATCGTGACTGTAGATATTATATGCAGAAGACTAGAAGAAGTGTGTTGCACGTCCTGAACCAACGTGGCTACACGCTTGCGCACGGGAGTGAAAAGAATTGAAGTGAGAAAGAGAGCTGAAAATTTGATTTGTTGGCAAAGCGGAACATTCTTTCTGCTATTAGAAGCGCAATAAGGCACGATGGCTCGGAGAGTAGAACTAGAGGATTTATGTCTTAGGTGAAGCCCACTTATACGGATTTCTATAATGGAAGGTCATAAATTTTTTCAACCTCACCTTGCCATCCGGCGTCAGGCATCACCGGAACTCCCCTTTCAATCAACCAACCTAGGCATAATGTCGCCGTCTGGAGGGTCCTTCGCATGGGACTGACAACTATGAGCTTTACCTCGTTTGCCAACGGGAGGTTTTTTAAATTCTCTTGTAATGTTTGGCATTGCTTGATGCCGAGTTCTGACAGTGCTGGATCAGGAATGCTGTAATCCCGTGTGGAAAAATCAGCAGGGAGTGGCTAGGAGGGACGGGTTGACTTATTCTCGACATTGTGGAGGGCTTGGGCGTGCCTTATTAGGATGAGGGTTGGTGACATTGAACTTGGTAGGCTAAAGTACTGGTGAGGAGCAAGAGTGTAGTTTGTGGTTTCCGTGTCACGGGAGGCGTGATCCATTGCCATTCCACCATAACTACAAAGTTGGAAGAGGCTGAAAACGCATTATTCGCCCCTTACATCTTCAAGCAGCGCTCGCAACTAGGTGTGTCTATACTAAACTCCCAGTTCTAGTAGAATATCGTACAATGCCCACCTACTCTTCCATTTTATCATCCGTCTTCTCGTCTTCATCGTCTTCACCCTCCAATGCCTTCTTCGCCAACCGCTCCGCCTCCTCTCTGAGCTCCTTGGGCACCTCCTCATGCCTACCCTTCGTAGGACCGTCTAGAGAGCTAACCCATGTCATTTCCAGCTCAAAGTCCTTGTCCTTGCTGTCCTCGTGCGCGACGTAGATAATACGGGCCGCTTCCTTGACGCCTTCTTCAAGGGTGAGGTTGCCTGCTGCGAGATCTAGCTTCTCAAGCTCGGATTTAGCGGATTGTCGGCCCTTGCCTGTTGCGGCGCCGTAATAACCCTAAGGTGATGTTAGCTGTTAACTCAACGTGATTTAGAGACGATCTGACACACCCAGTAGAGCCCACTAGGCTCAATCATATAGAGGAATGGTCCACCATGTTTGGATCCTGATTTCTTCCCTCCCGCACCAAATGATGGTCCTGATCCAACTTGTCCATCGACGGGTACTTCTATTTCCGGGTCCCAACCTCCGACAATGGAAGTCACACCAAATGGCCGAACGCTTGAGTATAGAGTGTATACCTGGACATAGCTGCCCATGCGGTTTGCGAGGGCTGAGGTTGGGATCGGGGCTTTGTAGAATCTCCTCCACTCGGCTGCCTCGTCGCGAGCTCGGGAAACGAAGTGACGGCCATCGGGTAGGAGTCCTGAGGAGACCTTGCGGAATAACCAAGTTAGATACAATTGAATAGCAAAATGGGGAATCGTGCAATTTTCTAGCTGACAAAACCGAGAGTGCTTACAACGCCCATATTCCGGTCTATAGTAGCTATCCGCTTGTTCGCTCCATGCTTGAGTAGTCTGCTAGTGACGAGCTTCTCCAATGCGAGTACGACACCGTCTTTGCACCTTATACCGATTGCTGTACCGCCGTTTTCCACCGCCTTGACTGCGTATTCGACCTGCAGGATGCTGAGCGCGATGATATTATGAAGGAGGAGAAAGGATGGTAAGGTAGTACCTGAAAGTTTCTGCCATCGGGAGAGAAGACGGAGTTCGAAAGATCGTAGCCCGTGCCTATTGATGTCTGTTGCGGCGGTCAGAAGGACAGCTTGGAAAACAATGTGGGAGTTGAAGGTTCACCATGGTGGTAAGTGGTAAGGAGAGCGAGAGTTGGAGATTAGAGGAAAGCGGGCGACTTGGAGTAGGGAAGACGCAAAGAGAAAGAGTTAGAGGTTAGAGTGGTATTGATGGGAGTTCAAGGCTGCATAGCGACTGCGCGTTAAGCTTGCTATCTTGTTCCAGTTAGTGCTGATGGAAGGTCAATCTAATCGTAAGGATCTCTTGGCGAGAATCTCTCCAGACCAGGTACAGTACATACATACAGTACATATGGTATACCAATATATCCTGTAACCTATAGTATATCGAGGTAGCATTGCATAACCTGGAATTTAGTATGCCCTTTGAATATACATATATTCATTCACCAGCTTCGCCGCGCTCTATGTTTCATGGCATGCGTACTTTAATGGGAGTCTCTAGCAGTTCCCGCTATCTCCAGCAGTCTTTCCACTCCACTGGTGTATCCCGTCGCATCAGCAGTGGTGCCTTCGTGGAGATGTTACGTATCCGCGTCATGCTTCCTCGGACAACTCAATATATATATATGCAGCTGCTTGCAAGGATGGGTTTTGCCTTGCCGCTCTTTCTTATCGGAGCACCGTGTTGCTCCCCGACTGTCTCTTGTTACCGAACTTCCCCGGGATCTCCCCGGTCTGCTGCGCGAACAGAGAGAAGAAATTTTCTGACAACGCTTCTGCCGCTGCTTGTTGATGAGCTGTCCTGTCAAGGGAACAAAAAGGCGAGTCTAGGGCGGCGCCTATTGGTTCTCTTTGAGAGTATCGGTTGCTAGCGGGACATTATATGTTTCATGGCTTTCCTTACTGGCCCGCCGCGCCCAGTGCATGGCCTGCTCTTCCTCCAACGAGATCCTTTCAGGAACGCATGACCATATCGGTAGGCGACGCCTCCGCTACATAAATGAATCACGCTGCCAGCACCACAACTCCCCTAACAGCCATAGACTGCTATTTTCACCCACCTGCGTAACGCCTTGTAACGCCTTGTAACTCGTTCCTCTTATCTCGTTAGACTTGGTGGACTAGGGCGATATTCACCCGGCCCTCACACAAAGGGACTTCCCAAAGACGCAACCCACGCGTCGGAGCGCTGCAAGAAATACATCAGAGAGGCTCCGGACAACGGCTGCAATTTACTGCTGGTCCGAATCATCTCCATTATTGCTCATACAAGACTTACACTTCCCACTAATGTCAGGCCTTTGAAGTCATCTTTGGAATAGTCCCCTAAAGCATATTCATTGCACCCCGAGTTCATGCAGCCGCTACTCATTCATTACTGCTGTGCTTGCACATATAACACCCCTGTCCCTTTCTCTGCTTCTGTCTTTTCTCAGAATCAAACCTGCAACCACGTAAGCCCGAGTTTCTTTGCTCTCTACACTCACTGACCTCTACATCATAGTGTGGGACCGTCTCTGTCGGCATCAACGCCCGAGGGAAGGAGGAAGAAAAAGCAGACATGCAGCAGGAGGAACTCTCAAGGCTTTTCTCCAACAGTCTCACCCTTTCCCATTCCCCGCCTCCTCCCCCACCTGAGTCGAAAGTAGAACAACCCCAGCAGCAAAAACAAGAACAGACTATATCCAAACAGCCCCAATCTCAACCTATCACTTATATCTCCCAACATTACACTCACTCTAGCCACGTTGTTCCGAAGGCGCAGTCTGCCCCCGTATCTACCCACATTGACACGTCAGAACTCGAAGCCATCTTCTTACGAAACAGCATCGACCCTACTCTCCTCTTCCCGTCCCAGATCACTCTTTTCCAGAACGCAGACAATGACCAGCGGTTGCGACTTCTAGAACTATGGCGGATATCGCCTCCAAGCTACGGTGGCCACGCTCTTGCTCGGGAGCTATATGACTGGCCACCCACAAGCTTGCAGCAGGAAGAGACAATGGCGAAGCTGCGCTATGAGCGGATGATGGAGGAGAAGGAAAGACAGGAGACCAATAACATTGTTGCTGCGGAAATTCATAATCATAATCAGGTCATGGACGAGTCAATGGATCATGAATCCGCTACCGTCCGAGCCGTTCCGGCATTCCTCTCCCCCTCCCCAGAAGAAAATCCCCAAAATGCCGAACCTTACATCCTTTCTGGCTATGAAGCACTCGCAAAGCGGGAATACGACCAGCAAACAGGATTACAAGAGCAGCGACTGCAAGAGTCCACTAGATATAACCAGGCGGTTGACCCAATATATAAAGCAACAGCAGGCATGTGGGAGAAGAGTGGGTTGCAAGATATGGAGAACCAGTATGGCGCATTTGCGCAGATGCGGGAGTATGGCGTTTCACCTCCGCAGCATTCCTTTGTGGGCTATGGAGACGATGATATGGTTATGTAAGGAGACGGTAGATACGCTGATTTGCTCAAAGATATATTTCTTTTGCTTTGGTGGACAAATGAGCGGAGGATTCCTTTTGATGCATAGATAGGATTGGTCATGTTTGAGGCAATGCTGAAATGAGAGTACGAGGGTTGGATACCTGTTGACTGTTGGGGATCACGGGGCATGCCTCTTGTGCTACGTCTACTTACTATGGCATGTATAAATGTTTCAGGGTGGCTTAGAATGTTTTTACTGCATAGTCTGCGGTTTGATGGGACGAAATGGAGTTTTGATGGATTCCATACTTGTGGGAATAATTTTGGGAATAATTTTGGGGTGAGAAGCAAGCATCCTATTTGCACGGCTCATTATGTCGTGCTTGATGGAAGATGTCTAGTGGTTTAATACAAGCGCCGCATCCTGCTCTGCAAAAATAGTTCAAGAGCTTCTATGCATTTAGCCTTTGTCTCTGCCTCCATACTTGACTTAAGACTCTCATATACTCCAAAAGGTAGTTTCCCATCAGTACAATCAATACAATCATTGCACCAACCTCTCAGTCCTGCCTGCCCTTCAGCAGCCTCTTCGTCACTTTGTCCTTTTCAATTATGTATACGTGCGCTCCCCAACCGGACAGTGCGTCTCTGTCGACCGCGTTAAGTAGCGCCTGTGAAATGGTCTCGAATAAATCTTCAGGGCCCTACATGTTCCAAAAGGTTAGCATAGAATCCTACGATCCTGATAATATGCTACCACTTTCCGTGGTTATCATGTTCAGCGCATTTTTTCAAGTATCTCACGTCCCCGACAGCTCAAAATGCTACAAGGAAGAAGATTCAGATATAGCAAACCAACATACCAAATCCGGTTCCCACAAACCCTCACAAGTACCAAATAACTGATCACTTGCGGTCCCACTGACAATGAAGTCCTTTGCGAAGTCAATGCATCCAATGCTATCAAATCCACAAATAAATGGTTTTCCCGTCGTGTGGTTGATCCCCGCAATCACCGGGCTAACAAAGTATGGGCCAAACCGCCTTTCGTACAGCGTGCTTGATACTAGATTCGCCATGCATGTACGCACTTTCTACAGCGTGCTTGATACTAGATTCGCCATGGTCTGAGGGCTAATGTTGCGCTCTTCTCGCAGCCGATACATATTCACCTTGTATCGGAACAGGTCGGACACGGTGGATACGTCGGTCGCGAGACCAGTAAGGCCTAGGTAGACGTCGCCGTAGGGGAAAATCTTTGGGAAGTTGTTTGAGACCGTAAGAGCTTGCATACCCAGACGTAGGTCACAGGCGATGGCGACGCAGTCTTTCCCCACCATGGCCACGCAGGCACCACCATCTTTAAGGTATTAGGAAAAAAAAAGGCGGAATTTGAGGAGTAGGGGCGTACTTATGCTGAAGGGTGAGGACTGTGATTTGATTAGCTCTAGCTGAAGTAGAGAGTTGGATAGCTTACCATGGCTGCAGCGAAGATTTTAGTGAAAATATAGGTGCAGCTTCGGGTGAGAAGGGGAGGTATGGAGATACCAGTGGAGGGGAGTCCGGATGGAAGAGGAGAGCTTGAGGGGTGTTAGATGGTGCTGTTGTTAGTTGTAGGTAACATCTCCTACGCGGCTCCCAAGCTCCCGTTTCTAAGCTCTCACGTGACCAAATGCGGCGTTCGGCAGTTTTCGACTTCTTCCTGCACTACCTCCTTCCATTGCCCACAATGGATCCTCGACAGCAGCATATACAACTTGCGAGTAGTCTTCCCAAACGGCTCCTCGACTTCTTTAGAAAATACCCGCCGCCAGCCCTCCTCCAAGGCACTCCCGCAACTACTTCTACAGCCACAGGAAACACTACAGTAACATCGACTACGCCTACAGACCCCAATGCCTCTGCCCCGGACTCTCAAGCATTATCATCATCAGAAATTTCCTACCGAAATCCCTTTCAACCACATAAACACTACGTAACAGGCCGTTGGCACTCGCCCGTCTTTGGCCTGCGACGGCAAGCTGACCTTGTCAAGCTCGCACAGCAGCATGGTGTTGTATCCTTATTACCTTATACGATAAAGTTACCAGGCGAGAGGGCGAAGAGGAGAGAGGAGCTTGGATTGAGGGTCAAGGGTACGGGTATTGGGCAGAGGGTGAAGGGAAAGCTGTGGGAGAGAACGCTGAAGGGGCGGTTGGAAGAAAGGAAGAAGGCTATGCTGGCTATGCCTGCTATGATTCAGGAATGGAAGCAGGTATGTGCGGTTTTTTCGTGCGGGAAGGTTGCACTAACAATAAGCCTACAGAAAGGACATGGCAGAGGGTGGAAGAAGTGGCCGAAATAGGGTTGTTCGCGATTTCTGGAGGCTTCTGTACCGATACTGGCCTGTTGTGTGCGAATTTGGATCTGCGCTGGCAGAGATGGTGCTATATTATATAGTTACGGCTGTGGAGACGAGCATTGAATCTGGAGTTGGGGACAGCGATTTGAAACTGTACAGGATTATGTATTATTTGGAAGGCAAATTAAGCAAAGATCGTATCAGCATCCACCAATAGTCATGACATCAAAGCTTGCTGTTGCAGGAAACTCGTTGTCTGACTCGCTCATGATATTTTTCAAAATATTGGCCTCGCTTGGCAGATCGCGACTTCAACAACCTCCAGACTTCTGTCCGCCTTCAAGTCCATAACACCACCTCAGACAAAATGGCAACGAACGACACAATACCACCCCCACCGCCCCCTGACCCTGTTGAAAGACCGGCTTCGCCACCGCCGCCACCGCCTGAAGCTTCTGTTCCTCCTCCGCCTCCCGAAGACGTTCCACCACCCCCGCCACCTGCTGTTGAAGCTCTGAAACCCCCCTCGCCTGTAGCTCCCAGACGAAAGAAGGGATGGGGCACGCCGAAGCCAAAGACGGAACCTCTCAGTATTGAGGAGATTCTGAAAAAGAAGAGGGAGGCTGACGCAGCTGCCGCCAAGGTGCGTAATTCCTTCACCTTCATCTTCCGCATGACTCTTTGTTCACACATCAATCTAGTGCACACCGAATATAGCTAACTTTTTAATTACCGTCTAGCCCAAGTTTCTTTCCAAGGCGCAACGCGAGAAGATCGCCCTCGAGAAGCGCGCGAAGGAGGTCGAGGAAGCAAAACGGAAGGCCGAGGCTGACCGTGCTGCTTCTTTGAATGGTTCATCACAGCAAAATGGGAATTCTATCAACGGCTCATCGCGACATGGGCCAAACGGTACCACTGCTAGTTCGAAGTCTACCATTCCAACAGCCCCACGAGCGTTGCGACACGGCGAGATTCCTACGGGACCAGCGGCAATGCGGACTGCACAACCAAACAGGGGCCATGATATGGCACCACCACCTCCCCCAAAGTCAGCCGATCAGAAGGCAGGCAAGAGACCGTCGCCGGAAGATGCAGAAGCTGCATTAATCCGGCAGCGGTATATGGGGGCAGACCAAAACCAATCCACATTTTCAGCAAAGAAGAAACGAAGAAGGACTACGGAAAAGAAGTTTAATTTTGAATGGAACGCCGAAGAGGATACTAGCCCCGACTACAACCCCTTGTATCAAGCGCGGGCCGAGGCGAATTTCTTCGGTCGAGGCAGACTCGGCGGATTTGCCGATGATGTTACTGACAGCGGAGCCCTGAAGTATGCCCAAGCATTAAAAGAGCGGGACCATGAAGCTGGATTCGCACGCGCGCAGGAGATGCTCGATATGGAGCGCAGAAGAAGGGAAGAAGGCGGTCGGAATACTCTTGAGAAGCACTGGAGCGAGAAAAGGTTGGAGCATATGCGGGAAAGAGACTGGCGTATCTTCAAGGAAGACTTCAACATTAGCACGAAGGGCGGCTCAATACCCAATCCTATGCGATCATGGAGCGAATCGGGTCTACCAAAGAAACTACTCGATATTGTGGATTCTGTAGGCTATACGGAACCATCTGCTGTGCAGCGAGCTTGTATACCTATCGCCCTTCAATCACGCGATCTTATTGGTGTTGCCGTTACCGGTTCTGGCAAAACAGCAGCCTTCCTTCTTCCACTTCTCGTCTACATTTCAGAACTGCCTCCTTTGAATGAGTCGACCAAGAACGACGGTCCTTATGCAATCATTCTAGCACCAACTCGTGAACTAGCGCAACAGATTGAGATTGAAGCTAAGAAATTTGCAACTCCTCTTGGCTTCACATGTGTTAGTATCGTTGGTGGTCACTCAATCGAAGAACAGGCCTATAACATGCGTGATGGCGCGGAAATTATCATCGCCACTCCTGGCCGTCTTGTCGACTGCATCGAGCGGCGCGTGCTTGTTCTCGGACAATGTTGTTATATCATCATGGACGAAGCCGATCGCATGATCGATCTAGGTTTTGAAGAACCCGTGAACAAAATCCTCGACGCCCTACCTGTGCAAAATGAGAAACCAGATACTGACGATGCCGAAAACGCAGCGGCAATGTCTCAGCATCTTGGGGGTAAAGACCGCTACCGCCAAACAATGATGTACACGGCAACCATGCCTACAGCAGTTGAGCGTATCGCCCGCAAGTACCTCCGTCGGCCTGCCATCGTGACTATCGGCAATGTGGGCGAAGCTGTCGAGACGGTTGAGCAGCGTGTTGAGTTTGTGGCCGGTGAAGATAAGCGCAAGAAGCGTCTGCAGGAGATACTCCAATCAGGCGAATTTCAGCCTCCAATTATCGTTTTCGTCAACATCAAACGCAACTGCGATGCTGTGGCAAGGGACATCAAGCACATGGGTTATACCTCCGTTACTTTGCATGGCTCTAAGACGCAAGAGCAGCGTGAGGCTGCATTGGCCAGCCTACGAAACGGAACTACGGATGTCTTGGTCGCAACCGACCTGGCGGGCAGAGGTATTGATGTACCGGATGTGAGCTTGGTGGTCAACTTCAACATGGCAACGAACATTGAGAGTTATACGCATCGTGTGGGACGAACGGGCAGAGCAGGAAAGAGTGGTGTGGCTATTACATTCCTCGGAAACGAGGATGCGGATGTGATGTATGTTCTCCTTTTCTTTTTCCTTTCTATTTATGCGACCTCCGCTCCTACTTTTCCATCTCTCTTCTTGAGCTTCTATGGCTCCCTTAACCACTTCAATCCCCGAGTCCACTCCTTCCCTCTTCGACACAGTTATTGTACAAGATCAATACTGACCATGTATGTGTTTAGGTACGACCTTAAACAAATGCTCATGAAATCCCAAATCTCCCGCGTTCCGGAAGAATTACGCAAGCATGAAGCCGCACAGCAGAAACGCGGTGGGCAGAAGAAAGTCGAGGATAGTGGCGGTTTCGGTGGAAAGGGTGGGGGCTGGTAATACGGTCGCCACTGTGGTGTGGACACCATACTTTCTAATGAGTGTAAGATTAGAATGGAGATTTTTGAATTTTCTACGAGGCCTCAGGGAATACTTCTTACCGTGACTTCTTTTAGCATGGTCGAGACTGCCACAAAATAAGTTTTCTCAGAGAAATCAGTAGAAAGACGATTCGTTTCTTCGGGAATTTGAAAGCCATGCCACGGAGAAAAAGGTAAAAAGCCCCCGAGACAAGCTATTTAGATATTGCCTGCTGCTGGAGCTCAATCGGAGTGACTCATCACACCCCTTTGGGCTTCAATTCTGAGTTCTGGTTCCCGTGCTTCATGCTTGACATTTCATTCAATGTTATGTTTGGCCATTTCCCTAGTCCGTTCCATCAAGCTGAAGCCCGTGTTTGCGGTACTTGGCAAATTAGTCCAATTGGTGACGACAAATCCCGGGTCATCCCATGAGGGCCCTTGGAATACCGTTCTCACACCAGACAAGCAAAATTCAGATCAAGCGTTTCCACACTTTTTTGATCCAAACAGGGCCACTAGCGATGTAACACATGCCGCCCCACTCCAAATTATTGAAACGAGAAGTTCGCGAAGACAGTCGAGATTAGAGAGGAGGTCGTGGCTAGATGAGTAAGTTTTGGTTCCTATGCTCTCCGCGGTTGGGAATTCGACAGGAGTCTTTTTTAGACTGACGCATTCGCACACCCTTCAAAGTTGTTTCGATGGTGTAGAGATTGGTGAATTCGACCGCAAGGACCCCGCAGTCCATCACCACAATCATTACGTTTATTGCGATGAGCTAGAACATGATCTTTCGAGAGTTCAGCCCTTCCTCCTTCACCGCAGTCGGGACCCTGGATTCGTATGCAATTAACCACATCAGCCAAATATAACTTATTATATACACTAGGTAGTAGAATGCACTTCTTAATTAAATTAATATCTTTTCTAAACTTACACAGCACTACTAAATGGATTCACCGGATTCTCGCTTACCGCCTTAGGAGTTCTAAGTAATCCTATTAGTGGCAGAAGTTTTTGCCCGTGCATTGAGATATTGCCGCAACAAAATATTTGGGCAGCAGTATTCGCATGCCTTTTCGGTGCATACACATGCGCCCAAATCAGGCTAGGTGCTTGCCTATAGGAGGCTAACGAGGCAAGGAGGGAAGAATCGCGGAAGATTTTAATCAGTTTAAACTGCTGAGACGGCGCAGGGGCAAAGGCTTGCGGTGGAGCAGTAGATGTAGTCGATTTGAGAAGCTGCAGTTGCAGTAGTTGATTGTGATCCTCCGCGTCCTCCTAGTCCTCCCGCACGTCCTCTTCCTCGCCCACGCCTTCGAGGAGGCTCCCAGTGTGGAGGATCACGCCGAGTTAATGTATCCTCGCGGTGTTTGAGGTTGCGCGCGTGGGCGATAGATTTTTTATAAGCACGCTAAACAGGCAAGCACTAGGCCTAATTTGGGGGCATGTATATGCACTTTGTAGAGAGCTCCGAAAGAGGCTTGTGGCATCCCTTAATCTTCGATAGACGATTCGTGTGCAAGGCCCATATGAATAAGCATACTAAAATACACCTAGAGTTCTTCTTTGTATGTTGGCTGCCATGGGCAGGTCCGTAGCTTTTCACCTGTATCGTTTGACCGGCAGCCCTACGTACTTATTTGTCTACTCTACTAGCTTATCTATAATCTTACCAGTAAAGAATTGACTGAATATAGCGAACGGGTCGTTTCGATCAAGTGGAAATATATTTGGGGTGCTATGGTCGTCGAAATCGTTAATATGCAAAAGCTCGAATCGGGCAGCTCCTATGGCTCGGGGGGTGGTTTTTTAACAATCCAATTTGGTGGAACGTTGTATTGAGTCGGTCGAACAAGATCTATATCATTGGAAGTACGATTGGAAGGCATGGTCGATGGTAATTAATTGATCAAATCTATATAGGCTATACAAGTAGTTTTGATTCTGGTGTTCTGCACCTGCTTGTAGAAGGGATAGGGGTAAACAATTTACAAATGTGCTCCTTACCGAAGCCCCAGAATTTGAAACACGTTGGCAGATCTGCATTCAACTAACGATGATCAACATTACTGCACCCACCGCAAAATCTGCACTCCGCATTGAATCTGACACTGCCAGCAGTGTTCTTCTGTACGTAAATAACCCAATGTAGCCCTCTCAAATTGAGCAGGCTGCTCACCAATCTTCTGCTGCACCGAAAGCTCACATGCCCCGCTCAATCTCTGTAAACAATCGCTACTCTAGGGCTACAAAAGAATAAACCAACGGCCTCCGTCCGCGGAAGCTTGCTCAATGGCGCATTGGAAACAACAGTTTTTCCCTCTTAACATCAGCTGTCGCTTCCACCGTCTCCTCCTGCTGCTGCGGCTTATCGCTATCA
>NW_027137564.1:1304932-1307634 GCF_001692895.1 Cenococcum geophilum 1.58 | reverse complement strand
ATAAGGCAGTANTAGGAATACNTTAGTTATAGAAATATAATCTAAAGATTAATTAGGTTATAGGTTAAGTTAATATTAAAAATACTTAACGCCGTAAGATATAATAATAAGCTAAAATAGTATAGTACTAAGTAGGGGCGACCTATAAAGAAATAGATAAAGGACTAAGTTATATACTAAAGAGATACTATAAGTATGGTAAGAAGTTATAGTTACTAAAAAGTAAAAAGCTATTAGAGTATATAGTATAGGACTATAAAATAGAATTAAAACTAAAAATAAGTTTAAGGTTTTTTCTAATTTATAAGCTTACTAAAGAAGAAGGGAGAGTATTAAAAGAGTTTATCTAGGAGAACTTATAAAAGGGATATATTAGACTATTATAGTTATTAGCGGGATATTTAGTACTATTTATACTAAAGAAAAATAGGAAACTTAGACTATGCATTAACTATAAATAATTAAACAGTATTACTAGGAAGGATAGATATCCTTTACCCTTAATTAGCAAAATCTAAGATAGGATCGGTAATATATAAATCTTTATAAAGATAGATCTAAAATATACGTACCATTAAATTAGAATTAAGGAAGGTAATAAATAGAAGGCAGCCTTTAGGTTAAAGGAAGGACTATATAAACTATTAGTAATACAGTTTAGGCTTATAAACGTACTAGTAACGTTTTAAAAGCGTATTAATAATATATTAAGAGAATACTTAGACGAATTTATTATAGTATACCTTAATAATATTATTATCTACTTAATAAGTAAGGAAGAGTATAAGGAACACATTAAATGGGTTTTAAAGAGATTATAGGAAAAACAGATACTAGTAGTAATTAAAAAATATAAATTCTTTACTAAAAAGATAGATTTTGTTGGATTTATTATTAAACTAGGCTAACTTAGTATAGATTTAAAGAAGATTAAGGCTATAGTAAATTAGNAAGAACTAGAGAATATTATATAGTTAAGGTTATTTCTAGGGTTTTGCAATTACTGCAAAAGGTTTATAGCTTAATAGTTAAAGAATATTAAGCTATTTATAAGGTTAATAAAGAAAGAAGAACCTTAGGTATAAGGAGAAGAGTAGAGGAAACTATTTAAGGAGGTTAAGAAGTTATTTACTTAAGACCTAATTCTTAAAATTTACTAACTAAAACTAGAGACAGTGGTTAAAATAAATATATTAGACTTTGCACTAGGGGTATACTTTCTATAGAAATATAAGAATAGATGGCACCTAGTAGTATATTATAATTAAAAGATAACACTACTAGAACTAAACTATAACATTTATAATAAAGAGTTGTTAGGTATAGTTATAGTACTTTAAGAATAAAGGGCATTCTTATAAGGCATAGAGAAGCTATTTATAGTTAAGACGGATTATAAAAACCTAATAGAGTTCCTAATAACGAAAGAACTTAACTAAAGGTAGGTTAGATAGGCAGAGATACTTATAAAATACTATTTTAAGATTTAGTATACTAAGGGTACAAATAATACACAAGTAAATGCTTTAAGTAAAAAGGCTAAACTATAAAATAATAAAAAGCCATTAGGGGCTTTGCTGTAAAAAAATATAGACGGATTAATTGGATATAATTATCCAAAAATCGTAGTAATAAGAGAAATTAGTTAAACCTATAAGGTACTAAAGAGTATATAATTATAAAAGATCTAAAATATATAGGTAGAGGATATAAACTTAAAGCAGTATAAAAATTAAAAAGTAATATACGTGCCTAGAAATATTATAAAAGAATTTATTAAGTTATTTTATAAGGAAGTAACTTAAGGATATAATAGGGCCATGGGCTTAGTATTAAGACTTTAGGAGAAGTATATTATTAATAAAATCTAGGGACTAGTAAGATAAGTTATAAAGAAATATCTAGATTATTAAAGAAATAAATTNATAAGGTATAAGCTATATAGAGGGCTACAACCTATTAAAATACTAGAGAGACTATAGGAGGTTATATTATAGGACTTTATTATAAAGTTACTAAAGTTAAAAGATCTTATTACCGGATAAGATTATAATATAATTTTAGTAATAGTAGATAAGCTAATAAAGTAGGGATACTTTTTAACATATATAGAAGAAATCTTAGCGGAGGATATTGCTAGAATTTATATTAAAGAAGTATTTGTAAGATATAGAGCACTAAGTAAGATTATATTAGATAGAGATCTAAGATTTATAGTAGTATTTTAGGAGGTATTCTTAGTAAAATAAGGGGTTTAAGTAGTAACTTCTTCTGTATATTATCCGCAAATAGACAGTTAAACGGAAAGATTAAATTAGACACTAGAATAGTATTTAAGGCACTATATTAATTATATATAGAATAATTAGGTATTATTATTACTAATTATATAGTTCGCATATAATGCGACACCTTAAGAAGGAATAAAAGCATTACTATTTAAAGCAAATTACGGATATAAGCTAAGAATATTATTATCGCTATATTAAGTAAAGAAAATAAGTAGCATAACTAAGTAAAGAATAGAGATATTAATAAATTTTTATAGAAACCTTATAGAAACAGCTAAGGTAGTATAATAAAGAATAAAAAAGTACTATAATACTAAGAGATCTAAGGGACTAGATCTTAAGGAGGGAGATAAAGTATAGCTACTATATAAAATTTTTAAGAGTTAACGACTAAGTAAGAAGTTAAACTAT
>NW_027137564.1:1144409-1304907 GCF_001692895.1 Cenococcum geophilum 1.58 | reverse complement strand
AATAAGAGAATTATATAATAAGTTATGCGAAAATTTGCCAATGATCAATGCAAATATTCGAATTTGACATAATGATTCAAATATACAGTGAAGGAAATTTGATTTCCGACGGAAGATAAATATGGAAGAATAAGATTAAATTACCATGCAATATAAAATCTAGATAAAATTTTAAATATATAATGGCCTAAGGATAGAATCTAAACGATTAATTCCCATTCCCTAATAGAAGAGGATCATTATGACAAATTAATAACTACTTACTAGTCAGACAAATGGATAAGAAATCAATATTTATCATGATTATAGGCGATTATTGCTTAGACGAATTTATTATAGTATACCTTAATAATATTATTATCTACTTAATAAGTAAGGAAGAGTATAAGGAACACATTAAATGGGTTTTAAAGAGATTATAGGAAAAACAGATACTAGTAGTAATTAAAAAATATAAATTCTTTACTAAAAAGATAGATTTTGTTGGATTTATTATTAAACTAGGCTAACTTAGTATAGATTTAAAGAAGATTAAGGCTATAGTAAATTAGNAAGAACTAGAGAATATTATATAGTTAAGGTTATTTCTAGGGTTTTGCAATTACTGCAAAAGGTTTATAGCTTAATAGTTAAAGAATATTAAGCTATTTATAAGGTTAATAAAGAAAGAAGAACCTTAGGTATAAGGAGAAGAGTAGAGGAAACTATTTAAGGAGGTTAAGAAGTTATTTACTTAAGACCTAATTCTTAAAATTTACTAACTAAAACTAGAGACAGTGGTTAAAATAAATATATTAGACTTTGCACTAGGGGTATACTTTCTATAGAAATATAAGAATAGATGGCACCTAGTAGTATATTATAATTAAAAGATAACACTACTAGAACTAAACTATAACATTTATAATAAAGAGTTGTTAGGTATAGTTATAGTACTTTAAGAATAAAGGGCATTCTTATAAGGCATAGAGAAGCTATTTATAGTTAAGACGGATTATAAAAACCTAATAGAGTTCCTAATAACGAAAGAACTTAACTAAAGGTAGGTTAGATAGGCAGAGATACTTATAAAATACTATTTTAAGATTTAGTATACTAAGGGTACAAATAATACACAAGTAAATGCTTTAAGTAAAAAGGCTAAACTATAAAATAATAAAAAGCCATTAGGGGCTTTGCTGTAAAAAAATATAGACGGATTAATTGGATATAATTATCCAAAAATCGTAGTAATAAGAGAAATTAGTTAAACCTATAAGGTACTAAAGAGTATATAATTATAAAAGATCTAAAATATATAGGTAGAGGATATAAACTTAAAGCAGTATAAAAATTAAAAAGTAATATACGTGCCTAGAAATATTATAAAAGAATTTATTAAGTTATTTTATAAGGAAGTAACTTAAGGATATAATAGGGCCATGGGCTTAGTATTAAGACTTTAGGAGAAGTATATTATTAATAAAATCTAGGGACTAGTAAGATAAGTTATAAAGAAATATCTAGATTATTAAAGAAATAAATTNATAAGGTATAAGCTATATAGAGGGCTACAACCTATTAAAATACTAGAGAGACTATAGGAGGTTATATTATAGGACTTTATTATAAAGTTACTAAAGTTAAAAGATCTTATTACCGGATAAGATTATAATATAATTTTAGTAATAGTAGATAAGCTAATAAAGTAGGGATACTTTTTAACATATATAGAAGAAATCTTAGCGGAGGATATTGCTAGAATTTATATTAAAGAAGTATTTGTAAGATATAGAGCACTAAGTAAGATTATATTAGATAGAGATCTAAGATTTATAGTAGTATTTTAGGAGGTATTCTTAGTAAAATAAGGGGTTTAAGTAGTAACTTCTTCTGTATATTATCCGCAAATAGACAGTTAAACGGAAAGATTAAATTAGACACTAGAATAGTATTTAAGGCACTATATTAATTATATATAGAATAATTAGGTATTATTATTACTAATTATATAGTTCGCATATAATGCGACACCTTAAGAAGGAATAAAAGCATTACTATTTAAAGCAAATTACGGATATAAGCTAAGAATATTATTATCGCTATATTAAGTAAAGAAAATAAGTAGCATAACTAAGTAAAGAATAGAGATATTAATAAATTTTTATAGAAACCTTATAGAAACAGCTAAGGTAGTATAATAAAGAATAAAAAAGTACTATAATACTAAGAGATCTAAGGGACTAGATCTTAAGGAGGGAGATAAAGTATAGCTACTATATAAAATTTTTAAGAGTTAACGACTAAGTAAGAAGTTAAACTATGTTAGACTAAGACCTTTTAAAATTATAGAGAAAATTTCACTAGTTATATTTAAGTTAAAACTACTAGCTAAGATAAAGATCTACCCTATATAGCATATTATAATGCTAGAGCTAGTATATAGGAATATTAAGCTATTAGCCTACAAAGTAGACACGTATAGAGGATAAGAAGAAGATAAATAGTAAGTTTTAAAGATCGTTAGTTATAAGGATATTAACAATAAAATATAGTATAAAGTTAAGTAGATAGGCTATAATAAGACTACCTAGAAGCTACTAAAGAATTTAAAAAATGCTATAGAAAAGGTATATGAGTATTAGAAGAGAAAAGGTTGGGTAATATTAATAAAGAAAAATCGCTAAAGAATAAGTTACCTAAAGGGGACCTAGGAAGAACGATTGCCGAACTACTTAAAGTTATTTCCTTTTTTATTAAAGGAGAATCCGTTCTTTTATCGCTAAGTTTCTACTCCTTAGAGTAAACCTTCTTATAAACTTTCTTAAGACGAAGGAAATAAGTATAAGCATTTCAGCGAGCCTTAAGGGTATAACGCTCTTTATTATGGATATAAGCTAAATAAAGCTTATTATTATACTAGAGTTAATAAATCTTAGCTAGCGCTTCTAACAATTTATTATTAAGCTTTATAGTAATAAACTAAACATGAGACCCTATAATAAATTACTTAAGGAACTTAAAGACTATTAAGAGTTATAGGACGTATATACTTAGCGTTAGAGACGGAATAAATATTATAGGAAAACCGCATATTTGCTCGCGTATACTTAGTATAGGAGGACGGTTGTTAGTTAATAGGTAACGCAATTATAATATAAATTAACCCCTCTTTTGCGTAATAAAAATAGGAAGGTATAATCTTACCTAGCGATAATATAACGGCTATAGTATAAGACTGGAGCTTAGCTAAGGTAAAAGGAGTAGTCTTAGGTATAATAAGTAACGATATTAACCAAATTAATTAGACGGATATTACACCTCTAGTAAACAACTTAGAGATATTAGGAATCTTTAAGGACGAAGATAAAAAGGAGGGAGATGGTATTACGGACGCTTTAAGTACAATATTATAACTACTTAAAGAAGAGTTAGAAGAAGCTAGTTAGTTAATAAAAGTATAGTCTAGAATAGAGCCGGTAGAACTATGTAATAAGAAATAGTAACTAAGGTTATATAAGGAGCTCTATAAGCTTTATAAGCTTTATAAGGAATGTCTTACGTACCTTATATACCTTACGTATATTATATACAAAAAAGATTTTATAGGAGTACGGTTATATATTTAAGGACCCTCAGTCCCTACCTAGATAGTTTCTTCCTTATAGTAATTCTTAAAATATAATTAGAGTTAATCTATTAGGCAACCACTTTACCAGTTATTATTACGTTATTAACTTCCTGCATTACCTATATACCCGGCCCATTAATGAGTTTACCGTAGTTCTTACTACAAGGCTTTGTTATAATAAAGAAAACAACTATAAAAACCTAGAAGTTAAGGATTAAGTAATTATAGGACTAAGGACTATAGGCTAAACTAAGGATCTTAATAGCAGAAGACGTTTAAGCGGACTCTATAGTAAAAGTAATAGTTTAAAGACGGAGCTTATATAAATTATAGAAAATAGGATTATTTTGCTACAGACTATAGAATTAGTTAGAGTTACTATATAGTAAAGAAAACTAGACTAATAGTATATAACACACACGTATAGAGGGATAATAGTGTACTATAAGGAATAACAGAATGTTTAATTAGAAGTTTTATATTTTGTTATAATAACGTATACTAAGTTTATAAAGACGTTAAGTATAGCGTAAGCTATAAGCTATAAGAGCCAGAGTTAAAAGGACTTAAAGGAATTATAGAGTTAGATAAAGAATAAGATTAACTCTATAAGCTAAATTAAGATCTTATAATAACGTGCGGATAAAAATTAGTAATAATAATAATGGAGTTAAAGTACTTATTAATTAACAGTAATAAGGCAGAAAAAGAAACTAACCAGGGGTATTTAAACTTTAATAACGTAATAGAAGTAGAGACTAAAACCGCTATAGAGTAAGGTTTAGTAATGGGTATTATAATACTATTAGATACGGCATCTATCGCTTTATAAAATAGAAGGAGTAATATTTAAAAACGATTAAGTAAGTAGACGACTACTAGTGCTAGTTTCCACTTAATAAAGGCAAAAGGCTAAAGGCTTAAGATTTTTAAGACAAGATAAAAGATAATTAAAATTCTTAAGATAAAATAAGGTATGCTTAGGGACCTATAATAAATAATAACCGATAAAGTAGAGTAATAGCTTAGTTTAGTAATATATAAATAAGCTTAGGATAAAGTTTCCTAAAGGTATAAGATTCTTAAAGTAAAATAAGTAAGATTTAAGACTTTTAAGATAAAATAAGAACACTAGTAAAGCCTAGTTAAACTAAGGCTAGAGTATAGCTTAAGAAAAAAGCAAGCTTAGGATTAAAGAATTTAAAGAACTAAGAATGTAGAGTATAAATAAGGACACCCACAAATAAAAGGTAAGAACCTTTTTTATAGATTAGAGAATCTGTAATATAAATAGCAGTTAGATTAGAAGATAGATATATAAACCTAAAAGACTTACTAGGGGAACGCAGTGTTCAGCCTAAAAATTAAAAAGTTAATATTACGATTAAGAAGTAAGAAAACTTTAAGGATCTAATTATAAGACGTAAACAATAAGAAACCATAGATAAATTTAGAGTAAGAATCTTTATATAGCAAGAATAGAAACTAGATATAAGATAGAGTACTAGTATAAAAAGTTACTAATAGGCTAAAAGTAGGCACGCTAAGAGCTAAGTAGCTTACCGAACTAGAAAATAAAAAGGATTTAGGGATTCTAACTAGGTTTAAGGAATGGTATATAAAGGGCTGTTATAATATAGTAATAAAAAGATACTTTTTTATAGATCGGCCGTATACACTCTAATAGCTGTACTAAAGGTAGTATAGGCAAAGATATAATAATAAGTGGGAAGATATCTATATATAGTTAGACAAAAGAGTTATCCAGAACCACCTAATTATAGAAAAGGCAATAAATTATATTATGGGAGCCTTAATTATAATATTAAAGGATTTAAAGGAATAATTAGAGAACTAGAGAAGTAAAAGACGTATCTTAGTACCTATAAATAAAGTTATAACGTTTAGATTAATATAATAAAGGTTTAAACTTAAAAATAAAGATAAGTTAAGAGTTAACCTAAAGTACCTAGTGTACTATACGCTATTATAAATTGCATATATGGATAATATATACAATATGCATAAAATCCAAAAGAAAAGAAGCAGAAATACCCTATAAAAATATATTAGGCGCTAGATAAGTAATAGTATAGAAATACTAAGTATATACATAGCTAGCATCTAATAGAAGTTTAAAAGTTAGAAGACTTAATACTTTAATTAAAAGATTTTTTTATAGAAGAATGCTTAGACGAATAATAGTAGTAGGAATATATAGAGAACACGTATCTATAGTATATTAAGGATAAAAAGCAAACTAAGTATTAGCTAAAGAGTAAGTTAAATATAATAGGATCTAACAGCTAATAGTTAGGAAAAGTAGAGGCCTATAAAACTAGAGGAAGCTAGTAATAAAGCCTTAGACCCTTAAAGGAATTTAAAAATAACACCTAAATTTATAAGTTAAATAGTAAGATTAACAGTTTAAAGTATTAGTAGATAGTAGAGTAATAAGAAACCATATCTTATTAATAACAGTTAAAAGGATAGGGCTACCGCACAGATAAAAAAAAGCACCTTTATTTATTAGTTATAATTTTAGAAGATCTAATAGCCTATAAAGGAGGTATTATTAATCTTAAAATAAAACCTATTTAGATAACTATTAAAGAGAGATAAATTAAAATATCTTTTAATATATTACTATTAGGGAATAATAAGGCAATATTAGGAATGCTTTAGTTATAGGAATATAATCTAAAGATTAATTAGGTTATAAGTTAGGTTAATATTAAAAATACTTAACGCTGTAAAATATAATAATAAGCTAAAATAGTATAGTACTAAATAGGGGCGACCTATAAAGAAATAGATAAAGGGCTAAGTTATATACTAAAGAGATACTATAAGTATAGTAAGAAACTGTAGTTACTAAAAAGTAAAAAGCTATTAAAGTATATAGCATAGGACTATAAGATATAGTTAGAACTAGAAATAAGTCTAAAGTTCTTTTTAATCTATAAGCTTATTAAAGAAGAAGGGAGAGTATTAAAAGAGTTTATCTAGGAGAACTTATAAAAGGGATATATTAAACTATTATAGTTATTAGTAGGTTATCCAGTACTATTCGTACTAAAGAAAAATAGGAAACTTAGGTTATGCATTAACTATAAATAGTTAAATAGTATTACTAGAAAGGATAGGTATTCTTTACCCTTAATTAGCGAAATCTAAGATAAAATTAGTAATATATAAATCTTTATAAAGATAGATCTAAGATAGGCGTACCATTAGATTAAAATTAAGGAAAGTAATAAATAAAAGGCAGCCTTTAGGTTAAAGGAAAGACTATATAAACTATTAGTAATATAGTTTGGACTTATAAATATACTAGCAATATTTTAAAAATGTATTAATAATATATTAAGAAAATACTTAGATAAATTCATTATAGTATACCTTAATAATATTATTATCTACTTAATAAGTAAGGAAGAGTATAAAAAAACACGTTAAATGGGTTTTAAAGAAACTATAAAAAGAATAAATGCTAGTAGTAATTAAAAAATATAAGTTTTTTACTAGAAAGACAGATTTTATTAAATTTATTATTAAACTAGGCTAACTTAGTATAGATCTAAAGAAGATTAAGGCTATAGTAAATTAGTAAAAACTAGAGAACATTACGCAGTTAAGGTCGTTTTTAGGGTTTTGCAATTACTGTAGAAGGTTTATAGCTTAATAGTTAAAGAATATTAAGCCATTTATAAGGTTAATAAAAAAAGAAGAACCTTAGGTATAGAGAAAAGAGTAAAGGAAACTATTTAAGAAGGTTAAAGAGTTATTTACTTAAGACCTAATCCTTAAAATCTACTAACTAAAGCTAGAGACAGTGGTTGAAATAGATATATTAGACTTTATACTAGGGGTATACTTCCTATAAAAATATAAAGATAGATAGCACCTAGTAATATACTATAGTTAGAAGATAATACTACTAAAACTAAACTATAACATTTATAACAAGGAGTTATTAGGTATAGTTATAGTACTTTAAAAATAGAAAGCATTCTTATAATGTATAGAAAGCTATTTATAGTTAAGATAGATTATAAGAACCTAATATGGCTCCTAATAATTAAAGAACTTAATTAAAGATAGGTTAGATAGGTAGAGATGCTTATAAAATACTATTTTAAGATTTAGTATACTAAGGGTACAAATAATGCATAAGTAGATGCTCTAAGTAGAAAGGCTGAACTATAAAATAATAAAAAGCTATTAGGGGCTTTACTATAAAAAGACATAAACGGATTAATTAGATATAATTATCCGAAAATTATAGTAATAAGAGAAATTAGTTAGACCTATAAATTACTAAAGAGTAACTAGTTATAAAAAATCTAAAATATATAGGTAGAGGATTTAGACTTAGAGTAGTACAAAAATTAAAAAGTAATATATATACTAAGAAGCATTATAAGAGAATTTATTAAGTTATTCTATAGGGGATTAACTTAAGAATATAATAGAGCTATAGACTTAGTGTTAAGACTCTAAATGGAGTATATTATTAATAAAATTTAAAAACTAGCGAGATAAGTTACTAAGGAATATTTAAATTGCTAAAGAAATAAACTAACGAGGTATAAGCTATACGGAGAGCTATAACCTATTAAAGTACTAAAGAGACTATAGAAGGTTATATTATAAGACTTTATTATAAAGTTACTAAAATTAAGAGATTCTATTACCGGGCAAGATTATAATATAATTTTAGTAATAGTAGACAAGCTAATAAAGTTAGGATACTTTATAGCATATATAGAAGAAATCTTAGCGGAAAATATCGCTAAAATCTATATTAAGAAAGTGTTCGCAAAATATAGAGCACTAAGTAAGATTATATTAGATAGAGATTTAAGATTTATAGCAGTATTCTAGAAGGTATTCTTAACGGAATAAGAAGTTTAAGTAGTAACTTCTACTATATATTACCCGTAGACAAATAATTAAATAAAAAGATTAAATTAGACACTAGAGTAGTACCTAAGGCACTATATTAATTATATACAAAATAATTAGGTATTATTATTACTAGTTATATAATTTATATATAATATAATACCTTAAAAAGAAATAGGAATATTACTATTTAAAGCAAATTACGGATATAAGTTAAGAATATTATTATTACTATAATAAGTAAAGAAAATAAGTAGTATAGCTAAGTAAAGAATAGAGATATTAATAAATCTTTATATAAACCTTACGGAAATAGCTAAGGTAGTATAATAAAGAATAAAAAAGTACTATAACGCTAAAAGATCTAAGGGACTAGATCTTAAGAAGGGAGATAAAGTATAGCTACTATATAAAAATTTTAAGAGTTAATAACTAAGTAAGAAGTTAAACTATATTAGACTAGGACCTTTTAAAATTAAAAAAAAGGATTTTACTAGTTATATTTAAGTTAAACCTACTAGCTAAAATAAAAATCTACCTTATATAGTATATTGCGATACTAGAGCTAGTATATAGGAATATTAAGCTACTAGTTTATAAAGTAAACACATATAGAGGATAAAAGGAAGATAAATAGTAAGTTTTAAAGATTATTAGTTATAAGGACGTTAATAATAAAATATAGTAGGAGGTTAAGTAGATAGGCTATAATAAGACTACCTAGGAGCTATTAAAAAATTTAAAAAACGCTACAGGAAAGGTATAGGAGTATTAAAGAAAAGAAGTTTAGGTAGTATTAATAAAGAAAAATCGCTAAAGAATAAGTTACCTAAGGGGGACCTAAAAGGAGCACCTACTAAGGTACTTAGAGTTATTTCCCTCTCTATTAGAAGAGAATCTATTTTTTTATTACTAAGTTTTTATAAACCTTATTTTATAAGTTTCTACTCCTTAAAATAAACCTTTTTACAAACTTTCTTAAGACGGATTAACTAAGTAGACGTAGTAAGACAAGAGTTAAAAGCCCTTTACTAAGCATTACGCAAATAATAAAGTTTAGCAAAAGCGACTAAGAGCTTATTATTAAGCTTTATAGTAGTAGATTAAACCTAAAATCCTAGTAGCAATTAATAAGGGAACTTAAAGACTATCTAGAATAGTATAACGCGTATATATAGCGTTAGAAACTAAGCAAACATTATAAGACAATTAAATATTTACTTTAGTGTACTCTAAATATAAAGAGGGTTACTAAGATAAAGGACTTGCTAGCGTAACGTAAACTAACCCCTTTTTCGCATAATAAGAATATAGAGATAGCATTATCTTACTAAGAGATAATATTATAGTAATAGTATAAGACTGACAAGCTATAAAAAAAAGAAGAAAAAGCTTTAGGTATAATAAATAATAATATTAATTAAATTAATTAGACGGATATTATACCTTTAGTAAATAACCTAGAGATACTAAGTATCTTTAAGGATAAAGATAAAAAGGAGGGAGATAGTATTACGGATGCTTTAAGTATAATATTATAACTATTTAAAGAAGAGTTAAAAGAAGCTAGTTAGTTAATAAGAGTATAGTTTAAAATAGAGCTGGTAAAACTATATAATAAAGAATAGTAACTAAGGTTATATAATATAATCTATATAATTTATATAATCTATATATTCTATAATAAAGTAGATAAATTAGATAGAGTAAATAGAGTAAGGACTTTTTTAGGCGCAGTTTATATATTTAAAGGACCTTAGTTCCTACCTTTCTTTATAGTAATTCTTAGAATATAATTAGAGTTAATCTATTAGGCAACTACTCCACTAGTTATTATTACGTTGTTAACTTTTTATATTACTTATATACCTAGCCTATTAACAAGTTTACTGTAGTTCTTACTATAAGGCTCTATTATAGTTAATATCCTTATAACTAACGATCTTTAAAACTTACTATTTGTCTTCCTTTTATCCTTTATATATATCTGCCTTATAAACTAGTGACTTAATATTTCTATATACTAGCTCTAGTATTACAATATACTATATAGGGTAAATCTTTATTTTAGCTAGTAAGTTTAACTTAAATATAACCGGTAAAATCCTTTATATAATTTCGAAAGGTCTTAGTCTAATATAGTTTAACTTCTTACTTAGTCGTTAACTCTTAAAATTTTTATATAGTAGCTATACTTTATCTCCCTCCTTAAGATCTAGTCCCTTAAATCTCTTAGCGTTATAGTAATTTTTTTTTATTCTTTGCTATACTACTTTAGCTATATCTATAAGGTATATATAAAGATTTATTAATATCTCTATTCTTTACTTAGCTATGTTACTTATTTTCTTTACTTAATATGGCGATAATACTGTTCTTAGCTTATATCTATAATTCGCTTTAAATAATAATATATCTATCCCTTCCTATAGTGTTATATTATATATAAACTATATAATTAGTAATAACAATACCTAATTATTCTATATATAATTAATATAATACCTTAAATACTATTCTAGCAGTTAGTTTAATCTTTCTATTTATCTATCTATCTATAGATAATACGCTATTAATATTACTACGCAAACCCCTTATTTAGCTAAGAATACCTCTTAAAATACTACTATAAATCTTAGATCTCTATCTAATATAATCTTATTTAGTGCTTTATATCTTATAAACACTTCTTTAATATAAATTCTAGTAATATCTTCCGCTGAGATTTCTTCTGTATATGCTATAAAGTAGTCCTATTTAGTTAACTTATCCACTATTACTAAAATTACGTTATAATTTTATCCGGTAATAGGATTTCTTAACTTTAGTAACTTTATAATAAAGTCCTATAATATAACTTCCTATAGTCTTTCTAGTGTTTTAATAGATTATAGCCTTCTATATAGCTTATACCTTATTAGTTTATTCCTTTAGCAATCTAAATATTTTTTTAATAACTTATCTTACTAGTCCCTAAATTCCTTAAATAATATACTCTTCTTAAAGTCTTAATACTAAGCCTATAGCTCTATTATATCCTTATATTATTCCCTTAATAAATTCTTTTATAATTAACCTTAGAATATAAGTTGCTTTTTTATTTTTATACTAGTCTGTATCTAAATCCTTACTTTATACCTTTTAGATATTCTATATTTAATTACTTTCTAGTAATTTATGGATCTGGCTTATTTTTCTTATTATTACTATTTTGGGATAATTATATCTAATTAATCCGTCTTTATCCTTTTATAATATTGCTCCTAATAGTTTCTTATTATTTTATAGTTTAGCTTTTCTACTAAAAGTGTCACGGCACTGACCTGACGTATACTGTTTCATACTGTCTCGTACTGTTCCCTACTGTTGGCTGGCCCACCACTAGCGACTTGGCGGCCGGCCCTACTATTTATATATAATACCCCCTTTCCACCTTCTTTCCCTCTTTATACCATAACGTAGTTATTTAGTCTACTTTATTACAGCACTGTAACAGTTTGTGGTATCTTTAATTTGCGCCCCGTCGCGATTACTGATTCCCCATACCCTAGCTAATTGACCTCCGCCCTAGAGCAATCGCGACCTATACGCGCCTCTGCTGAAACCGATACGTCCTTAGTATAGTCCTAGAATAATCCTTAGTTTTTACCTAGCGCTTAGATGGGCGATACTAATGATGCCGAAATGGCCGAAACCTAGAACCCCTGCGATGTTTTCGTAGACCTATTTATAGAGACATACCCTAATATCGCGTGAACAATCCGCCGCTCCCTACCGTACCCTAAGACCTTTAAGCCTAGTAAAGCTTACCTTACCCTTATTAACTATACCAATGAGTTCCTTAACAATATCAAAGTAGGACTATAGTGTATGTATAACACAAACACCGCCAATGAGAAAGCTAACAAAAACCTTAGTGCCCTTATCGCTTCCTAAATAGGAACTATTAACTCCTAGGTAGAGACTATTACCGTTCTAAAACAATTAACCCCTATAATAACGGTAGTAACCTAGCAGAAAAAACGGAGATCNAAAGNCCCGCCAATATTCAGCGGAAAAGGCACCCCGCTAGAATGATAAGCTAATTTTAAGACCTGGTATATTAAGATTAAGGGAGTCTTTAACCGGGACTGGGACTACTTTAACATAGTTTAGTCCTAGATCCTTTATATCTCGGATATGCTAGAGGATAAGGCCTATAAGTTTATTAAGTAGGGCCTAGAGCTTATGTATAAGAACCTAAATAACACATCTACGTGGAAATGGCCTACTAAGGAAGATATGCTTAAAGACCTTACTGCCTACTATAAGGTCCTTGATATAACCTAGGTCGCAAAGAATAAGCTTAACTATTTCCCCTAAGGCGAGCGTAATTACTGGTCCTAGAAGGGAGAGCTTAATAAGCTAATGGTCCACGCTAAGAAGACAGATAAATAGAAGGTGGACCTACTCTGAAAGTTCATCTCTCCGAAGATAGAAGAGCTGGTACTTAGACTGGCCTATGAAATTAATAATAGCGACTATATAGGTTGGAGTAAGTAGATGGATATGTTTGCTAAGAACCTTGTGAACTATGCATACCGAGCTAACCTTAAGAAGAACGCTAACTACCGCCTACCTGCCTAAGCCCCTGCCTCTATATTAACCCCGACCCTAGTAGTGACTGGAGAACCTATGGACCTTAATAGAATTTTAGACATGGAGCGTAAGCGCCGCGTTAATAATAGACTGTGCCTTGCCTGTGGCCTGCCTGGCTACTAGAAGGATGCCTATGACCCCGCTAAGATAGTAAACCCAGTCCTAATGCTACCCTGTTAAACGACGTGAATAAATAACCGCGGACGCGGCGACTGTGGAGTCTATTATGGACGCGGTGACTGCGGAGCCTATTATAGCCGCGGCGGATGACCCCCCCCCTTTAACCCTACGGCTTAGTTACTCCAAACTATGCCCTATATGGGAGCCCAACCCGTTAATAACGCCTAGCATTGGCAACTTTGTGCTAGCGAATATAAATACGGCTATGTCGTTAGCGAGGTATTGTCTTTCTATACCCCGACCGAAATAGAGATAGACACCGCTAGCTAGACGGACACTGGACCGCCCTGCTAAGACAGCCCTATACCCTAGTCGTTAAAAGGCAGACCCTTAGACTAAGTCGCGCCTAAGGGTCTAAACTATATAAGGAGGAAGACGAGAAGATTAGGTCCCTATTACTAGATTAATTAGTCCTTTTTATTAGTAAACTGCCACTTAATCTTAGATTAGCAAACAGTAATAAGAAATTAATCCTTATTTAAACCTAACTCTCCTTATTGCGTAACCTATACCCCTAAGTTTATATTAATACAGTAAGCCTAGTGGACTCCGGTAGTACTGTAATGGCATTTACTAACGCAGAGTCTATTATAAGAAAGTATAACGTTATAACTAAGAAGCTGCTGGCACCTAGGCCACTGCGCCTTATAGATAGTATCCCAACTTCGCTTGTTATAGATTACTTTACCGCCTAAATATTAATCGGCCTCTATACTAAAGCCATACTCTTTTTTATTACTAAACTCTTGCCTACTATTCTAATTATCCTAGGCATGCCCTGGCTTTAGAAGCATAAGCCCCGTCCTAGCTTTAGGAAACTTAAGATCCGCTTTAACTTAGACTACTGCTCTAGGCACTACCTCCTATAGGGGATAGCCAACGTTAGTAGGGACGCCCTATATGGATACTTAGCACTACTAAGCCTAGTGCCTAGGACTATATATAAAGCCCTAATAGTAGAAGACATTCCTGATAAAGGGGAGCCTGTATAGCTGCAAAGAAATAAGATAGTGAAAGACTGGACTAACCTAGCACTTAAGACTAAAACGACGGGCTAGCCAGCCCTGCCGAGACCAAGGAAGAAGGTCCGCTTCGCGCCGCTACTACTAAGAAATTAACCCCAACCTAGGCACCATTTAAACCCCGGCTGCCCAGCCCGACACCTAGAACTAAGCCATATGCCATATGTGCATATAACAGCTCGCGTTATAGTAAGGACTGGCTATGGAACTACTAAGACCCGGATGATAGAAACCGCGCCACTGTAACGCCTAACCTCATACCTGTCTCCCGCGCGTACCGTATAGGGCCGCCGCCTCGTTTCCGCCCCCCTGGGCCAACCAAGCCATGCCAGCCTAGCCGTAGCACTGGAGAGCCAGACACGCCCTAACCTGGACGATATTAAATATACCCGTACTGTTAATTTTACCCAGTTCTGTAAATAAAAAGATGTAAAGGTAATAAGGATCTATATAGCGGAGCTAGTAAAACTGGTTAAATAAGATAAGCACTAATAGCTGCTTAAAGAGCTGCCTATAGGCCTAATAGAAGTACCGAACCTATTAGAAAGGTCTTTCTGCTAGCTAGTGGAAGGCGACTATACAATAAAGGAAGCCCGTAAAGCGCTCCCCCCCTATTTTTATGACTTCCTTAAGATAAATCTAAAAACTAAACCTAAGCTTTTACGTCGGAAGATAGTCGACACTAATATTGAAAAATTCCTAAAAGGTAAACTAGGATTAACCCGCGAAGACATTCTATAACGCCTACTAAAGGAGTTTAGTAAATATATTAAGTACTTCCTCCCTAAGAATATAGACAAGCTGCCCCCTTACCGACTATGGGACCATAAAATTGAGATCACCCCCAGAAACTAGGCCCCGTACTATAAAAATAGACCACTCTCACCTACTGAACTTAGGTGTGTAAAGAAGTGGATTGATGAGATGCTAGATAAGGGTTTTATTTATAAATCGACCTTACTAGCTGCCGTACTACTCCTCCTCGCTGCTAAGCCTGGCGGCGGTGTATAAATCTGCTATAACTACTAAGGCCTAAACATAGTCACTATTAAGAATTAATACCTACTGCTACTAATCCGCGAGACACTTGACGCACTTTATGGCGCTAAGTACTTTACTAAACTTAATATAATTGCTGCGTTTAACCGGATCCGGATTGCGGAGGGCTATAAGTGGCTTATAGTATTTATTACCCGGTTCGGACTCTATAAGATGCTAATTACACTATTTAGCCTCTGTAACGTACCTGCTACGTTCTAAAACTATATTAACTATGTTCTATATAACGCCCTTAACAACTACTGCACTACCTACCTTAATAACGTCTTTGTCTTTTCTAAAACACGCGCCGAGTATACTAAGTATGTAAATGAAGTCATCTAAAGACTCGGTAATGCTGGACTTTAGATTAATATTAATAAGTCTAAGTTCTACTTTACTAAAACAAAATACCTTGGCTTAATTATCTTGACTAATAGCATAACTATGGACCCTAAGAAGATATAGGCCTTATAGGAATGGAAGGACCTAACATTAATTAAAGAACTATAATAATTTCTCGGCTTCGCGAACTTCTACTAACGATTTATCCAAGGCTACTCTGCCATTGCTATACCTATGATAAAACTTCTAAAGAAGGATATCGGATGGCTATGGGGACTAGAACAAGCTAAATTGTTTAAGGCCCTTAAGGGAGCCTTTACTTTAGCACTAGTACTAGTATACTATAACTATACGAAGAAAACAGTGGTAGAGATAGACGTATTAAATTAGGCTTCCGGCGGAGTCCTTTCCCAGTATAATAACAACGGAAAATTAAGACTGGTCGCATTCTTCTCTGTAAAGCACTCCGCGCTAAAATATAACTACAAGATCTACAATAAAGAACTCCTAGCTATTATTAAGGCTTTAGAGGAATAGCGTCCTAAGCTATAAGGGACTGAGGAGCCGTTTAAAATCATTACCGACTATAAGAACCTACAGACGTTTATAACTACTAAGCAGCTAAACTAGCGCTAAGTCCGGTGGGCAAAGTTCCTTTTATAGTTTAACTTTATAATTATATATAGACCTGGCAGCAAAGCTACGCTCCCTAACGCCCTAAGCCGGCTACTAGGAATAAGGCCTAAGGACGCTGATAATAAACGCCTCCGCTACTAAGCCTAAGTCGTTATACCGCCCTAGAAAGTTGACCCTATAATCTTAGAAGAATTACTACACGAGTCCCGTAACTCTAATGACGCGGAGTTTATAGCCGCTTTAGACCCCGAAATAGTCGAAAAGTCACTAAATAAGTTAATCTGGCTAGGATACTAGGAGAATAAACTTGTAAGAGATATGGTAGCAGCCCTGCGTGATTGGAAAGCTCGCCGTTAGCTAAAGAAAATTAGGAAATTACTCTGTTATAATAAGTTAGAATGCAGTATTATTAACGGACAGATCTACTTCCGCTAACATCTCTTCGTCCTTAACGCCCTAGACCTCCGCCTAGAAGTTACCTATCGCTCTTATAGCAGCGGCCCCGCTAGTTACCCCGGCTGGGTTAAGACTCTTAACCTTTTAAACCGAATATACTAGTGGCTAGGAATCTCCTAGTTTATAGCTACCTTCGTTAAAGACTATGCCCTATACTTTCGTACTAAGACCCCCTATTCTGCCCCACCCGGTTTCCTAAAGCTACTAGAATTACCCGCCCGCCCGTAGACTGATATCTTGATCAACTATATTATAACGCTACTAGTATGCTAATGCCACGGCAAGGCATACGAATATATCCTTATT
The DNA here is from genome assembly GCF_001692895.1 of Cenococcum geophilum 1.58. Lineage (NCBI taxonomy): Eukaryota > Fungi > Ascomycota > Dothideomycetes > Gloniales > Gloniaceae > Cenococcum > Cenococcum geophilum. The sequence continues at coordinate 1,287,768 of NW_027137564.1, read as the reverse complement.
ATTGTGGACCGCCTAACTAAAATGTGACACCTTGTTCTAGTAACAGGACTCTTAATAGAGGAGTTAGTTAATGGCTTTATTAATAACGTATATAAGCTCCACGGTGCACTAAGCACGATTATCTCCAATTACGGTATATAATTTATTAGCGACTTCTGGCGACAACTAAGTAAACGCCTTAAGACAACCTTGCGACTAAGCTTAGCCTAGCACCTAGAAACGGACGGCCAAACTAAAATTATTAACGCCGCCGTAAATAAATACCTTTGTGCTTTTATTAGCTTTATATAGGATAACTAGGTTAACTACTTGCCGCTCGCCGAGTTTGCTATAAATAACTAAGTCAATAAGAGCATAGGTATCTCCCCGTTTTTTATAAATTATAGCTTTAACCCTCGCCTCGGAATTGAGCCTGCTGGCCCCCACCTACTAATACTATTAGTATAAGCAAAGAAGGAGTTCTTCCGCGCAGACTCTATAGCTAACCGCTTTAAGCGGATATTAATATAGCTTAAGGCCCTAGCCCGGATTTCATAGTAACGCTATAAAGATAATGCTAATACCCGTAGGGATGAGAGCGCGTTATTCTACGAAGGTAATATGGTTATGGTTAGCTTAGAAAATATAAAGATAAACAGACCTAAGAAGAAATGGGATAATAAATGGGACGGCCCGTACCCCGTACTCGCAGTATACCAAGGGGCAGTTATAGTAGACCTCCTGGACCATATCCGAGTAAACAAATCCTTTTATATATTTAAGGTCCGCCTTTGGGCTGCTAAAGAGATCCCTGGCTAAGCAAATATTAATACCGCAGAGCGCCGTAATATATAAGGACGAGTGGTAGAGAGAGATGATGACGGCAATATAGAAGATAAATGGGAGTTTAAGAAAATCCTTAATGTATATAACAAAGACCCCTAGGGCCTAACTTATGAGATTAAATAGAAATATTATAAGGATATAACCTGGCAGCTAGAGGAAGACCTAAAGGGTTATGAATAAGCTGTATAGCGCTTCTATAAGCAATACCCTAAGAAGCTAGAACCTCTAGACTGGGTATAAGATAAGGAAAAGTCACGCTAAGGTCGCGGCCGACCACCGCATTAAAATTTATGGTGGTTAAGATGTTATGGAACTTTGACTAAGAAACGCCACACGGACCGATTTGGGTGGTGGTGTGGAGTTCTACCAACCTTACTCACTGAACTAACCAATTAGGATTTTCTATGCCCGGCATGGAAAATTGCCATTGGCTTGGTTAAGGGCGGTGAGCGGAACTGATATCTTTACAGTAGAAAATAGGCAACCCTGTATACTGCCTATTTTTAAGTTATCTATTTAGTTTGGGGACCAAACCATCTAGGGGAAAGGAGTACTATTACGGCACTGACCTGACGCATACTGTTTTATACTGTTTTGTACTATTCCCTACTGTTAGCTGGCCCACTACTAGCGACTTGGCGGCCGGCCCTACTATTTATATATAATACCCCCTTTCCACCTTCTTCCCCTCTTTATACCACAACGTAGTTATTCAGTTTACTTCATTGCAGTACTGTGACAAAAAGCGTCTACTTATGCATTCTCTATACCCTTAGTATACTAAATCTTGAAATAGTATTCTATAAGCATCTTTACCCATCTAACTTATTTTTAGTTAAGTTCTTTTATTATTAAAAACTCTATTAGGTTTTTATAATCCGTCTTAACTATAAATAGTTTCTCTATTTTTATAAGAATGCTCTTTATTCCTTAAGTGCTATAACTATACCTAATAACTCTAGTGGTGTTATCTTTTAACTATAATATGCCACTAAATGCTATGCGTCTTTATGCCTTTATAGTAAATATACTCCTAGTATAAAGTCTAATATATTTGTTTTTATAACTATATCTAACTCTAATTAGTAGATTTTAAGGATTAGTTCCTAGGTAAATAGTTCCTTAAGTTCTTAGAATAGCTTTTTTTACTTACTTCCTTATACCTATAGTTCCTCCTTCTTTATAAGCTTAGTAAAGGGTTTAATATTCTTTAACTACTACGCTATAAACCTTCTATAGTAGTTGCAAAACCCTAAAAACAATCTTAACTACGTAATGTTCTCTAGTTCTTACTAACTAACTATAGCTTTTATCTTCTTTAGGTTTATACTAATATAACCTAGTTTAATAATAAATCCTATAAAATTAGTCTTCCTAGTAAAGAACTTGTATTTCTTAGTTACTATTAGCATCTGTTTTACCTATAGTCTCTTTAAAACCTATTTAACGTGTTTTCTATATTCTTCCTTACTTATTAAGTAGATAATAATGTCGTTAAGGTATACTATAATAAACTTATTAAGGTGTTTTTCTAATACACTATTAATCCGCTTTTAGAATGTCGCTAGTATATTTATAAGCCTAAATTATATAACTAATAGCTTATATAGTCCTTTCTTTAACCTAAAGGCTGCTTTTTATTTGTTGCCTTCCTTAATCTTAATCTAATAGTACGCCTATCTTAGATCTATCTTTGTAAAGATTTACGCGTTACCTATCCTATCCTAGATTTCTCTAATTAAGGGTAAAAAATACCTATCCTTTCTAGTAATACTGTTTAACTATCTATAGTTAATATATAGTCTTAGTTTTCTATTCTTTTTTAGTATAAATAGTACTGGATATCCTGCTAATAACTATAATAGTTAGATATATCCCTTTTATAGATTTTCCTAGATAAACTCTTTTAAAGCTCTTAACTCCTCTTTAGTTAGCTTATAGATTAGAAATAACTTTAGATTTATTTCTAGTTCTAACTCTATCTTATAGTTTTATGCTATATACTCTAACAGCTTCTTACTTTTTAGTAACTATAACTTTTTACCATACTTATAGTATCTCTTTAGTATATAATTTAATCCTTAATTGGTCTCTTTATAAGTTACTTTAACTTAATACCATACTATTTTAGTCTGTTATTATATCTTATAACGTTAAGTATCTTTAATATTGACCTGTCCTATAACCTAATTGATTTTTAGATTATATTTCTATAACTAAAGCATACCTAATACTGCCTTATCCTTTCCTAATAGTAGGATATTAAAAGATATCTTAATTTGTCTTTCTTTAATGGTTAATTAAATAGGTTCTGTTTTAAGGTTAATAATGCCTCCTCTATAGGCTATTAGATCTCCTAAAATTGTAACTAATAAATAAGGGTGCTCTTTCTATCTGTGTGGTAGTCCTATCCTTTTAACTGCTACTAGTAAGATATGGTTCCTTATTACTCCACTATTTATTAGTGCTTTAAACTATTAATCTTACTATTTAATATATAAATTTAGGTATTATCCTTAAATTCCTTTAAGAGTTTAAGGTTTTATTACTAGCTCCCTTTAGTTCTATAGGCTTCTACTTTTCCTAACTATTAGCTACTAAATCCTATTACGCTTAGCTTACCCTTTAGCTAATACCTAGTTTGCTTTCTATCCTCTATATATTATAGATATATATTTTCTAGGTATTCCTACTACTATTACCCCTCTAGGCATTCTTCTATAAGGAATCTTTTTAGTTAAAGTACTAACGTTTCTTCTTCTTAACCTTTAATTAGATGCTATTTATATATATACTTAGCATTCCTAAATTGCTTTTTGTTTATTACCTAATATATTTTTATTAGATATTTCTAATTCTTTTTTTTAGGTTTTTATATATATCGTATATATTATTTATATATATAATCTACACCATTATATAGTGCGCTAGGTGCTTTAGGTTAACTTTTAGTTTATTTTCTTCCTTAAGTTTAAACTTAACCTATAGTAATTTAAACGTTGTAAACTCTTTTACTAGAACTTAGATACGCTATGTCTCTCTTTAGTTCTCTAACCGTTCCTCTAGATCCTATAATATTATAATTAGTGCTCCTCTAATGTAACTTATCTCTTTTTTAGTAATGGCTTTATCTATAATAACTCTTTTATCTAGCTACTTATAGAAGTTTTCCTATTTGTTATTACGTTGTTATCTATACCACTTTTAGTATAGCTCTGTAAGCGTATATAACTTATCTATAAGGAAATATCTCTTTATTACTGCATTGTTATAACCTTTAGTATGTCGTTTTGCGAACCTAGTTAAAATCCCTAGATCTTTTTCTTATTTTAGTTTATCTAACCATTTTACTCTTAGTGTGCCTAATTTTAGCCTATTAGTAATTTTCTATATAGGTTCTCTATCTCTTATACGTCCTAGTACGCTAGATCTTTAGTCTAACTTATACTCTTACTATATAATAATTCTTGCGTTAAACTTACCCATAGTTTCTTAGTATTTATATCTTGTAGTTAGATCCTTAAAGTCTTCTTACTTCTTAATTGTGATGTCGTTCTTTTGACTTTAAATACTTTATTTATTTAGTAGGTCTTCTAGGTCTATATATTTATCTCTTAATCTAACTACTATTTATATTGTGGATTCTCTAATCTATGTAAAAGTTTTTTGCTTCTTACTTATAGGTGTCCCTATTTGTTCTTTAAAATCTTAGTATCCTAAAAATCTTCGTCCTATACTTATTTATTTATTTCTAAACTAAGCTACTACCCTTTTTTATTAGTTGTCGTCTGTTATAGGTTCTTAGGTATACCTTATCTTATCTTAAGAATCTTAGTTATCTCTTATCTTATCCTAAGAATCTTAAGCCTGTAGCCTTTTACTTTTATTAAGTAGTGAGCTAGTACTAGCTTCTGTCTTAAGCTTACTTAATCTTATATAGATACTGCTTCTACTATCTTATAAAGTAATAGATATTATATTTAACGGAGTCTTAATCCCTACTACTGTCTTAGTTTCTATAGCTAATTTAATCTCTACTTCTAATATAACTTCTTTAAGGTCTGTATACTCCTAGTAAGCTACCCTTATTACCTTATTATTAGTAAACGCTTCGCCTATATTAAATTTATTATCCTTAATATCTAATCTGCGTATTAGTTTGTTAGTTCCTTTAAGTCCTCTTAACTCTAGCTCTTATAGCTAATAGCTTACGCTATACTTAGCGTCCTTATAAATTAGGTATATATTGTTATAATAAAACGCAAAATTTCTAATTAAACATTTTTTTGTTTCTTATAGTACACTATTGTCCCTCTATATATATGTGTCTTCTGCTAGCCTAATTCCCTTTACTATATAGTGTTTTTAACTATCTTTATAGTTTCTAGCAAAATAACCCTATTTTCCGCAATTTATATAAGCTCCGTTTTTAAACCATTTGTTTTGCTATAAAGTCCGCTTAAACGTCTTCTTCTACTAAGATCCTTAGTTTAGCCTATACTCCGTAATCCTATAATTACTTAATCTTTAACCTTTAGGTTTTTATAGTTGTTTCTATCTTTTAGATTCTTTGGTATCGCTTAGGTCTATTAGCTTTAGTCCGCTATTTAATAGTTTTTAACTCTATGTTGGTTGTTGCGTGCTTTGCGCCTTATATAACTATAAGACTTTATCTTGCCCTTTCTTAGCTAGTTCCCTTTAGTAGATCCTATTATTAATCTTTATTACTTAATCTATTAATTCCTGTAAGGTATCCGCATCTTCTATTAAGATAATCGCGTTCTATACTTTTGCCTTAAGCCCTTACTTATATTATGCTATAAGCGCCTTGTTATTCCATTTAACCTATATAGTAAGTATTTAAAACTATATCGTGTACTTAATTGCTATAGTTATTACTTCTAGATCTCCGAATATTTATATTAGTTACTCCGTAAATTCTCCCTAACTAGAGAATATAAATCGCACTTCCTAATTAGTGGTAGCTATGCTGTTTACTTGTATCTCTGTAAGATATAGCTTAACCCACTTAAGTGCTCGTCCCGTTAGGAATAGTCCTACGTACGCTACTTAATCCATAAATATTAATAGCTTTACTACTTCTTATATAACCTTAAAATACATCTATATTAGAAATCCCTTAAGCTTTAACTTCTTACCTATAAATCTCTTAATTAATAGTAACTTGATCTTTGCTGCTCTAACCGTATTAAGTCTTTCTTTAAGTATTTTGTTGTTATTATTTAATTAATTAACTATTTTTTATAACTATTTAACTGTAACTAGTTATAAATTAGTGTCTTATATACTTATATCGTCACTTGTTTTTAAGGTAGTTATACTATTAACAGCATTATAACTGGTACTTTTAGTAGCATATTATTTAACTTTTTTTTATTAATATCGTAACTAGGTAGTGAATGTGTAATAAAGCCTTATAGTAGGAACTACGGTGGACTTGTTAATGGGCTAGGTATATAGGTAAAAATAATAGTTAACAACGTAAATATAACTGGTGAAGTGGTTACCTAATAAATTAACTTTAATTATATTCTAAGATTTACTATAAAGAAAGGAACTATTTAGGTAGGGACTAAGGGTCCTTAAATATACAAACTACACCTAAAAAAGTCCTTACTCCGTCTGCTCTATCTACTCTATTTACTTTATTATAGATCTTATAGATTATATAAATTATATAGATTATATCTCGTAACCTTAGTTACTATTTCTCGTTATATAGTTCTACCGGATCTATTTTAGACTGTGCTTATATTAACTAACTAGCTTCTTCTAACTCTTCTCTAAGTAGTTATAATATTATACTTAAAGCGTCCGTAATATTAGGTTATTACTTATAAGGGGACTTGATAAATAGGGGGCTATAAGGATACGATTAGAATAGGATAGATTGGTAAGAGAGATAAATCCTTAAGAAGGTAAGGCCTCTAAAATTGTAGAGACTATATACTATAGGTATATACCTTTAGTATATAACTGGCGACCATTTAAGGGGCGTTTAGGGGTTATCTTAAGGGCAACCCAAGGTGTCCGCAATAATATCCCTTACATTACCCCCCCCCCTTTTTATAATTAGCCCCCAATCGCCATTACCTTATAGTAGGGAAATTATAAGGGCTTACCCAAGAAGGGGTTTGGAGAGATATTAGTATACTACTATATATTATCTATCTATCTAACCCCTACTTTAAACTTCTAAAAAACCTTAATAAGGAAAAAATATAACTAGAGAAAAGATGTAAGGATTACTAGGAGACTTATTAGAAGCCTATTAGAAGTATACTGGCAACTACCTAAGCTAATATAGGGATTTTTATACAACTCTATTTTTAAGCCTTTATGCCGGTCTATAATTAATTACAAGTATTATAGGTAATTTAGTGTTTTAGTATAGTTCTGTAGAACCTTTTAGTATAGGATTTAATATATAAAGCCTTAGCTTGGTGTTATCTTTAACTGCTAAAATATAGTCTATAATTCTTTCTTATAGTCCTTTTCTTATCATCCCCTGCGTTACTAATATATTACTTCTATATTTACCCTTAGGCTATTAAATGCAGTTAAGGTATTAATTAGTTAGTTAAAGAGACTTATCTCTTAAAATTTAGTGTATATACTTTTAAATCTAGTAGTCCTATACTGTATATTTGGCGTAGCTCTACTACCTAGTAAATAGGGACATTTTATAATAGCAATTATAGCTATTATACGATTATTAAGAACGTCTATAACGTTAATCTTTAATACTATAGTATTATTTTAGGTATAATTTAACCTATATACGTCTTTAATTAACGTTTTAATTGCCTTCCCTTAGCCGCGTAGTTAGTTTTTATAAGGAAGTAATAGTTAAATAACTTATATACGTGTTTCCTTCCTTTTAAATAGCGCTATTATAACGGAGTTATATTGGTAAGATTGCGGCTATTTACTAAAAGGGTATTAGACGGTAAAGTATAAGGACACATTTACTTATTAAGCTGCTCCTTTTCCTTAATACCTTACTTTCCCATTATTAACCTTTATCCAATTTTAGACGTATCTTTAATATATTATTAAGATTTTCTTTTTTTCCATTAATAATTTAATATGCCTCTTTATTCTCCTACTAACTGCTCTTTTAAGTAAATTCTATAGTGTATTCTGGCCCTACTACTATAAGAACCTATTAAATATTAATCTTTATATCTTAGACTTTCTGTCTAAGCTAGTGCTAATAGACGTTAATATATTAAAGCTTAGTGTTAAGTTTTAGTATATTCTGTCTTAGTAGGCGTATAGCCTGTATATTATTGCATAATAAGATAAATTTGTGTTCTAAACTAAAGCCGATTACATTAAAGAATCGCTGCTATTAGATAATTTTAATAGTAGTAGTAGATAGGGAGAGAAGTTCTACTTTAGTAGTTAAGCGAGTAACTAATTACTATAAGGTTGCTTTCTAATTAATTAATCCTCTAAATAGTATAAATGGGTATTCTTAATAGCTTAATCTAGACTCCTTATAGTCTGTAAATACTATATTAGATATCCCGTAAAAGGTTATATCATTTTCTTTAGGGGGTTAAAAATAGATATAGGCTCCAAATACTTCGCTAGAGTATTTAATAGCTATTAACTTATTCTAAGGCAATAGGCAATAGCTTTATTTACTACATTAAGGTATTTTTAATTTAGATTAGTAAGGAATTCGGCTAGTTTAAAATACGTCTTAACTATATTAAGCTTTCTAAATACGCATCAGCAAAATATTATCCCTTATAAATGACCTCAGCTGCTAGAAGTTGGCGTCGTTGGCGGGCTATTAAGGGCATTAACCAACTTAACAAACCAGCCTATATTAAGTTCATTTAATACGCAAACTGCGCGCAGCCTACGCGCAACCTGCGCATTTAGTAACTATAATTGTATTTAAAGCTATCTACCTCTTTTATACTAATAGCACAGTTTAGATAATAAATAAAGCCTACTTTAAAGCTGTTTATAAGGCTAGCAAGATAAATTATATACACTTCTTTATATAATCCATTATATTGTTTTAGACAATTTAATATAATATCCTAATTGTCTTATAATATATTCTAAAAGTATAAGACCTTTCCTACTCTCCCTATAATAATAATATACTACTAGTATAGTATATATATATAACGAAAAAGTAGCTACTAAGAGTAGTAGATATAGGCCGAAAGAAAGGTAGATTAAGAGCTAGTATACATAATAAAAAAGCCGTAGTTATCCTATAGAAGAGTATGGAAAGTCCTATACCTAATTTCCTACTAAAAACTTTACTAGCTCCTCTATACTAGAGTTTAGAGCATATATTATAAACCTTATATACTACTCCTCATTCTTAATTAAATTTAATAACACTTTCCCGTTATTATACTAGCTATAGCTATCCTCTATAAGACTATAGTACTACTTAAATTATATAAATAACTTACTAAATTTAAACCTTTCCGGCCTAGGCTTGCTAGTTCCTATATTTAGGATAAAGTGGTATACTAGGGCGGAGGACGTGTATTTCGCTAAATTTAACAAACTTAGCTAGTTCCAAAAGTTAAATTAGCAAATATTATAGTAGTAGTAGGGCCCTAGATTTTCTAGCTTACTTTAAAGCTCTCCCTTTAAGACAGACTTAGCGGACTAGTTTAGCCTACTTTAGAGCTCTCTATTTAGGATAGACTTAGTAAACTAGTCTAGCCTACTCTAGAGCTCTCCCTTTAAGATAGACTTAGTAGACTAAATAGTATAGTCCAGCTTTCTAATAAATAGCCTAAGTTAATAATCGCGTTAGTTTTGTTGTCGCTAAGGCTTATAAGGAACCTCTCTCTTACGTTATTACTTAGATCCGCTATAAGGTTATTAAGGTTATCTTTATATAGGTCCTTAATAATTCCTATAGTATCCAATTAAATTAGCGTTAGGTTTATAGTATGTTTAATAACTATAGGCTAAAGCCGTAGCTATATTTTAGATTACCATTTTTTAGATATTTAGTTCTAGCTGCCTAAGAGGTTAATATAGGCTTCTATAATAGGTTAGAGAATAATAATAGATAGTAAAATACTAAATATATACTAACCGCTAACGGTAGAGCTATAAAAGGTATCCGTTCTCCTAGAGCCAGTTCTATACTCCCTAATTATATAATATATTGCTGTTAAAATAAAAGTAATAGTGTTGCTGGTAAGCTTTTTAAACATATTATAAGAGCAGGGTAATTGGGTAAGGCTATTCTTTCCTCTACTATAAAATATATTAGCTATGCTAGCAACTATTACGTTAAAACGGAAGCGGTTATTACTTAGCTATTAGCTCTTATTAGTATTTTACTAAATAGCATAGGTAAAATACCTTTGTGTAATTTAGCGCAATAAAATTATAATTAGTTAGTAGTTTTATAATTAGTTTAGGCGCGTCGTTAAACCCTAGCCCGTATACCTCCCTTATAAGTACACGAACCTTTATAATTACGTAGTTCCTAAAGTTCCCTATTACGTTAAATAGCTATATATAATTGTTAGTAGATAATTTAATATAATATTTCTAGTATATAAATACCTTACGAGCGGATACCGGGTTAGGAATACGATTAGCTTTTTTTACACTACTTTTAGTAACTTTATAATAGCTTCTAGCTATACCTTTTTTATTATACCCTTAACTAGGCCTAAAAAGCGGTCGAACTATAGGTTAATAAGATGCCCTTTATAAGTCCTAGAGTTGGTTACTAGCCTTACTAGCAAAATATACCTATAAAGCGCAAATATGGGCTTATGTCTCTTAGGTAGGTTTTCTTTTATATATCGCCGTTGTAATATTTAGAGGTACTCTTCTCTTACCCATAGCGCGGTAGTTAGGTTAAAATTATCTCCATAGTCTAACTTATTCTTACTTTCTCCGGTGCTATTTAAGTCCCCTTTAAATTAAACACTAGGTTAGTATACTCTGTGTTAAAGGGAGGTTACTTATTTTATAGATAGAGGTGTATTAGATTTTAGGCGGACATGGCTTACTAGGGAGAATATTAGTTATTTACGCGATAAAGTACGGATTAGGCGCGTGGGAGAGTATTTTAAACTAGTACGCAATTATTTACGCGGTAAGGTACGGATTAGGCGCGTAAAAAAGTATTTTAAACTAGTACACAACTATTTACGCGGTAGGGTACGGATTGGGCGTATAAGAGAGTATTTTAAACTAGTACGCAATTATTAAGAGCCGGAGGTATATTATAAAGATGTTGCTTTTTATAGCGGTGGGCGGTTAGATAGTAATAAGAGTATTTTATTTACTAGCGCCCGCTAAGTGCCAAATGGTAAAAAAGACTATTAAGTATTATAGTCAGACTCCGGTTATATATAAAGGTATAACCTACCTTAACCAAAAGATTAGGACTTCGCGTTCTTAATTAAGCTAGTTCTACTGCCAGATTATTAACAGATTTAGTAGATTTATTAATATTTAGTCGCTATCGTTGTGTAGAAGAAGTAGGTGTAGACTTATAGTTACTATCCTTATTATTAAATATTACCCTTTTTAGCTAGAGGCGGCCATATATATTCTATATATTATTAGCTAGCTTAATCTATTATATATAACGTTAACGGGGTTTATTATATACCTACTCCTTTTTACGCCCAGATATAACTAGACTAAAGTTATAATATTGCTTATTTTCGCTAGGTTCCACGTACATATTCTCCGCTAGCGTATTTTTCCTTTTATTAGCTAAGATATAGGCAACCCTTAGTAGTAGGCTAGGTAGAGATATAAGGTTAATTATACTAGTTACCCTCGTTTCCTTATCCTATATTAACTTAAAGTAGGGTTCTTACTACTAGTTTAAGTGTTTAATAACGCGTTTTTACGTTTACCTGCTATAGTAACGCTCCTATATTTGCCTAGTTAGTAAAAGGTATAGCCTATAGCTAGAATAGGTTATCTTATAGCTGTTTCTATAATGCCTAAGGCGTATATAGATTAATAACTTAAAAGAATGTATACTAGTATAGTATATATTAGACTAATAGCAGTATTAGTAGGAGTGTTACCGCTATAGTGCTTACAAATAACTTAAATAGGGGCGCATTTATTGTAATTAGCTGCTAGTTCTAACTAATTGCGGTTAAGCTGTAACCGCGACCTATTAACTTACATTAAGTTAGTAGTTAAAATATTGTCGCATATTCTAAGATTATTTAATATAATTTGCCATTATACGCGAAACTATTTTATTTTATTAGTATATCCCTTAGTAAATACGGTATAGGTGTATAAAAGGTTAAACATTAATCCCGGCAATAAAAGTAGTAGGCTAGTAAGACTTGTATCTAAATTTAATAAAGAGGTACCTTATTAAACTACTTTACCTACCTAAGGCGCTGGCTTTTAGATCCTATATTTTATTTTAATCTATCTATACTAGGTTTAACAGCTATCTTATACTTAAAGCGAAGCTTATCCACCTTATCTATACAGCTCGTTAGTGTAGATAATGCTAGGGTAGGTATAGGCAGTATATAGGACAGCAATAACACTTCTATACAGTTATATCGCCCTATTCTACACCCTTATATAATACCTAGTATTTCTACCGCAAATATCCAACGTTATTCTTCCGCGTTGTTAACCCTACTAGCATATAGTAAGCCTAACCTATCCCCTATATATATATCGCAATAGTAATTAAATTTAGTAGAATAGTAAGGAAAGCGTAAGTATAGATATAAGGATTAGGTGTTAGATACTAAGAGTAAGCTAAAAATAGTGTTAATATATATTACCCTAATAAGTTTACTAAAAAGAATAGGTATAAACCTTAGGCTTTATTGTCTAATCCCCTTAGGCGTTTTAAGAATGCCGGATAAGTTATAAAAATATCTTAGGTTATATTATTCTAAGACTCCCTTACCTAATAGCATACTAAGGGGCTTTATTAAGCCGTTTACCTATATATATAGTAATCTATTAAACTAGTAAGCATTCTAGATAAAGTAGTGGCTTTAAGGCGCATAATTTATACTATGGTTATAGTTGCCTTCGCCTTTTTTATTACGGGTTAAGGCGTAGAGTAAGGGCTCTTTTTTAACTAGGAGAGGTTTTTTAGGACAGCTATAGGTTAAGTATTGCCTTAGTATTAACCTATTTACTAGTTTTACCTATTCTTATACGTATAAAGTATGAGTTATTTAGTAAAGGCAAGGGTGCGGAAATAGAGGGTAAGTAATTATATTGTTTTTAGCTGGTAGCGCAGACTATAAATACGAGTTAGTAACATTGGTTTAACTTTAAGCAGTAACCTACTTGTTCTTCTTTATTCTATTATAAATAAAAACCTATTTATTTCTTATAAAAACATATCCTTAACCGTACTACGCCATTTCTCTTTATTTATAAGCTAAATTCGTCCTCTAGCTATTTTATTACTAATGTAGTTGCAAAGCGTTTCGCTTTTAGGGTTAAAGTTAATATCCTAGCCTAGCATATCTACAAATGTATTAAAGCTTAGATTATTAACGTATATATCTAGAGCGTTATTCTTGCCAGTTGCTAGCTTTTGGGTTAGGATAATTATTAGCTCTTCGTCAGCTGCCCGCTGGATTAGTATTATTATTATTCTATATAACCTTAGTATTCCCTCCTGCCTTATTGTCTTTAGTATACCGGCTAGTAGATAATACGCGATAGCGGAGTATAGGAGTACTGGGTTGCCTATTATAATTTACCTAATAAAAGCCGTTTTATTTGTTTAACGCGTTGCGTTATAGCTGCAGCGCTAGGCAAGCTATTTAATATATTTAGTATATAGGTTCTTCGGTAAATCTAAAAACACAAATAGAAATTTGTTAGAGATTTCGTTTAATATTTGCCGTATTTATACCTTACTTATAAGGGAGCGTAGTAGCTATCTAAGGAGCCTACGCGTCGACATTTCAATTTTAATATTATAGTAGATCGTATTGTATTATTCGTTCGTAAGCCCTAGATCTCGCTTAAGAGTGTCTTTAGTATTATAGCTTAGGTCTATTATTAGTGCTATAATTCTAAAAGCGTTAGGGGAGGTGCGGTAGGAAAGACGTCTTAATTACACGCTAAGACCAATATACAGAATTATATAGACAGGTATATTATTTAGTTATTATATAAAATAATTGGTTAAATGTCTTATAAGAAATAAATAAGCGTATTAGTAAACGCTTTTTTACCTACCACACTACCTAGACTTATAAGCCTCCTTTTATCCCTTTTACATCTCCGTTTATAAGCTTAATTTAGTACCCAGATTTGTTAATACTTTTTTTATATATCTATTTTTTATATATCTATTATATTATGCTACGTATAATACTACGCATATAGCCTCTAGGCTATAGTGCTATAGTTCTATATATATAAATCCTTTTTAGGCAGCTTAATATGTACTAGTAACTATATTTGCTAATACTTTAAGATGCCTAGTTAGCCTATAACTAGTAGAGCCTAGTTAGTATAATTAGAGGTCCTAACCTCTACTAAAATACTTAATATCCCTAATAAGGGCTAGAATATCATTAGCGAAAACGGAGATATTTTACTATAAGTTAATAAGATCTTAGGTCTGTATAGCTTAATAAAGGAGTATCTAAGCTCTTAATATAATCTTTTAAAAAAAGACACGATTAAACCGTTAAAAGAGGTAGTAGGTTAAATTAGAGCAGACCCTTTTAGTTTGCTAGAATCTAGATATAGTAATAGAGTTAGTATATATAAACAGGTAAGCATGCTATAATTCTAAAGTAGTTATCCCCTAATATCTGCAAGGTCCATACTAGCTTAGTAATATTTTTACCTTAAGGGCTAGTAATCTACGTGGCGTTCTCACTTAGAAGAGTAGGGAAGATAATCTATTAGGATTAGTTAAAAAGACTAGTTACTAGGTCTTTAGTTGCTTTAACTCCTAAGACTAACAATTTTTAAATAAAATGTATACTCGTGACAGTGGCGGTAAGACTATTAGTCGTATTAGAATAGAATCCCCTAGAGGTTAACTTATTCTTTAAGACCTAAAGATATTAAAATTAACTTATCCGTATTATGGATGATAGTTAAAAAACGAACTAGATTTTACGAAGTTAGTTATTATACTATATTGGCATTATAAAAGCTAATAAGAGAGCCGTAAGTGTGTAATATTTTCTAAATAAGAAGATATCTAACTATTAATAGATTCCCGTTATTAGAATACCTTGTTTAAGTTTAATAAAATATTAAAGCACCATAATACGTTATAAATAAGCCTTATACAGATCTTAGTTTAATTATAACTATTAAGGATGCTTCCTTATTTAAAAATATTTATATTCTTAAAGACTGGTTAGATATAACTACTATAGGGCTTAATAAATCTTAAGCTACTATACTAAAATAAGTTCTTATAAAGCGTTTTGTAATAATCTAAAGACCTTTAAGTACTAGAAAAATGTAGCTTCAAAGGCGTTACTTAGCAATATAATAATAGGAGATCCCCCTATTATTATTATATGTTATATAAACCATGCGCTAAACTAGTTATTTAGGTATATTACTTAAAGTAATATATACTTTATAAATTTTCCTAGTACTTCTAACCGTTTTAATACTATCGCTTATACAAATAGACGATATTACACTGCATTAGGCGCCAGGGCCGTGGGAGTAAGAAGAAGAAAAAGCGTTAGGGCTCCCTCTTTTTATATCTTGTATTTTATTTTTTTATATTATCTTATATTGTCCTGCTATTGTCCTACTATTGTGTTATATTGTCCTATATTGTCCTATATTGTCTTACTATTATATTACATTATCCTACTATTATATTATATTGTCCTGCTATTGTCCTGCTATTGTGTTATATTATCCTATTATCGCCCTACTATTGTATTATATTGTCCTGTCATTATCCTACTATTATGTTATATTATCCTACCATTGTCCTACCATTATATTATATTATCCTGTTATTATCTTATATTGTCCTACTATTGTCTTAGTACTGCTATATACTTTTTACTATTTGCTAAGATTATGATTATAAGTATTTATCGGCTAGAATCCGAGCAGTAACTCTTAGTAGTAATTTTACTACCTAAATCTCCTATAGATTAATTAATTGGCGTAAAGCCATTGTATCGTAGTAAAGCCATATTTAAGTAATCTATATTATAATCCTTGGTATAGTATTGCACGTAGAAATATTTAATTATAAGATTTAGGAAGGTGTTTATATTTTAATTAAATTTATAAAACTATAACTAAGGGCCTTTACGGCGTAGTAGCATAGTAAGTTTTATAATTGCTTTAATTTAGGGTTGCTTAGTCACTATAGAAAAGTCGTAATGCTTAGCGTAGTGTTAAACTTAAGATGCCTCGCCACTATAGTGGTAGAGATATAGTAAATTAACTACTTACTAAAATATAGCGCCCCCGTTGCTATAATAGCCACTATAGTAATAGAGATACCCTATATTTATAAATTTAGATTCTATATACGGTATAGCTTGCGAATTTAACGCGCTTGCCAATCTAGAGAAGCTTTTAAATTAGAAAGTCGCTAAATTAACTAAACAATCACGTTAGAATTAGATTTAAGCTTTAGCTTAGATATATTCTAGGGCCTTTAGATTTAATCTAAAGTTGCAACTAAACGTTCCCTAAGATTTAATGTAGGGATCTCTTTCTAAGGACTTAGTTTAATCGTAAGGTTTAGGAAGGGGTTATAATTTAGTTAAATTTATAAGATTACATTCTAAAGTCCTTATAGCGTAGTAGTATGGTACGTTTTACCTCTTACTATAATTTGGAGCTAGCCTAACGTAATTAAAACTTAATATGGAAGAGCCGATATACTTAGTATATAGTGCTAAGATTTTGTTAAATATATAACTTTAGGCGTTGCGGAACACGTATAAAAATATAAGCTTAATTTAGAGCCTTACTAACGCCTAATTTAATAGGAAACAACCTTCTTTTTTAATATTTTTAATATGCGATAAGTGGGAATTAAACCCACTACGCCTAAAAGTTAAATACGCAACATCTAATTGCCTAATCTGGCTAGGAGGCTCGGCGGCGATATAATAGGGCTCGATAACGTAATAAGGCTTAACGGCGATGCAATAAGACTTAGTAATGTAATAAGACTTAATAATATAATAAGGCTAATAAGGCTTAGCAACGTAATAAGACTTAATAATATAATAAGGCTCAATAATATAATAAGGCTTAGGGCCAGGCAATAAGGGGAAGATTTAAGGTTGCTTAGTTACTAATACCTAATAGCAAAATCCAACGGTATAGTACTACTATTAAGGTGTTCTAATGCGGGTAGGTTATATAAAGGTTTCGTCTATAATATATCTAATATATCCTAAAAGTCTGCCTTTCGCTTATCTTTAAGGTTAAATTTCAAACTTTCACCACACATGCAACCTTACCAAAAGGTAGCGCCGCACTTCAAAACTTATGCATACCCATCTTACCACCAAAAACAATCGATTTTCCAACTTTCAAGACCCAATTCCTACTGCCTAGCGAGCTATAGGTGGATTTAATTGTCGTTTTACCCCCTTTCCCCCAACAGAAAATTCTTCTTAGGGGTGGTCCTAGCTTATAAGCGAGGCACGGACAGGAATACTAAAACTACTACCACTACTACCACCACCAATACTAGGGGTCTAGTATTACTACTACCTTTAAACCTAATCTCCCTAGAAATCCTCTAGTAGGATTAGTAAGGAAAAAGGGTATAAGGATAGTAGAAACTAGTAAACTCCCCCTATAAAATGCCAAGGCCTAGTAGGCCTAAAAAGAAACCTCCTATAGAAATAAGCGATAAAGAGTCTATATCTACCCTCCCTCCCCCTTCTCCTTCTCCTGGCCTGTTTAGGATAGGAGAAAAAAGAGGATATCCTTAGTCTTCTCCTAAAAAAGAAAACCAAAAACCTATAAAAAAGACAATAAAACTAATAACTACTACGGCTGATATGCCTAGTATACCTCTTTCTTCCCTTTCTCTAGAAGAATATCTAGCTAGTATATCTAGTATACCTCCCTCTTCCCTTTCTCCAGGATAACTTCTACTTAAGGCTTTAAAAAGCCTAATCCAGGCCTATAATAAGCTAAAAGGAGAAGAAAAAAAAGAACAAATTAGATAGCTAGTGGACTATACACAAAGTATCCTAATAAGAGAAAACCCCTTTGTAAAAGAAAAAGAAGAAAAAGAAAAGACAAAAGATGTCCTAAATGGACTAATAGAAGAAGTAAGAGCTCTCCGTAAGGAGGTAGCCCCTATAAAGGAAACTTACGCAGAGAGACTAAAAAGGGGCCTCCCTTCTTCGTCCTCTTTACCCTCCTTATTACCATCTTCTACCCCTTTATCTTTTAGTAGGAGTTCTACCTCTACTAGAAGTAAGAAAAAGCAGCTATAAGAAAGGAAGTTAGTCCTAATTACGGACGAAAAGGACCAACCTCTAGATACCTTCTCTATACAAAATAAAGTTAATTAACTATTTGCATTAAAACTGTAAGTAGAAAAGCCAGTTCTAGCGTCCATAGCTAGAACTAAAGGAAAACAAAATATTCTCCTTACTACTACAGAAGAGTATAATGTAGATTTCCTAGTTAAATACAAGGAGATCTGGCAAAACTGCTTTACCTTTTAAAGAGAACAAAAACTAGAACCATGGGTTTAAGTTATAGCCTATAGGGTTCCTACTCTACCTTTTCTAGGAGAGGGAGGCTCTAAGCTTCTAAAAGAAGAAATTGAGACCTTTAATCCTATAGGGATACAAGGTCTACCTAGATAGATCTTATCTAGGGAAAAAAGATATAATCCAGAAACTCGATTTGGCTCTATAGTCTTTACTATAGAGAATAAAGAGAAAAGACAAGAAATCCTTAAGCAAAAAGAGATTCTAATTGCAGGTGCAGCTGTTAAGGTAGTAAAACACCTAAAAGTCTCTACTACTACGCAGTGTACTAGCTGCCAAAAATTCGGCTATATAGGAGACAGATGCTCTAATAGGGCCTGTAGATTTTATGCGGCTGCATATCTATCTAAAGACCACTGCTGTTTTACCTGTTTAATATCCGGTAGACCTTACAAGCATACTACCCCTCTTTGCATTAATTGTAAAGAAAAACACTTTGCGGATAGTAAGGACTGCGAGACTCTTAAAGCAGCTAAATTAGTACACTATACTAGTGTAGAAGATATAGAAGAATAGAAAAAACAAATAGGATTTTAGAAGGAGGCAACTTCTACTAGGCTCTTATAAAAAGACCATAGAGAGCAAAAGGATAGGAAAAAATTGTAAAAGGATAGGGAGAGGTGTTAGGATTTCTTATGGTTTTTCTACTATTCTCTTATTACCAAATAGTTGTAGTAACTTAGTATTTTACTAGGAATCTGTAAACCCCTAGTCTAGGGGTTTATAAACTAGGAGGATATAGCTACTAGTACATATTAAGCTGCCTAGAAAGGATTTATGTATATAGAACTATAGCGCTATAGCCTAGAGGCTGCATACGCAGTATTATACGTAGTATAATATAAACGGATATAAAAAATATATATATATATATAAAAAGGTTAAATTTCTGGCCTATAATAAATTAAATATTATAGTTGGTAAGTGTTGGTATGTATATTTATATCACGTGTATAGAGCACGTGATCTACGCGAGACGCGTATATATACTATTAACACTGCATTAGAAAATAAGCAATCATCTAATAACCAACACCGCATACGTATCGCAATATAGTGATATTTGTGCACGTTAATTAAAGCATATATACTAACACTAATCAGTAGACGTATAGATTAGGAAATACGCAATAACAAAGCTTAAAACCACGCATTAGCTTAACTGCTAACGCGTTAAATCGCAAAGTTATCGCCCTATTTTAGTTAAAGGAGAAAGCTATATTACCCTCAAAGCTCGAGACCACGTATTAGCTTAACTGCTAACGCATTAGATCGCCTAGAGAATTATATCTTTACTTAGAGAAGATTACGACCTCCCTTAAGCTTAAGAGAATTTGTACTGGCCTTATAGCTAATATAACAGATCGCTAAGAGAATAGCAGTCTTGCTAAGAACACTTTATAGGCCCAACGGCTGTAGAGAACGTATACACAACCCTTAACCCTAACCTTAACTCTAACCTCAACTCTTACACCTACCCTTATACCTATAACTATGGCATTAGCGGAGAAATAAGAATAGGCTATAAAGGTTAGGAAATATAGTAGCGGAATTAATTTGGGTGAGACTATAAAGGACGAACTAGCGGAGTTTGTGGAAATAAAGATTTATATATACAAGAAGGAGGACTTCTTAGACAATACCCTATAGACTATATTTTAAGAAGAATTTAAGGAGTTTACCCTAGAAGACTTTCAAAAGATGCGTTTGGATACTAGAGCTAAGCTGCAAAAACACCTACTTAAAAGAGGAGTGTGTGTTACCAAGTATAATACCAGAATTACCCTCTCTAATGTATTATTTAATATTATTTAAGAAGAAGAATAACGCGAATAAACAAACGAGGACCTTATAGCAGCTATTAATGAGATAAAGGGACCGCTAAACACTAAAAGCTTATAAGATTAACTTAATCCCACCCGCGACAGTCTAGCTATAGGTTCAGCTACTAGCCTAGAATTAGCTCAGCCTACAGCTATAGCTTTAACACCGCCTAGAACACAGATACCTACCCCTATAACACCTACCCCTATAACACCTATACCTCGGCAAACTGCGCTAACTACTACCCAATAGTAGTATTACCTTCAGCATAACCCTTAGCAACCTGGCTAATAGTAGTATACCCTATTACAATCTACCCTACAGCAGTAACTAGACCCGGGAGTAGGAGGAACAGCCTTATATAGTAAAGAGGCTACTATAGTGGCAAAGATGTATATAGACAGCTAAAAATACAATGGAGTTAGCAAAAGCTTTAATTTTAAATTAACTATCTTTAAAGACATCTATAGAAGAGCTGGCCTACAACCAGATGATTATATAATTGCATTCCCTATTATGCTAAAGGGACTCGCATAAGATTATTACTATAACCGTACCCTTTTAGCCAGAATATACCCAGAAGCATGCACCTATATATGGAACTTCTTTAAAGGACCTAAGTTTTATAGAAAGAACCTCACGGAATGGAACGTAATTATACTATAAGGTATTATTGACGCGAATACCGACAAGCCTATATACTAGTATCTTTAGCTACTAATTAATAAGCTATATAAGCAGCAGCATGGAATTAACCCTAAATTTTAAATACTACTATTTCTTACTAATAAACTAGTTATAGCTTACTAGGGAGTTCCTACCTGTAAAATTGCCGTCTTAAACCCTAGAGAAGACTTGTCTTAGTTAATTAACAAATTGCAGTCTTTAATTGTTATATAGGAGAAGGAATACCCTAGCCAAGAAGTATATACTACCTTCTTTACGGATCGCCGCTACTATAACCGAAATCGCGACTAAAATGACTAAAATCTTAGCCGTAACCAAATATACGGACAATTTAATAGTAACAGCAGATCTAAGGGACGTTGCTATATCTACTAGAAAGAGGATTACTATTTATAGAGATATACAGAGGAGGAACGTAATAAGGCTAAGGAGGAATATAAAAGCCGCTTTAGTAATTAAACTAAAGGATGGTTTAACAACCGCTTTAAAGAACACTTTAAGCAGTATATTATTAACTACAAAGGAGACAATAGTGAGGATTTAGAGGACTTCAATAAGATCTTTAAAACGCTTATCACAGACATCAGATCTAAACTTAGTTTAGAAGAGCTAAAGTAACCTCCTACTACCTACTTTATAACCTTTAAAGACCTTATACCTGATAAAGCAACCCTTATAAGCATAGAGCTGGCCAATAAAGCCTTTACCTATTTACTAACAGCGGTAGATATAACAGAAACCGCTATAACCGCTTTAAGCACTAATCCTTTCGCATATAGTGCTAACGCTAAATTATAATACACCTTAACCGTATTTATGGGCATTATAATAGATATAGGAGCTTTAAGAAAGTCTACGGCTGGTTATAGACAATTTTAGGCACTATAAACTGCGGACTTATCTATAAAATTAGACACCTTAATAAAGGGCTAAGTTAATGTATAGTTTAGAATAGGTACTGCTTCCTTAATCGGAACTATATATATCAACAGTCCGATAGGTAAGATACAGTTTTATATCGTTTAAGCTAATACACTATTCCTACTCTGCCTGGCAGATATGGATAAGCTATAGGTGTACTATAATAACCTTAAGAATATCCTTATTACCCGTACTAAGGAAGTGCCAGTAGTATAACGGTTCGGCCACCCCTTTCTTATATGGAACACTTCTCTATAAACTTATCTTTTAGAATTCTTTAATTTGAACCCTTACTACCTAATAGATACGGAACTATAACGATTATACCATTAGTTTGGCCACCTATTAGTTAAAAGGCTGTAAAAAGTACTAAACTAAGCTGGCTATAATACTAACAAAAAGACTCTTAAACATCTTACTAAGTACTATTACTATTGCTAAAAGTATAGGAAGTTACTAGGATGGTTCCGCTTTACCTTGCGGGATAACATTAATTTTAACTACTATATTATTGTTAATATTATATATATTAGCGGAAGCCCGTTATTATATATAGTTAATAAAGGAACACGCTTTTAAGCTAGTAGGTAGTTATAGAATATAAGCGCTAAATATATATGGGATGTGTTACGGATATACTAAATTAATATATATCTAGGACTACTAGATCTAGTTATATATAACGCGGGCAAGAACTTTATTAGTAAGGAATTTAAATAGTATATAAGTACTATGGGTATTAATATAAAAGGAATTCCAGTCGAAGCCTATAACTCTATTAGTATAGTAAAATAATACTATGGACCACTATAACGCGCATATTAAATAATTACCATTAAGATCCCTAATATTAACAAAGACATGGCACTATAAATGGCGTTTAAGGCTATTAATAACACCGCTAGCCCGGATGGATTAGTCCCTATACTATTAGTATTCAGCGCATACCCTTAAATGGTTAAATTAGATGCACTATTACCGTTAGTAATATAGCAAGCAAACGCAATTAAGAAGGTTATAGTAGAAATTTAGAAACTATAAGCTAAACGTTAAATCGTAGACGCCCTAAATATGCGTAACGGACCTAAAACTAACGCGGTATATAACCTACTACTAAACTCACCCGTTCTAGTATAGAGAGAAGGAAATATGGGCCAAGCTGGACACTAGGACGGACTATATAACCTACTTATAGTTAAAGGAGAAATATATACGGTTAAGTTACTAAATAAACCTATATCTTTCCGATCTACGGTTATTAAACTATACCTATAATTAGAACTAACCGAGGAGCCTCCTATCTATAACGCCGTAGAGCACGTAAAACCTACGCGAATTAACGAACCTGCGCCTCCATTTTAGGAAGCTGCCCCTTAACTAGCACTAAAACGAGGCCGAGGTTGCCCACGTAAGTACCCCCTGCTTATAGCTATAGCAGATATTACAACTTACTTATAAGATAATATTACTTAATTTAGCGNCTCCNGGNAAAAGNAACTTACNGGTCTACTTAANAAAGAANTATTTAAGATTANNAAGCTNNTAAATATACCCTAAGGTATATAACTCTTTAACTTACGCTTTATAGATAAAATTAAGAACCTAGGTACTAATAAGGCCTTTAAGAAGTCTCAACTAGTCGTATAGGCGTATAACGACCAGGAGAAAGAGCTCGTGTTAACTCAATCACTAACTATTTAGTAAGTTAGCTAGCGACTTATCCTATATATAACCGCTATAGGGCTATACAGCCTCTACCTACGGGATATATTATAAGCCTATATACAGTCCACTATAAACCTAAATCGTGAATTCTATGTGCGCCTACCTTATAAACTACAGAATAAACTTGGAATTGGTAAGGATACGGTCTTAAAGGTGCTAAAGCCTTTATACGGAGTACCAGAAGCCAGTAACCACTAGTTTAAAACCTACCATTCGCATTATATATAGTAGCTACATATAGACCAATCCATATATAACCCTTACCTTCTCTAAAGCAATAAACCCTTTAGCATTATGGGCCTACAGACTAATAATACCCTATTCTTAGTAGATAAGACCTTTATAGAGGCGGAGCAGAACGAGCTATATAAGGCAAAGTTTATAGCTAAGGAGCGTAAGCAACTTACGGTTAATATACCCCTTAAATTTAATAGTGGCCTTATTTAACTTATTCCGGATAGAATTACCCTTACTTAAGAGCAGTAATATAAAAACTTTAGCCTAATTAGCACTAAACTGGCCACGAGTACTGGCTTAAAAGGAGCTACTTATACTTTAACACTAAAAGGCTAGTATATCGCCCAACGTGCCAGAGGTGTATATATTGCGTCTATTTATTAACTAGAGGCCTTATTTAATCTATCCTTTGCTACCTAGGTAATTAACCCAGTTAAAGACGACATAAAGAGTCTTAATAAGCAATTAAGTTGGTAGATTAAGAACGCAAATAGAGGCTTAAAGTTTGTTAAGCTAGATATTAATACCTTATAACTCCTAGTATTTACGGACGCTTCCTTTACCAATAATAAGGACCTATCTTCGTAAATTAGCTACATACTTATACTAGCAGGCGCCTTAAACAAGGCAAATATTATCCATTGGTCCTTAACTAAGTGCAAAAGAGTCACTAGAAGTGTATTAGCCTTAGAATTATACGGTATGGCGCATGGTTTTAATATAGGCGCTATAATCAAATCTACGCTAGATAAGATCTTATAGGTTAACCTACCACTTATTCTCTGTACCGATTCAAAGTCTTTATACAACTGTCTTATCCAACTAGGAACTACGCAAGAGAAACGCTTAATAATCAATATAATATGCCTCCGCTAAGCTTATAAGCGGAGACAGATTACTAAAGTCAAGTAGATTAATAGAGACACCAATCCTACGGACGTTATAACAAAGGGTAAGCCTTATACGGCACTATTACAACTTATTAACACAAATTAAGTCGAATTATGGGCTGTAGAGTGGGTTAAGCGAACGGATTTAACTTTAGTTTAGTGTTACTAAAGGTAGACGCGGGGGCTGCCAAGGCGCTAGTGAAGTCAGGGCCAGCAACATGGCAGAATTTGGCAGAATTTGGTAGCATGGCAGAAGTCGGCGGAATGTGGTATGTGACGGGCCCTAGCGCCGTCACAGCTATTGCGTGTTATGGACGGAAGAGCTAGTTATTGCGTATATGCTACGAACAACGGGAATAGCACGATTTGGTTTCTTTTTAGAGTTGCTCCAGTGTTGGTATGTATATTTATATCACGTGTATAGAGCACGTAATCTACGCGAGACGCGTATATGTACTATTAACACTGCATTAGAAAACAAGCAATTATCTAACAACCAACACCGCATACGTATCGCAATACAGTGATATTTGTGCACGTTGATTAAAGCATGTATACCGACAGTAAGAGCACGATAAATAATAGCATATTTTACCCTGTTGTTTTTAAAACCGTTAAATATAAAGTGGTAAGTAGTTTATTAACTTATATCTGTTAGTGCCGGCTAATAAAGTGCCTTTAAAACGTACTAATATCGATAATAGCCCTTTTATTTTGCAGTATAAAAAGCTTAATAGTAATAGGGTTTTAGTCCTTATAATTAAGCATATTTATCTAGCGGAGCTAGGTTTGCTAATTATTCCAGTCAGCATTATATTATAGGTTAATTCGATATCTTATACTAATAGAAAAAGGTAGGAGGTAGATTAAATAAAATAATTAGGGTACGCTTTTCTTCGCCGTTAGGGATTTTATATAGACGTTATATAGCATATAGGTAGAAGCTAGTGGTCGTTAAGACGTTGTAGATAGTAGTAAAAGTTTTATACGGGATAGTAAGATCTTAAAAACCACTACTAACGGTTCCCCCTTATAGCAGACAACTACGTATATGCGCTACAACTATATAATTAGTAGATAAAAGCGGTAGTTATAAACGTCGGTTTATCTATTTTAATACTATCTTACTTTTTATAATAATACGAGATGCAGAGGGAGCTTTAATTATAGGAGAATCCTCTTACGTACTAATTAGGCTTTTAGAATAATAAATATGGTATATATATATAGTCTATTAATAAAGAGGATATACCTTAATAGGAATTATTAATGTATATTAGGAACGAGAGTTGGTAGGGTTATAGGCTAGATTACTTAATAGGTATTAAAGTAGTTAGTAGCCGGAGTAATATTAATTTAGATAAAATTTAAACTTTTTAAGGTTTAGTTAGTTATAAGGTGGTTAACACTAAGATAATATATTATAAAATATTAAATATTAAATATTGTCTATATATGTGTATATTATACTAAGACATACTCTTATTATTGGGGATTACTACTTTAACTGCACTAGCTACGCTATTTTTATTATATTATTATTAGCCTACTAAGTAGGTTAGGCTTTAAACACTTTATAGAACTTATTAATTATTATCCTTTTAGTTATTATACGCCTCGCTAATATAACCATATTAATTAGGTTCCACTTATTTATACTATACATTATTAATATAGTAACTACTAGCGCTAGCTGTCTAGATTTAGCAGCTTAGCTAAACACTTGCACCTCTATATCTACCGTTATTACTGGTTTAAGCAGATGGACTCTATATATAGAGACTAAATTTAGACCCTTTCCTCTAACTCTTTAGTTAATAATAAGAAACTAAACTACGTTATTCTAGTAAAGACCGCCTATTAGAATATAAAACGCTTTATAGATATCCTCCTAGTCTTTTAGGGATATCCTCCTAGTCTTTTAGGGATATCCTCCTAGTTTTTTAGAGATATCCTAGACTCTATCTAGCAAATAGTTAAATATTTAGACTAGCTAAGCCTTTTATAGAAATACTATATTATATTATTAGTAACAGTTTACTACTAGTTTAATAGCTAACTTATAAGGCGTAATAGCGTATATACCGCTAGTTTGTAACTGCTAAACAGTAGTCTTTTATTAGGATTTCTTTTAAGTACTTTATTAACGTATTTTATAATTCTATTTAGTTTCCTAGAGTTAGCAATTATGCTCTAATTCTTCTAAAGTAGATTCTCGTCTAAAGGTTTATCCTATTTTTTACTGCGGAACTTATTAACTGTCTACCTTAGCTTTATTTTAACCTTTATCTTATCCTTCTACTATATATTCTACTACTTATCTCCTACCTTAGCTAGGCCTAAAAAGATAGTAAAATTTTTTAATAAGCGACCAGCTCCCTCTAGAAATTAATCTATATTAAAGACGGGTTTTTCTTTTTTTTTTCCTTTAGCTTTCTAGTGTCTAAAAGCTTTATTTAGCTGTTTAAAAGCTTTTAGGGATGCTCTACGCTAGAGCTTCTTAATATATAGTTTAAATATTAAATCGTTTGTTATATAGCAGTCTTAGTAAACGACCAGTGGTAGCTTATTAATTACCCTCCTATTAAACCATTGGTCTTCCCCTATTCTGCGTATAATTAAGACCTTTGCAATTAAAGAGGAGCATTCTTTAAAGCCCGTAATAACCTTATTTAAAAAAGAAGAGCGATTAGCTACTTCTAGCTTTTTATATTTAATTAACGCTTTAATATTACAATTATTAATTAATTTTGCATTTGGGAAATCCATCTAATTAGGGGCCCTGAAAATTTCTAAAGCGGGAATTAGACTTATAAAACCTTCGCTAGTTAGCGTACTAGAAGTAAATACTACTAAAGGTTAAGAGGTATAGTAGGTTATTTTACTATTACTATCCTTATAAGACTGGCCCGGGCGTTAGAAGCGAGAAAATACTACTTAATTATTATACACTTATTTGGCGATTTTTATTAGATAACCTGTCTCTAACCTATTTATATAAAACTTATTGGCAAAAATCCCACTAACAATATAATAAGGACTACTATCTCTATAGAGATTAAAAATGGTTTTATACTGTTTCTAAGCGGTTTAGGTTATTACCTAAGTTTATAAAGTTGTAATTATAAGATACAAAGCCGATCTTAGGTCTATTTTCTACTAGACTACTTCACCTTCTCTTTTATATTTTATAGGTTTAAGAATATCCCTATCTTTATTTATAAAATTGTACTTCTTTATACTAAACCTAATAAAAGCCGTATAGCGCACGCGGACTTATAGTTTACCTTTAGAAATAAAATTATTTAGTTCTAAGGTCTTAAACTATAATTTAACGTCTTTAACTACTTAGAGCAGTAGATTCTGTCTAGTAATATATATAGTTAGTTCTACTAGCCGGTTAAGAAATTTTCTGGCGATACTTCCCTTAACATAATAGCACTATAGCATACTATCCATTTAACTCGGGTATTAGGCGTTAGGCGGCTATAGGTGTTTATCTATATTAGGGGTAAGGTAGAGACTTTTATTTCTACCTTTTTAATTTTTCCAATTAAGCCAGTTAAGGTTAATTTTAGTTATTAACACGCTGGTATACTAGATTAAAAGCATTTAAAGTGTCTTGCCTAAACCTATTATATCCATAAGAAAGGTCCTACCTAGGGTTATATAATTAAGAAGAGTATAGGTAATACTAAGCAGCTAATATATCTATATAGCTTTACCCTTTTTTATACTATATAAGTGGAAGGTTACGTCTTAAAGAGTGTTATAAACAGTTAACGGAAATAAGAGGAACTACAGCGCCTTTACCTAAAATATTGGGTTAATATATACTTCTCGCACATTCTTTAGGTAATTAACTTCCTAATTAACCTCCTTAATTTTATTCTTATGCTTATCTTCTAGTTCCTTATTAGTCGAAATAGGGTTAATTAAGGCGTTAAAGTGGCGGCGCTCCTATATGCGGTTAAGATTAATTTCCCTAATACAAATTAGGTTAGGGTTATTATTTATATCCTTAAATAATATATTAATAAACATTTCGTAATTAGACTTTGGCCATTTATTACACTATCTTTTTATTTTATCCTATAGCATTATCTTAAATATTTATACTTTGTTTAGATCTACGCCTTTTAAGAGCTTTAATTTATCTAGTAGGGGCTAGTCTTTACTACTACGGGTTTAGCTACAAGCAGTTTTAATTATAGCCGGCCGTACGGCTAATAATACATTAGTAGGTATAGGTGGCGTAGACTTTAGAGTTAATATAGGCTTTAGATTTAACTACTTAGGTATAAATGGCGTAGACTCTAAGGTTAACTGCTTGTGACTACTTTAACCTAGGGTAAGTATATATATTTTTTTCCTAGTCGATACTAGTTATGTAATATTAGGGTTAAAGTTAGACTTGGAATTACCCTTATTAAATCTTATACCTATAAACGTACGTTAGATAACTCTATACAATCTTATATAATCTTATATAAATTATAAAGTCTCTTATACTTTGTAATCCGATTAGGATCTTTAACTCTAATTATAATTATATTAAGTCCAGCCTTCTTTGCAGAAAGCATTATAAATACTAGGTTTATGTGGTTAAGAATTAGTATACTAGTGGTTAGATCTACTATAGTCCAGCTATCCCTATATTTATCCGCTAAGAAGTTTTTACTTATCGCGGCCTATAGCTTATTATATCTACAGTAATATACATTAATTTTCTCTAGAGAATTGGATAATAGATACTTATACTTAGTTTTTAATATAAATCCGTATAGAATAGGGGCCCTAGTAAATGGCGTTTTATCTAGGTAACTATATATAGTAAAGCTCATTTTATAGAATGGTGTAGGTATAGTATTTAGCTATTATAGGGCTTTAATAGACAGATTACTAAGTACCTAGGCAGCCTCGGAGGTTACCCTTAATCTAAATAAGTTAATAAATTGCTTTTTAGAAGACAAAACGCTACGCTTTTAAATAGTATTAGCTATTATAACCTCCACGCCTTTATGTCTGTTGGTCGTTACGTGTCGCTATATAGATTTTTTGGCGGCAATAGTAAAAGCTTTAAACTCTAATAGTAGATCGGATCTCTTAAACACGTGCCCATACTTAGTGTTAAAAAGGTTAAAGACTATGCGCTTAACTCTATTTTGTATAGGCTTAAACGTTAGCAACCTACCGCTAGACGCTTTATTAATTTCGCTAGCATAGTATTAGAGGATTTTGCTATATATTTTTTCGTTAATTATAAGTCCTTACTATAGCTTTAGACTACTTATTTATAATAAGTTCTTATTAGTTGCAGTAGTTAAGTACTAACTAGATTCTAGATATAGCGCCGCTATTATAGTTAGGGACCCTATATATTTATAAGCGGGTAAAAGCTTAATATAGAATAGTATAGAGTAACTTATAAAGATAGTGGAGCGGATAATATATTAGACAATTTATAATAATTTAATAAAATAATCCTAACAGTTATAATAAGAAGGTGTGCTAATAGTATTAACTTAAAATAATAGCGGATGCTAACGAGAGCGATTTAAGGGCAATATAAGAAATAGAATGGAATGCGAGTCTTAATATAAGAAGTAGGATAAGATGCAAGCTTTAATATAGGCAGTAGAACGAAATATAAGACTTAGAGTAAGAAATGGAACGAAAGGTATATGGCGAGATAAGATATAAGATTTGCGCTGCTAACTAAGTAAATAAAATTATAAGATGTAAATAGCAAGGCATATAAAAACAAGTGTAACCCGTAGTAGAAGCCTTAGAATATTAGTCGTCGTATATATTATATAGGAAGTTAAAGAGTTATAGATAGGATAATAGATGTTTTAATAGGTATACTTAAGTAACTAGACTAGATATATAATAATAAAAAAGCTAATAATTTTATTCTTTATGTTGTAACTAGTTAGTAAAGCAGCTCTAAAGAGGTAGGGAAACAAGTTTAGGACAATTTAAGACATTAAAAAATGTCTAAAATTATACGAAAAAGTGAAATATAAATGGTATTTTATTTTATAAGTGCAAGGTAAGGCAAAATATATATTAGAAAGAGGTAGGGGGATAATCTAAGACATTATAAAAGGTCTAAGATTATACGAAAAAAAGTGAAATATAATATGGTATTTTATCCTATAAGCGCAAGATAAGGTAAAGTGCATAGTAAAGAGAGGTAGGGGGATAATCTAAGATATTATAAAAAGTCTAAGATTGTATAAAACAAAGTAAAATATAATATAGTATTTTATCCTATAAG
Organism: Cenococcum geophilum 1.58; assembly: GCF_001692895.1. NCBI lineage: Eukaryota > Fungi > Ascomycota > Dothideomycetes > Gloniales > Gloniaceae > Cenococcum > Cenococcum geophilum. The sequence continues at coordinate 1,256,620 of NW_027137564.1, read as the reverse complement.
CGTAAGATAAGGCTTTAGGATACCCTTTTACCTAAAGTATAACCTATTTTTAAGCTATATCACTAACAAAGCAACATTTTTTAGGTAAGCTATTACGTCTATTATATAGGCAACCTAAAACTAGTATCCTAGATCCTACTTATAGCTACTACGCCTTATATTAAAGATATTCGCTAGACTTATTTATATATAGATCCCGTAGTCCAAATTATATATTAAGCTATCTATAATATAGCTATTGTTACTCTAGCCCTATAACACCGTACTCTTATTTATACGCCTTTTTCTTTTATCCCCTACTATTGTCCGCTTAATCTTTTAAACTTTTATAGCCGCCTAAACTAACACTATAGCCTCTTTGTCTTTAAAAACATAACTACGTTACACTTAGCTTAGCCTTAATTTCTCTTTAAAAATATAGCTACGTTAAGCTTACCTTAGCCTTAATTTCTTTAAATATACACTATCTAGAAATATATCCCGCCTTATATAACTACTATAAGCTTTACCTATAATAGAGCGTCTAGTACCTTAACGCGGAGCAGGCTCTTTTAAAAGCCGTATTATAATACCTTTTAGAGACTAGACACCTAAAGCTTCTTTAACCACTATAAATAAGGGAGATACCAATATATAAATTAACGGTGGTTGTCGGTATACTCGCTTTATCAACGTACACAAATATTACTTATAGTGGTACGTATGCGGTGTTAAAGTTAGTAGTTTATTATTATCTAGAAGTAAGGGGTTGCTCTAAGGTCAAATCAGCTAGCCTCGCTTTGTGGTCCCGTAACCGCGTTACATAACTAACGTTCCAACACTAGAGCAACTCTAAAAAAAGAAGGCTAGTCTACACTCCAAATTCAAGTCTACTTTTAGACTATTTATAGTATATACGCAATAGCTTCCACGCTCCTTTTATAGGTCCGTAATATAACGATATAAGTTATATAACTTTCTACCATTTTCTGCCAGTTATATAACTTTCTGCCATCTTCTACTAGTTATATAACTCTCTACTATCTTCTACTAGTTATATAACTTTTTGCTATCTTCTACCAGTTATATAACTCTTTGCTATCTTCTACCAGTTATATAACTTTCTGCTATCTTCTGCTAGTTATATAACTCTCTGCTATCTTCTGCCAGTTATATAACCCGCAAAACCCCTTCTATTACTCCTTACGTTCTACCTAACCTACAGCCTATATATTAACTTGGTTCGTATTAATAAGTCGCTATAGAGCGACATAAGGCTTCCCCTTAGTTATCGCGTCCGTAGGGTTAGCTTCACCATTAATCTATTTAACCTCTATAATCTGCCGACGTTCGTAAGCTTATTATAGGTATATTATATTAATTATTAATCGCTTCTCTTATGTGGTTCTAAGTCGTACAAGACAGTTATATAGCGACTTAGAATCGGTGTAAAGTATAAGTAAGAGGTTAATCTGTAGGACCTTGTCTACTATAGACTTAATAGCGACGGCGATATTAAAGCCATAAGCTATTCCGTAGAGTTTAGAAGCTAGAACGCTTCTAGTAACTCTTTTACACTTAATTAAGCTCCAATAAACGATATTAGCCTTCTTAGTTGCGTTAGCTAGTGTAATAACATAGCTAATTTGCGAAGATAGGTCCTTATTATTAGCAAAGAAAGCGTTTATAAAGACTAAAAGCTATAAGGTCTTAGCCTCTAATTTAATAAACTTAAGACCTCTATGTAAGTTATAAGTCTGCTAACTTAGGCGCTTATTTAACTCCTTCACGTCTACCTCCTTAGGATTAATTACCTAGGTAGTAAAGGATAAGTTAAATAAAGCCTCTGGCTAATAAACTAAGGCGATATAAGCTCCTCTGGCGCGTTAAGCGATATACTAGTCCTTGTTACGGAGTGAGTACAAGCGACGATAATATATAGCAAGGTAGATATTATTAAGCTATATATATGAACTGTGTGAGGAAGTCAAGACGTTGCGTAAGGAAAGAAGGTAGGAAAACGGGAAGAAAGGGCATATATTATTAACTTGGTTGCTTAATTAACACGTATATAGGCAGAATAGGGTTCAGGTTATGGTCCTAGTAGAACTTAGTAGAATTTAGTGGAACTTAGCAGAATATAGCAGAATGCCGTAGATTACCGTTAGATTGCCATTAGATTACTATTAGATTACTATTTCGCGGTTAGTCTCTAATTACTAAGTTAGTGGAAATAGGTAGACGTATACAAGGTATTACGGGGGTGTCCCGTAACAGTACCCCCCCTTTAAACTCGAGCTTCTGCGAGATAGGGCTGTGGTAGTTCTAGGTAGAGTTTATAAAAGTCTTCTGCGGCTTATATAAGTCCTATAGAGTTAACGGGTTCCTATAAGGACTNNGTAAAGCCTCTNCATTTNNTAAGATATATATATTAGCGTTTCCGTTTATTGTACTTAATATCGTCAATTCTTTTAATAAAGTACTCGTTCTTACTATCCACTTTAACTGGTAGGGGAGGGTCTTATATCTATTTAGGCAGGGCATCTAATACGGGGGCAGTAGGGCGGAGGACTGACGTATAGAATACGGGGTGGATTTTAACCGTATTAGGGAGCTTCAGTCGGTAGGTATAAGGAGAGATAACCTTTTTAACCTTATAAGGGCTAGCGTTCTTCTAATTAAGTTTCTTAGTAGGTCGTTTTGTGTTTAAATTTCTTATATCTAGCCAGATAAAATCGCTAATTTAATAGGCCGGTGCTAGGGTTTATTTCTTATTTACTATAGCTTTATAAATAGATTAAGCCCATATTATCTTATTAGTAAGGATCTATTATAGTTCCTCCATCTTCTCTATAAATTTATTTGCTTCTATAACTTATAAGGCGTAATAAGTAGGGTAAGGAACATTACTAAAGGGTTTAAAACCTATTTATAGGTACTAGCCGTAATTAGCCAGAAACGGGGAGACTTTTATAGTTTCTAAGACGGAATTATTTGCAGTAAACTTAGCGAATACGAGCTAGTTAATCTAGTTATCCTATAAATACAACGTGTATATCCGAATATACTATTCTATTATAGTATTTATGCGTTTTATTTGGCTATCCGTTTCTAGGTAATACATAGTAGATAATAGTGCTTTAATGCGGAGTTAAGTAGTTAGTTTTTTCTAAAATGCCGAGATAAACTAGCTGCCTTTATTAGAGATAATTGTTTTAGGGAGTTTGTAGAGTTTCCATACGTAATCTAGGAATAGTTAGGCAACGATAGGCATTAATATATTAGGGCAGGCGATTAAGTGTTTTATTTTAGATAGTCGGTCTACAACTACTATAATATTCGTACAGCCTCTACTCTTAGGAAGGTTAATAATAAAGTTAATTAAAATATCCTTTTATCTTTGGTCCGGAACAGGCAGCGGCTTTAAAAGACCATTATACGTCTTATGCGAGGCTTTAGCTCGTCGGCAGATATAGTAGCTAGAGACGTACCTTTATATTATATTATATATGTTCGGCCAATAATACTCCCATTAGAGTAGTTTTAGGGTCTTTCCTTAGCCTAGGTAGCTGGCGACAGGTAGATTATATACGTGTTTAAGGAGTTTAAGCTTAAGCTTATTATAATTAGGGATAACTAGATAGTTTTAATAATACAAATGGTTTCCGCGGGCTTCGCATTTACTTAAAGAAATCTTTTTAGAGCGTCTAATGCTATCTTATATTAGCTTAAGCGTCTTTTAGATAAACTTATTATTTGGGTATTTATTAACTATAATCTGTTTAATTAATTAATTAGTTATTTTAAGGACGTGTACCGTAAGATCTTTAATAGAAGGGTTAAATAGTTTAAGGCGAAGCAGGGTCTGATTTTAGTAAGAGCGCGCTTCTTCTAGGGCTGGCATGTTTTACGAGCGTTAGGTTAGGGCATTAGGCTTCTAACCTTAGACGCCTAGGCGGTACGTAATTAAGAATTAGAAATAAGATAGATATTCTAACTAGCGGGCCTAACGATAACTTAGCTGCTTTATAGTTATGAAGTACTATAGGTTCTTATAGTTATTAAGGACCTTAATTAGAAATCTAGCGCCTTCTAGTTTAGGTTGCTATTATTTAAAACACCTAATAATAGTTAATAATTCCTTATTATAGATCTCGTAGTTATATTTAGCTAGGCTTAGTTGTTTTAAGAAGTATACTATAGGGTGTAATACTCTATCCTTATTATATTAAGACAGGATGCCTCTAGTGACGTAGTTAGATAAGTCGGCTTTTATAATACTTATTTGGTTTAGGTTAAAGTGTTAGAGTACGGGCGTAGTAGTAAATATAACCTTTAGATAGGTAAAGGCCTTCTTATATTCCTTATTAAAGATAAAAACTTTATCCTTTTGGGTTAGAGCTATAAGGGGTAAAACTAGAGTGGAGAAGTTATTAATAAACCGTTAGTAGAAATTAGCAAATTCTATAAAGGCTTTTACGTCCTTAACGTTCTCGGGTTCTTACTAGTTTATAATTGCTTTGACTTTCTTTGGGTCTATATATATACCGTTTATAAAAATAAGGAGTCTAAGGTATAGGACTTCCGTTTTATAAAACTCGTATTTATCTATATTTAATTATAGACTAGCTCCGTGCAGGGCTTATAGGATAAGGTTAACGTATTTCCGATATTTGGTTAGGTTATTACTATATATTAGGATGTCGTTAATATAAGTAGTACAGAAGATGTCTAGGTAGGGGTATAGGGTATTATTTATATAATATTAAAACGAGCTCGGAGCGTTTATAAGGCTAAAGAGTGTTACTAAGTATTTAAATAGTCTATATCGGGTACAAAATGTAGTAAGCTATTCGTCCCCTTTTGTAATACAGAGACGGTTAAATATAGAGATGATATTAAGCTTTGTGTAGTAACGAGCCTTACTTAATCAGTTTAGCGTCTTTTATATTAACGGGATTGGATATTAGTTCTTAATGGTAATGGCATTAAGAGCTTAGTAGTCTATATAGAAGTATAGACCGCCGCTAGGTTTCTTAACGAAGATTACTGGTATAGCTATAGGCGACGAGCTTGCTCTAGTAAATCCTTTGCTTAGGTTCTCGTCTAAATACTTTTATAGCACTTAGAGTTTATTTTAGAACATCCCGTATAAGGGTCTAAATCTAGGCTGCTTTCCTTCTTTAAGTATAATCTTATAGTTATATAGTTGGTATTCTAATAGCTTATCGGCTTCCTTTTATAAGAATGTATCTAGGCGATAATGATACTTTATTAGTACCTTTATAGCAGGGTTAGTATGCTTCTTTAGTGCTAAGGCCTTCTTAATATCGACTATCGTAATAGCGAAGATTGTATACTTGGGTTTCTTAGTAAGTTACGCTAGTAGGGTAGCTCCAATTATGCGGATATCTAGGGTACTAAGCTTGCTTAGATTATCTATAGTTTCTTATTCGGGTTTAGGTTTAGGTTCTTTAAAAATCCTTTTTATAGTAGAATACTAGTTCTTCTAGTATTTTCGTATATAGAGCTTAAGCTTTTACTTAGCTTAGGGCGGTGTAGTGCTTAGTAATAACTTATAGAATTTAGTAGAGTTTTTGGGTCCTTAGTGGGTGTTAGTAAAATTCTTAGGTATGAAGTGGGCATTAGTAGAAATCTTACGTTGGTAGAATTTAGTGAAATTCCTAGGTAGGTAGAATTTGGTAGAATCCTTAGGTATAGGGTAGACAGTTATAGAAATTTTAGACTAGTAGATCCTAGTAGATTTTTTAAATTTTAGTTTTAGGTTTAAGTAGTAAGTTATAAGGCACTTCTGCTTGCAATAGGAGGTAGTAAATAGAAACTTAAGGTTATCCTAATTAATAGTTACCTTATGTAGCTTTATTTAGGGTTATTTTAGAATTACTAAGTAACTTAGGGTGATAACGAAAAGTTTAATTAATTCTTTGTGGTTTAGGTATTGGAGTCTTAGGAATACTATATAGGTAATACGGCCTAAGACGGTGCGTTTACTATTAAATCTAAATACGTTAATATGCCAGTTAAGGGGGGTTAAGGTAAAATTATTATCTTATATAAAGATCTTGTTAATAAATCCTATGCCGCTAGCTCCTATGTTAATTAGGATTTAAGCGTTAGCCTATTAACTATTCTGCTAAAGGCGGTAGTTAATAGTTATGCTACGGTCCCAAGAGTTGGAGTTCGTAACGTTAAATACGTTTAACGAGATTCTATAGTAGAGCCGTCCTAGAGAGCGACTTAGCTCTAGGATTTTCCTTTTAGAGGTAATTAGGGTGGGGTTCTTATAGAACGTTAGCTGTTGCTTTGTTCTTATAAATAGTGCTTATTAAATATAGGGCTGGAACTAGGTAGAGATTAGGGATGGTAACCGGAAGATTAATACGGTAAACGGCTACTAGTGTTAGCCGTTTATAATTTATGTTTAGGCATAGGGATGGAGCAGTGGTTAGAAAGATAAGAGCTACTTCTATATTTAAAGTAGAGGCCTAGCTTAATGCGTTATTCTTATTTAGAGGACCCTAGTAGGGCGTACCCTAGGGTCCCAGTATTAATATCTATAGCATTAGGGTACTTAGGCTAAGATAATAACTTAGTAAACGTTTATAGGGTTGCCGTATTATATTAAGGAGCGGGCTTCGGTATTAGGCGTAGTATATTATTATATCGTTTATTAATAACATTTGCGTAGGCATTAAGGGCTTTTAGTAGGTCTACGCCTATTAGGGAGGTTTTTAGTTTAGGGCTTAGGGATTTAATAAGGCTGTTAATTAGTGCGGAGTTATTCTAGCCTATTTCCTTTACGTAACGGTTAAATTTGGAGAAGTATACTAGGAAACTTTTTGTTCCTTAAGTTATGTGGTTTATTTTTCTTTAAGCAATAGCTTAGCGATTTAGGTTACTATATATAGCTTTAAGAAGTACAACTAAGCTTTATACTGAGCTTGGCTAAAGTGGTTTAATAAGGTTAGCTATATCTCCTTTTAGTCAACTTAGGGCGTAATAGAGTTGGTTGGCTTTAGTTAGGTAACGGTTAGCGTTACTAGTTAGCTTATTTTTAAGCTAGCTTAGAAATAATTAGAGCTTTTATTATTTACTAGTAAATACTAAGGGATCTAGTAGTTATTTAGATCGTTTTAGTATAGTAGTCGGCTTAGGGTAAGTGACTACTATAGGTTCGGGGCTCGCGTTCCGCGTATTTATCTCCAGAGATAGCGTTTAGTCTTAAGGTCCTAGCGTGGGCATTTTAAGGGTGCGGACTTCCTTTTAGAGGTCCTTAATTAATCGCTAGTATCGTGCTTCTTATTTAGCTTATTATTAATTTAAAGTGGCTTAGTTCTATTTAAGGGCGTCTATAAAAGACTTCTATATCCCTACTAATTATTCTTAGAGTGCGGATATAATACTAGCGGCCGTTATAGGGGCTTTAGGTTCGTTCTGCATATTAATAATAGTATAGGTGGTTAACGTAACGTAGTATTATGGAGTAAGTATAAGCAACGATAATATATAGCAAGGTAGATATTATTAAGCTATATATATAAACTATATAAGGAAGTTAAGACGTTGCGTAAGGAAAGAAGGTAGGAAAACGGGAAGAAAGGGCATATATTATTGACTTAGTTGCTTAGTTAATACGTACATAGGCAGAATAGGGTTTAGGTCGTGGTCCTGGCAGAACTTAGTAGAATTTAGTGGAACTTGGTAGAATATAGCAGAATGCCATAGATTGCCGTCAAATTGCCATTTCGCGGTTGGTCTTTAATTGCTAAGTTGGTAGAAACAGGTAAACGTGTACAAGGTGTTATGGGGGTGTCCCATAACAGTCCTTTAGCGTAAGTAGGTTATACGTAACTCCTCTAAAGCTAGTACTATCTACTAGCGTAGTATTAACCACACTAAGGTTCTTATACTGGCGCTTTTGCGTTAGCGTAATACTCCTATCTTATATTTATTAAATAAGCCCTCTATTAAACTTAATTGGTATATTAGCGGTTAATTACTCTTATTCCTTAGCCATAAATTTAGCCTTATATAGTTTGCTTTATTTAGCCTCTATAAAGGTATTATCTATAAGGAATAGTGTATTATTAGTCTATAGGCCAATAATTTTAAAAGGTTTATTGCTATAAAGTAAGTAAGGGTCGTATATAGACTGGTCTATTTATAGCTAATTAACGTAGTATAAATAGTAGGTCTTAAACCAGTGGTTTCTAGCTTTAGGCACTCTATAAAGTAGTTTTATAACCTTTAAAATAGAGTCCTTATTAATTCCTAATTATTTATTTAGCTTATGTAGTAGTCGTACGTAAAACTTGCGGTTTAGGTTTATAGTAAACTAAACATAGGCTTATAAGATGTCTTAAAGGTAAAGTTATATCTATAGTAGTATAGCAGCGATACAGAGAATCAGCCGCTAGCTAACTCGTTAAATTATTAGTAACTAAGTAAGGACTAGCTCTTTCTCTAAATTATTATAGGCCTATACAACAAGTTATAATTTCTTAAAGGCTTTATCAGTTCCCTTATTCTTAATCTTATTAATAAACCATAAATTAAAGAGTCTAACCCCCTTTGGTATATTATATAGCTTAGTAATCTTAAAGACGCCTTTCTTAAGAAGGCCTATAACCTCCTTTTGTCGTAAAGCGCTAAATTAGGTATTACTGTCGTTCTATAAGTAAATAGTAGTGTTAGCTATATCTACGGTATTACCGTCCCGTAAGTAGATAGCGATATTAGCTATATCTATAATATTACCCGTAAAAGCACCTGCATCTATTACAGCGTCTATAATAGCTGTGTCTACAACAGCTATAAGTAATAGGTATCTACAGGGCTAACCTCTGCCTCGCTTTAGCGGTAGCTATAGTTCAGCTTTAGGTAACAATTAAGGTTTAGCTAGTAAAGGTACTAGTTTATCTAATTTAATAGACTCTTATAGTTCGGCTAAGTCTTATAGGTCTAATAGGTAAGGTTTTACAACCGTAGAGCGGAATGTTATAGGTTTATTTAGTAGCTTTACAGTATAGGTCTTACCGTTAACGGTAAGTAGTATATATAGCCCGTCCTAATCACCACTTTAGCTAGTATTGCCTTCTCTTTAGACTAAGACAGGCGAACTAGGTAGGAGGCCATAAATAGCGTTAGTTCGTAGTCTATTTCGCATATTAAGAGCGTTAGCGATCTGTTGTTTAGCTTATAGCTTCTAGATTTCTACTATTACTTTCTTAATGGCCGCAGCTCGCTATATAACTAAAGGTAATAGCGCGTCTAATTTAACTATTTGGGGGTAGGCTCTAAAGACTAGAAGTATAAGGACTAGGCCCTCTAGGCCAGCCGTGTTATTAATGGCTTTAAAATCCATTTATAGGGCTATCTCCTTACTAATTTTAGGGATTTCAGCTATAATAATTTGGTAGGCTCGTTGTAGCGAATCGTAGTAGCGCTCTACCATTCTAATAGAATTATATAATTCGACTAGGACTAACTTTATAGTTGCTCCTATAGTAGCAGCGTAGTGCTTAAACTCCTTACTAATAAAGTTCTTTTTAGCGTCTATAGTAATTAAGTCTAGTAGTCCTAAATAGCTATTAATCTAACACATTTATAAAACGTCCTAAGTATACTTAGCGCTAATATCTTGTAGCTATCTGCCAGCTTAAAATAGGGTTACTTTGTCAACTATATATAGTAAGGGGGAGCCGCTAATATATATAATATCGACGATAATATTATAATTAAAATTAACGTTATTTTATAAGGTAAAGCAAAATCTACCTAAAGATCTGCTAAACTTCTAGCAGTAGTGGCAGAGTCTAGTTAGCTCTTTAATAGCAGATCTATTAGTATTATAGCCGTAGCTAGCCTTATTAAGAAGCTTTTATAGTCTATTAACTAACGGGTAACTAAATTAACGGTATAGGCGTCGTAGTTCTACATTAGTTAAGTAGTAAGGGTTTATATTAAAAAAGTCAACTAAATAAGACTATAAAGAGAAGTTCTATAAGAGAAATGGGTGGCTAAATTATCTAACTACTAGCACCTTTTTAGTGCGAGTAATAATAACGTCCTTTAGGTTATCGTATTTAATATAGAGTCTATCTATATCTACTAAGCAAAGTAAGAAAGGAGTATCTGCTTTAATAATATAGAATTATACCTTACCTATAGGGCTGTTAACGTCTATAGTTCCAATAGACGTAGAGGCTCTAATCCTAAATTAGATAGTTACTTGGCCCTTAGTTAACGTGTTAAGACTTATAAACTTGTCTACGGCCTATAGAGCTTAGAATTGGCTATAGCTAGCCATAGACTTACGCGAAGCGCCCGTATTAATTATAATTCCTATAAAGACCGTCGAGGTGTATTATAACGCTATGGTTATAGCCATATTATAGGCAAATAGGTTAGTCTCTGTATAAGGTTCCGTAATAGACTCCGTAGTAAGTTCTAAAGCCATAAGCAGGTATATATAAGCCTTATTAGCTAGCTTTACGCTTATAAAGGTTACTTCCTCCATAGTAAATATTTTAAAGGTAGTAATATAGGCAGAATTATTGTTAGGTTCTCCAGCATTACTTTTAGAGTCGTTAGCGTCGTATATATAGGCTTTAAAGTCTAAATTATTATCTTTATCTCTTTTACAAGCAGCGATATATTGCTTAAAGTGGTTATTAAAGTTACCCTTATTGCGGCCCTTAATATTAATAAAGCGTCTCTTATAGTCGTCTCTGGACTAATTGCGCTCCTCCTTTATATATTTCTACGAACGGCAGTCCTCCTTCTTATAAATATAGCACTTAGCCTTTAGTCTGCCATTAGTTCTATAAAAGCAATTACTGCCGTAGCGATTAGTGTTTCGGTCTTAACTTTAGTCATTTTAATAGTAGCGTTAATCCATAAAAAAGGCTTAGTAAGACGGTCTTATTAAGGCCTATAAGTAGTGTTCTTTTTCCTATACTATAATAGAGGATTATAGCTTGCTAATTAACTGAGAAAGGTCTTCTAAGGGGTTAGAGATAGTAATACGGTATACTAGTACTCCCTAGTAAGCAGTAACTAACTTATTTATAAAAATACGGTTTATACGGAAGTTTAGGTGTAGTCTATAACGTTGCTTTAGTAGTTTATCTATAAGCAGTTAGAAGTTCTAATAGATTAACTTATTAGGGTTCTCGTCTATAACTTCTTAAAGGGTTATACTGTTCCACTCCGTAAGGTTTTTATAGTAGTATTCTAGCCCTTTAAAGAACTATCGCATGTAGTTATAAGCTTTAATAAAAGGTCTTAAATTAAGGTTACTGTTATAGTAATAGTCCTAAGTAAGCCCTTTTAGCATGCTAGGAAATGCTACTATATAGCCTTCTAGTAGTAAGCCAGACCTCTTACAGATGTTATAAAAGATAGTTAACTTAAAGTCAAAGCTGTCACTAACTCCATCGTACTTTTGGTCGTTTGTGTAGATCTTTATAATTATAGCTACCTTTTTATTATATCTAGGTCCTTGCCTAGGTCCTTACTCCATACTAGGCATAGCTAGTTTAGGTGGTATATATATATACGGCTACTGCGGTTGCTACGGCTGCTATAGTTACTACTCTCTTAACTATAGTAATTAGTCAATAAGAGTATGGATTTAGTTATAATTGGAGGACTAAGGGTCGGGAGGGGTAGTAGAGGTAGTGGGGGTAGTGGGGGCAGCGATTGGGGTAGCTGGCGGTGCAGTAATCGGAGTAGCTAGCGGTGCAGCAATCGGAGTAGCTGGCGGTGCAGTGATCGGGGTAACTAGTAGTACAGTAGTTGGAATAGCTAGTAGAGTTGGCGGAGCAGCTAGTAGTAGGGCTGGAGATGCTTGTGTAGCTGGTAAAGGACTATAGGAAGGTATTAACACTAGTAGGACTATAGCAAGCTTATCTAAGGTTAAATTAAGTCAGTTTTATAGAGTTATAGTAATTATTAGCTTAATATTATTAAGGGCTAGACCAATCTCTTCGTCCGTCTATTTATGGAACTCTTCTTTATTAGCAGCATCCGTCAGCACTTTACTAAGGGGGTATCTCTTATCTTACTTAATAACATATACTCCTCTTTTAACTAGGTAGTTACGGATTTCTAACCTAGTATTAGATTATACTCGTTTAAAGATCTCTAGTATAAAGTCCTTAAAGTCTTCCTAAAATACTATCCATAATAAAAAGTCTATAATGTTACGGACGCTTTAAGTACGATATTACGACTACTTGGAGAGGGGTCGGAAGAAGCTAGTTGGTTGATATAAGCACGGTCTAGGATGGAACCCGTGGAACCATGTAATGAGGAATAGTAAGCAGAGTCACGTAATGTGATCTATATAATCTGTGTAATCTATAAGATCTATTATAGAGCGAATAGAGCAGATAGAGTAGACGAAGTAATAACTTTCTTAGGAGTATGGTTGTGTATTTAAGGACCCTTAGTCCCTACCTAGATAGTTCCTTCCTTGTAGTGATTCTTAGAATACAATTAGAGTTAATCTGTTAGGCAACTACTCTACCAGTTATTATTACGTTGTTAACTATTATCTTTACATTTCCTATACACCTAGCCCATTAACAGAACCTATTGTAGTTTCTACTATAAGGTTCCGTTACACAATTACTACCTAATTACGGTATTAAATACAAAGTCAAATAACATGCCACCAAAAGCAGCCACTACAACGCCATTGACGGCGGCAACTACTTTAAGGTCAGGGGGTGACACTAGTATGGCGGACACTGACTCGTAATAACCTGTGACGGTAGGACAATTATAAGAAATAGTAGATTAATTAACAGAAAATAATATGGTACTTAAAAACAGACTTAATGGAATTGGAGCAGTAAAGGTTAAGTTACTATTAATTAAACGATTCTTAGGAGAGAGATTAAAGCTTAAAGAATTTCTAACGCAAATGCATTTTAAAGTTATATAAGAAGGGGCTAAGTTAGCTACGATAATGGACTAGATAGCCTACGCAGGACTATTCCTAACAGGTCGGGCACTTAAATAGTTTAAACCCTACTTAATAGAGATATAGACTAATAGGATGACTACTAAAAATTAAGAAGTATGATTTATATTTTCTAGCTAGGCAGGATTCGCGGAATAATTAATATAGATGTTTGGGGACCCGGAAGCAACAACTATAGTAGAGAGAAAGCTTTAGGACCTAATATAGTGAACTTTAGTAATTAAGTACACGATATAGTTTTAAACACTTGCAATATAAGTTAAGTGGAATAATAGGGCGCTTATGGCATAGTATAAATAGGGACTTAAGGCTAAAGTCTAGGACGTAATTATTCTAATAGAAGATGCGGATACCCTAAGGGAATTAATAGATTAAGCGATTAAGATTAATAATAGGATCTTCTAAAGGGAATAGGCTAAGAAGGGCTAGGATAGAGTTCTATAGTTATATAAGACGTAGAATACGCAATGACTAAAGCTAAGTTAGAAACTATGGTATGGCGCAGAGCTAATAGACCTAAGTGGTACTAAAGAAGCCTATAAGAGATGGAGTAAGAAACTATAGAAACCTAGAGGTTAAGGATCTAGTAATTATAGGACTAAGGAGCAGAGGCTAAACTAGGGATCTTAACAGTAGAAGATGTTTAGGCGGACTCTATAATAAAGTTAATGGTTTAGAGACAGAGCTTATATAAATTGTGGAAAACAGGGTTACTTTGCAAGGGATTGCAAAGATAGTTAGAGTTACTATATAATAAAGGGAACCAGACTAATAATAGTATATAACACACACGTATAGAGGGATGATAGTGTACTGCGAGGAACAAAAGAGTATTTAATTAGAAGTTTTGCGTTTTATTATAATAACGCATGCCAAATTTATAAAGACGCCAAGTATAGTGCAAGCTATTGGCTACAAGAGCCAGAGTTAAAAGGACTTAGAGGAACTAAAGAGTTAGATAAAGAATAAAATTAACTCTACGAGCTAGATTAAGATATTATAGTAATATACAGACAATAATTAGCAATAATAATAATGGAGTTAGAGTACTTATTAATTAATAGCGATAAGGACAGTAAAGGAACTAACTAGGGGTATCTAAACCTTAATAACGCAACAGAAGTAGAGACTAAGACCGCCATAGAGTAAGGTTTAGTAACGGGTATTATAATACCGTTGGATACGGCATCTATCGCTTTATAAAACAGAAGAAGTAATATCTAGAGACGATTAAGTAAGCAGATAACTGCTAGTGCTAGCTTACCACTTAATAAAGGCAAAAGGCTAAAGGCTTAAGATTCTTAAGACGAGATAAAAGACAACTAAGATTCTTAAGACGAGATAAGGCACACCCAAAGACCTACAATGGACAAAAACCGATGGAGTAGGGCAGCAGCTTAGTTTAAAGACATACGAATAAGCTCAGGACAAGAATTCCCAACGGCACAAGATTCTTAAGACGAGATAAGTGAGATCTAGGACTCTTAAGACAAGACGAGGACACTAAGTAAGCCTAGTTAGACTAAGGCTAGAGCTAAGCTTAAGACAGAAGCAAGCTTAGGATTAAAGAATTTAAGGGATTAAGAATTTGGAGTATAAATTAGGACACCCACAAATAAGAGGCAAGGAGCTTCTTTATAGATTAGAGAATCTGCAATATAAACAGCAATTAGACTAGGAGATAGACATATAGACCCAGAGGACTTACTAGGGGAGCATAGTGTTTAGCCTAAAGATTAAAAAGCTAATACCAAGATTAAGAAGTAAAAGGACTTTAAGGATCCACTTATAAAACGCGACGTAAAAGAAACCATGGAGGAATTTAGAGTAAGAATTACCTTATAGCAAGAACAGAAACTAGATAAGAGATCTAGCACATTAGGACGTATAAGGGATAGAGTGCTAGTATAAAGGATCACTAATAGGCCTAAAATAGGCACACTAAGAGCTAAGTGGCTTATTAAACTAGAACAAGAAGAGGATCTAGGGATTCCTACTAGGTTTAAGGAACAACACACTAAAGGCTGTTACAATACAGTAATAAAGAGATATTTCCTTACGGACGAGCCGTATACACTTAAGTAGCTATATTAAAAGTGGTATAGGCAACGACATAGTGATAAGTAGGAGGATTTCTATATATAGTTAGACGAAAAAGTTATCTAGGACCACCTAATTATAGAGAAGGCTATAACTTATATTAAGGGAGCCTTAATTATAATATTAAAAGATCTAGAGGAGTAATTAGAGGACTAGAGAAGCAAAAGGCGTATCTTAGTACCTGCGAACAAAGTCATAACGCTTAGATTAATATGAGAAAGGTTTAAACTTAAGGACGAGGATAAGCCGAGAGTTAACCTAAGATATTAAGCATATCATATACTATTATAGATAGCGTGCGTAGATAATATATATAACATACATAGAGCACTAAAAGATAAAAATCGGAAGTATCTAATAAGGATATATTAGATGACGGATGAGGCAAAGTATTAAAACGCTAAGTATATGCATAGTTGGCACCTAGTAGAAGTTTAAGAATAAGGGGACTTAATACTTTAACTAGGAAGATTCCTTANNGAANAATNCCTANANNGATNATAATNGTGGGAATNTCNAGNGAANACCTATCTATNGNATATTAAAGANAANAANNNAACTAAGTATTAGCCTAAGTTAGACTAAGTATAAATAGGATCTAGTAGCTAGCAGGCGGGAAAAGTAGAGGCCTACGGGACCAAAGGAAGCTAGTGGTAGAGCCTTAGACCCTTAAGGGAATTTAAGGACGACACCTAAATTTATAAGTTAAATAGTAAGATTAATAGTTTAAGGTACTAATAGATAGTAGAGTAATAAGGAACTATATCTTACCAATAGCAGTTAAAAGAATGGGATTACCGCACAGATAGAAGGAATATTCTTACCTATTAGTGACAATTTTAGGAGATCCGATAGCCTATGGAGGAGGCATTATTAATCTCAAAACAGGACCTATTTAGCTAACCATTAAAGGGAGACAGATTGAGATGTCTTTTGACATATTACTATTAGGGAATAATAAGGCAGTATTAGGAATACTTTAGTTACAGGAATATAATCCGAAGATTAATTAGATTATAGGTTAGGTTGATATTAAGGATACTTAACGCCGTAAGATGCAATAACAAGCTAAGATAGTATGGTACTAAGTAGAAGCAACTTATAAAGAAATAGAAAAAGGGCTAAGCTATATACTAAAGAGATACCATAAGTATAGCAAGAAACTATAGTCACCTAAAAGTAAAAAGCTGTTAGAGTATATAGCATGGGACTATAAAATAGAATTAGAACTAGGAATAAGTCTAAGGTTTTTTCTAATCTATAAGCTTACTAAAGAAGAAGGTAGAGCATTAAAAGAGTTTATCTAAGAAAACTTATAAAAAGGATATATTAGACTATCGCAGTTATCAGCGGGTTATCCAGTACTATTTATACTAAAGAAGAATGGTAAACTAAGGCTATATATTAACTACAGATAGTTAAATAGCATTACTAGAAAGGATAGGTATCCTTTACCCTTAATTAGCGAAATCTAAGATAGGATAGGCAATGCGCAAATCTTCATAAAGATAGATCTAAGATGGGCGTACTATTAGATTAGGATCAAGAAAGGCAATAAATAAAAGGCAGCCTTTAGGTTAAAGGAAGGACTATATAAACTATTAGTTATACAATTCGGGCTTATAAACGCACCAGTAACGTTCTAGAAGTATATTAATAATGTATTAGGAGAACACCTAGATAAATTTATTATAGTATATCTTAACGGAGAATATATTAAATGGGTTTTAAAGAGACTATAGGAAGAATAGATGCCAGTAGCAATTAAGAAATGCGAGTTCTTTACCAGGAAGACCAATTTCGTCGGATTTATTATTAAACTAGGCCAACTTAGTATAGATTTAAAGAAAATTAAGGCTATAGTAAATTGGCAAGAACCGGAGAACGTTATATAGTTAAGATTATTCCTAAGGTTTTGTAATTACTACAGAAGGTTTATAGCGCAGTAGTTAAAAAATATTAAACCACTTACATAATTAACAAAGAAAGAAGAACTATAGGTATAGGGAGAGGAACAGTAAGAACTCTTTAAAAAAATCAAAGAGTTATTTACCTAGGAGCCAGTTCTTAAGATCTATTAACTAGGACTAGAGACGGTTATAAAAACAAATATATTAGACTTTGCACTAAGAGCATGTTTTATATAAAGGCATCCAGATAGATAGCATCTAGTAGCATATTATAGTTAAAAGATAACACTACTAGAGTTAAACTATGACATCTATAATAAGGAGTTATTAGGTATAGTTACAGTATTAAAGAAATAAAGAGCATTCTTGCAAGGTATAGAGAAACTATTTATAGTTAAGATGGATTATAAGAACCTAATAGAATTCCTAATAATAAAGGAACTTAACCAAAGATAGGTTAGATGGGCAGAGATGCTTGCAGAATACTATTTTAAGATTTAGCATACTAAGGGTACAGACAACATACAAGCCAATGTGTTAAGTTAAAAAGCTAAACTATAAAGTAACGATAAGCTATTAGGGGCTTTACTGCGAAAAGATATAGATGGACTAATTAGGTATAATCATCCAAAGATCGCAGCAACTTAAGAGAGTAAGTTAGAAAAAGTCTATAAGACACCAAAAAGCTATTAGGTATAAAGGATTCTAAAAGAACAGCTAGAAGACCTATAGTTAGACATATACGAAAATTAAGAAGCAAAGTATATCCTAAGAAGCATAGTAGAGCAGTTTGTGGAGGATTTCTATAAAGGACTAACTTAAGGACACAATGGAGCTACGGGCTTAGTATTAAGACTCTAGGAGGAGTATATTATTAACAGAATCTAAAGGATAGCTAGAAGGGTTACTAAGGAATATCTAGATTACTAAAGGAATAAACTAATAAGGCATAAGCCGTATAGAGGGCTACAACCTATTAAAATACCAGAGAGACCATAGGAGGTCATATTATAGGACTTTATTATTAAGTTACTAAAGTTAAGAGATCCTATTACCGGACAAGATTATAACGCGATCTTAGTAATAGTAGACAAGCTTACAAAGTAGGGATACTTTATAGCCTATACAGAAGAAATATCAGTGGAAGATGTCGCTAGAATCTATGTTAAGGAAGTATTTATAAGATATAGAGTACTAAGTAAGATTATATTGGATAGAGATCTAAGATTCGTAATAGCATTCTAGGAAGTATTCTTAGCGGAATAAGGAGTTTAAGTAGCAACTTTTACTATATATCATCCACAGATAGATAGTTAAACAGAAAGATTAAACTAGACACTAGAGCAGTATTTAAGACATTATATTAATCACGCACAGAATAATTAAGTATCGCTACTACTAGTTATATAGTTTGCATATAATACAACACCATAAAAAGGAATAGGTATATTACCATTTAAGGCGAATTACGGATATAAGCTAAGGACCTTATTATCGCTACATTAAGTAAAGAAAGTAAGTAGTATAGCTAAGTAAAGGATGGAGATATTAATAAATCTTTATGCGAACCTTATAGAAACAGCTAAGGTAGTATAGTAAAGGATAAAAAAATACTATAATGCTAAGAGATCTAAGGGACTAGATCTTAAGGAGGGAGATAAAGTATGGCTATTATACAAAAATTTTAAAAGTTAATAACTAAGTAAGAAGTTGGACTACGTTAGACTAGGACCTTTTAAAATTAAAAAGAGGATTTCATCGGTTATATTTAAGTTAAACCTACTAGCTAAAATAAAGATCTATCCTATATAGTATATCGCGATGCTAGAGCCAGTATATGGGAATATTAAGCCACCAGTCTACGAAGCAGACACGTATAGAGGATAGGAAAAAGATAAATAGTAAGTTTTGAAGATTATTAGTCACGAGGACACTAACAATAAAATATAGTACGAGGTTAAGTAAATAGGCTACACTAAGACTACCTAGGAGCCACTAGAAAATTTAAAAAACGCTATAGAAAAGGTATAGGAGTATTAGAAGAAAATAGGTCAGGCAATATTAATAGGGAAGGAGTATTAAAGAACGAGTTACCTAAGGGGGACCTAGAAAGAGCGACTGCTGAACTACTTAGAGTTGTTCCCTTTACTATAGGAGGAGAGTCGGTTCTCTTATTACCTAGTTCCTGCAAACCTTATTCTATAAGTTTCCACTCCTTAGAATAGACCTTCTTACGAACACGTTAAAGACGTTAAACTTTTATAAAGGCAGACTGCTAAGCCTTAAGGGCACAAGTAGATTCTTTAGAACGACGATAAGCTTCCGCTAGCGCTGCGGCAAGATTACCCTTAAGTTTTTCTGCCTTAAATTAAACATGAGACCCTATAACAAATTACTTAGGGAACTTAAAGACTACTAAGAGTTATAGGACGCGTATACTTAGTGTTAGAAATAGAACGAACATCGCAAGACAATTAAACGTTTGCCTTAGTATACTCTAAATAAGAGGAAGGTTATTAAGATAAAGGACTCGTCAACGTAATACAGACTAACCCCTTTTTTGCACAACGAGAACACGGAGATAGTATTATTTCACTAAGAGATAATATCGCAGCAATGGTACGAGACCGGCGAGCTATAGAAGAAAGAGAGGATGCTTTAGGTATTATAAGTAACGATATTAACCAAATTGATTAGACGGATATTATACCTCTAGTGAACGACCTAGAGATGCTAGGTATCTTTAAGGACAAAGATAGAGAGGAGGGAGATGGTGTTACGGACGCTTTAAGTATAATGTTATGACTACTTAGAGAGGAGTTAGAAGAAGCTAGTTAGTTAATATAAGTACGGTCTAGGATAGAACCCATAGAATTAGTAGTTCTTTAATTAACGTCTGATACGGATCCTATCTTGGCCCATGCAGACTACTCCGTTACAGGGGGGAAAACTTGTAATTTACATGAAGAAAACCCTGCAGTTGGGGGAGGAAAAACCCTATGAGCAGCCTCAGTAGGATGAAAAACCCCGATTTGCCATATTTGCACGTAGCAGCGGCCCTGCGGGCCTGCTGCACGTCCTCCTCCTTAGATGTTTTGAACTCCTTAGGAACTACTGCTTCCTTCTCTAGCTTATTAAAGCTAGGGTTTACTACGTCCTAGCTAGGCCTTGCTAATTAATTGCTGTGTCTTATTGTCTCTTTATGTCCTATATCTTGCCCATCCCCTATACGCTATCTCTTATATAGACCACTGCCATATATGCCTTGCCTCTCCCCCCCTAGAGCTATTAAAGGCGTAAGGGGGATTTATCCGTTCTAACCACCGTAATACTAATAAGCGAGCGGGATATTGTGTTATTTGGGTATCTTTTGTGCCTAGGCCCCAGCTAGGCCCTCTCTAAGGGTCACCACTCCGTTGAAAGGAGATAGGGAAAACCGTAGGTCGCAATCTAAGCTGCTAGGTAGTATTTAGTAGTTGAAAACGGCGAGTGACCGTATACTCCGCGGGCGACTGCCCTGGGGGTTAGGAGGGGCCGTATATTTACTCGTTCGTTCGTTCGCTTGTACGCTCGTTCGTCCGTTAATGTAAGGTCGTTAATGCTTTTCATTGGGGGCTAGGGGATGCTTTTAAAAGCTGTTTATCCATGTTGGATTATATAGGTGCTTAGTAGGAGAACTAGTGGCTGTATTGTGAAGGGGTACCGTTAGTAGTGGTTTTCGAGATCTCACCATCCTATGTGAAAACTTTTTACTACGCCCCACGACGTACACAACCACTAGGTCCTACTTGCACGCGCTATGCAATGTCTCTGCGTTGGCTCTGGGTCTGAACTTCGAAGACCTAGGTTTGTAGCCGTCACCACGTACAGGTGCAGAATCCGTTTTCGATGGCCAACCTATAGAATTATGTAATAAGGAATAGTAAGCAGAGTTATGTAATATAATCTGTATAATCTGTATAATTTATAAGATCTGTTATAGAGCAAACAGAGCAGATAGAGCAGATGAAGTAATAACTTTCTTAGGAGTACGGTTGTGTATTTAAGGACCCTTAGTCCCTACCTAAATAGTTCCTTCCTTATAGTAATTCTTAGAATACAATTAGAGTTAATCTATTAGGCAACCACTCTACTAGTTATTATTATGTTGTTGACTATTGTCTTTACATTTTTTACACACCTAGCCCATTGACAGAACCCATCGTAGTTCCTACTATAAGGTTCCGTTACATATAAAGTTAGATTATATATATAGATGCATCTTAGTCTCCATATACTCTATTAGATTATTATTTATAGCCGTCTCTAAGTTAATTCTATAGCCGTACTTAGCAATTCTCTCCTTCTAATTAATTTCCATATTATCGTATCTTTGTGTATATTATGGTTTAAGGTTAAATAAAGGTTCTAAAGGTTTAAGTTTAAGGTTAAGTTTAAGGTTTAAGGTTAAGGTCGAGGGTTATGGTTAATGTTAGGGGTATATATTCTCTACAGCCGTTAGGCCTATAAAGTATTCTTAGCAAGACTGCTATTCTCTTAGCGATTTATTATATTAGCTGTAAAGCTAGCACAAATTCTCTTAAGCTTAAGGGAGGTTAAAATCGTCTTTAAGCAAAAATATAATTTTCTAGGCGATTTAACGTGTTAGCAGTTAAGCTGATACGTGGTCTTAAGCTTTAAGGGTAATATAGCTTTCTCCTTTAACTAAAATAGATAAGGCTAGGCGATCTGTGTACTATTTCCAGTACGGTTCTTAAGCTCTAGCTTATTGCGTATTTCCTAATCTATACGTCTACTAATTAGTGTTAGTATACTCGCTTTATTAACGTGCACAAATATCACTTATAGTGATACGTATGCGGTGTTAAAGTTGGTAGTTTATTGTTGTCTAGAAGTAAGGGGTTGCTCTAAGGTCAAATCAGCTAGCCTCGCTTCGTAGTCCTATAACCGCGTCACATAACTAACGTTCCGACAGTGGTATACTAGGTAGAGATAGCCCTAATCTTTATAAGCTAGGGTAGGATATTAAGGTTAAGCTAGCCGATTTACAGGCTAACCTAAATAACCTATTCTTTTCTGCTAAATTATTTAAAAAGCTCTAACTATATTTTAGCTCTCCGTACCCTAGTAGTATATAGGCTTGTACTAACATGTCTATTTAATAGGAAACTAGAGGTATTAAAAGGAATTCTAGAAATAAACTTTCGAAAGCTGTTAAAGATAAGTAGTTAGCCTATAAAACATGGGCTTTCTATTTAGTTACTTCGCGGGCTTTAAATTATCTATATTATTGCCGATACCTATTATCCAGCCTAACCTTTTAGCGTTACCCTAATGACGATTATAAGACTTCCGGGCGGTAACTTAAGTTAGATATTAGTTAAAACTCTATATACCTAAAACCGGATATTATAATTCTAAGTACTAACTTATTTAGTTATCTTAACTTAACTAGTACTATCCTTAATCCTCCCTTTTTTTTTTACTACGGCTTATATAGAAACAACGGAATCCGTAAGTCTAAATAGCTAACATTATTGGGCTTTATAATATTAGTGGTAAATAATATCTTTACTGTAGCTATAGTCCTATAGATATCGCCTAAGAATACTATATATTGTTATTTAAACGGATAAAGGTTTTTTGGGTACTATTAAGTCTTTAGTTCACAGTTTGGCTGCTTTAAACTCTTTTAAGTCCTTAAACTTAGTATTAAGCTTAATGTTAAGCTAGTTATACTTACGCTTTAGCGTCTAGTTTAGTTGCCTTAGACTCTTAAGTCCTTAAACTCGGTGTTAAGCTAGTTATACTTACGCTTTAGCATAACTAGTTCTAGTAAGAAAATAAAAGGTATACTCTTAGCAGCTATAAAGCTAAGCCACTTAGATTAAATACCGGTAATTAACCGTTAGTACTATAATATGCACTCTTTATACCTAGAAATAATACTATATTATTTAATATATAATTAGCGACAATATAGCGGAGCTATCTATAGTGTTTTTATACCCCTAAGAGTTATAGCGGCCTTTACCGACACCTATAGTATTATAAAAGGCGGCTACCTAGCCACTAATACGTCTATAAAAAAGCACGTAAAGAGAGATATAACACTTGCACGTTTATTGCGGCCTAACTACTTATAATTTGCGATTAATTCCACCACTCTAACTAGTTAGATAACGCGTAATTATAATTAGACGGTATAAATACGGATACTAATAAGTACGCTCTGGTGGCGGTAAAATATAAGCAGAATACCTACCTAGTGCCTCTATGCGGTATACTATATTAGAAAAGCATTTTATTATTATTATTATTACTTAGAGTAGAGATATTTAAAGTAACTAAGAATATAAAGGCGGGTAAACCAATTTCGTGCAAGACTAATAATAATATATAGTAAGTTAACCAGACAATTTTAGATATTACTATATAATAATATAATAATAGCCAAAGTATACCATACAATCCTTTTTATTTAGAGTTTAATTACGCCTTTTTAATATAGGTGCGCCGTATTCGCTATATAAAGGGAGACATTAATATACTGCTTAAAGACACCCGCCTTAGCCCACTTTATAGCCTACTTAGCTTTTAATCTATAAATTAATAGAAGGAACTAATTACTACTATTTTATTTGGTATATAAGACAAATAATAGCTCTAATTAGAGTGTAAGGTGGAATTAAATATTAAAGGCTCTAAGTAGAGGAAATACTATATCCTTTACCAGGATATTATAAATATAATTATCTTTTTAATTAGCCATTAACCCTTTAAAGATGTACTAGTATATACACTAAAGAGATTCTATAATGCTGATAACTACTAAGTTTATAATAAGCTATATAGCAGTAACTAGTAATAGGAGATATAAGGTAAGGTTTCTAGCGGTGCTATAGTAGTTCCTATACTTATAGCAGTTAATAAGACCTAGCTAATAATAATTAATAAATTAATAATTCATTGCTTAACGTCCGATTTAGATCCCTATTAGGCCCACGCGGACTACTCCTTATTTATATATGGGGAGAAAACTCTATTTAAGAAAAATGAGAAAACCCTGTGATCCATCTCCCCGCCTTTTAGGACTTGCCTACTTAGCGCCTACGAGTCGCCTATGGTGCTCTACTACCTTACTGTTTAACCTCCTTAGGAATTACTACTGCCGTAATAAGCCTACGGACGCGCTAGTATTATAAACTATTACTCTACTACTGTAGAGTTACTAGGGGGCACCTACTGCTTGCCCCCTTGCCTTCTATTACTATTTCCCTTACAACCCGGAACTAATTTAGCACATTTTAACTAATAAGCCACTAGGTGACCGCCTTAAGGCCTTTTTATATTAAGAGCAGTGTATTATAGTTCTCTATGCCAGCTACTAAGAGCATTATTTCTTAATTGGTGCGTAGGGGGCATAGCAGTATTACGTGTTTTGGTGTCTGTCTTAGCTAGCTACATTTATATCTTAGGCTATTTACTAGGACACCCAGCTAGTAAAGCTAATCTTTTAGTCCTATTATTCCTGTTCTTAAGAGTGTTACTATTATATTTTCTGCCTTTATTAGGCCTTCTCGGAGCCCTTAGGTATTTACCCCCTATGGCGTTAACCATGCTATGGCTTAGGTTCGTCTTGCCTAAGTTAGCCTCTGTACCTTTAACTCCTATTTACCTCTCCAGCGTTGGTCCAACCAGTATTATATTACGGTAGATGGTTTCCCGGCGTTCTTGCGTATTTTACTTTAGCTCCTTTCTCTATCTTACTATTATCTTTGCTAACCTCTTATGCGTCTCCCTTCCTCCTCTATATAGGCCTGGGCCCTAAAGCGGTACCATTCTTCTTCTGCTTTCTTTACCTGTTTCTCTAATATCTCTTCCCTACTTTAGGGTTGTTAGTTTGTTCTCCTATAGGGCACCCTAGGGTCCCTCTATAGTTTACTTAGGCGTGTCTTAATGTACTTTATAACATTAGAGTTGCGTTTATTTTGCGTCCTTTATATTGCAGCGGCTTTAATATATAACTGTAGGGGGGGAATATTGGATTCCTTCTCAAGCAGTACTGTGGCTGTTCGCTTATACCCGCCTATAATACTCTAAAGGCAGGCTGTTTAGACCTTTTAAAGTGGTTTAAGGAGTAATTTAGGGGGGCCCTTCTTAGTTTCTCCAATGGCCTAAATACTGGATCTATATGTTATAGTTGGCCAGACGACTGCTGTATATAGTAGGCGTGACCTCTAGAAGCATGGACCCTATGTGGAATTAACAATCCTAGATAAAGCGATAAACTGTGCTTAGCCTTTACGGGCCGCTTACGCCGTATATGCGCTCCACCGGAGCTTGCTGTCTACCTATACTCCTAATACCCTTAGGCCCTGAACTGGTTAACCCCCAAAGCCTTAAATGCGAATTGTATACTAGAGATCTGCAGATTGGTTGCGTTTTCTTATGAAATGGATTAGCTGGTATTTCTCTAGTGAGAATTAGACTCTATAACGTTTTGCCCATTCTATATAAGTATTATAGGCTTTCTCTAGTGTTCTGCAATTCTTTACGGCTGTTGGCCCGTATGTGATTAGGTTTGTGTCGTCAACGAAGCCTATTCCCTAGGTCGCCCCTTCCTCGAAGGAGTCGAGTAGGTTGCTTATAAAGAAAAGGAAGAGTATAGGCGAGAGGGGTAATCCTTATAGTATTCCTGTTGCAACTGCGATAGGGGGGCTCTGGTATCCGCTGAAGACCAGTGATGTTTCTTTCTGGCCTGTAAACCCTTGGACAAATTGTATAATCCATTCTGGGACCTAGCTAATAATATACTATAATAATAAATTGGCCTAGCCGGTATATTTTACTATCGGTAATCTTAACTAATAAGTTTAACGCCAATAAATATCCCCCGTAAATATTCTTGTCGGTTTTATACCAGTTATTAAAGAAAAGGATAATAATATAAAAAGTAAAAAATAAGATGGAGACCACGTATTAGGAAATGGAGGTTCCTTTATAGGTAAGGCGCGCTCGCTTCCTTACCCCAGTTTGGCCAAGACCTAACCTTAACCTTAATTATAAAAGGCCTTCTCCCTTACTGCTTTTGCCCTTATGCTCTATCTCCTCTTTTCTTTTTTGCTACCGTGCCACCTTAGACTCTAGCTGTTAGCCGTAAGGCATTTTCTATCCCCTTAGCGTCTATGCAGGTGCTCTACCTACCTTCCCTAATCTCCGCATATTTTATACTAACGATTACCCAGCGCTATAACTCTTTAGCCCTTTCTATAGGATATATTTATACTCTCTCCTAGTATTAACGTATGCTTTAGTCCTACCGTATTCCTCCTTTCTTCTCTCCTCTCTCCTCTCCTCCTGCCTACGTCCCCTACCGATTAGTGCACCGGAATAACATTTCCGTTTATCCTCTTCTTTACCTCCGCCTCTAGTAGTGTCTTAGGCGTGACTATAATATACAACTTAATCCCTGTCGGAACAGCTATAAATGGCTATAAGGCTGTACCGAGAACCGCCTAGTAATAGATTATACGGGTTATAGCTACTGCGAGCTGCGGGATACGTTAGGCAGTGTCGCATTATAGCGTTACAATAAAGGCGAAGCTAGATGCCGAAGTGGATCCTTAGCGAAACTATAGGCTAATGCTAGTTACTTAGCTTGGTTAAAGCTGCGCCGCCAGAAGCTAGAAGCCTTCGCCCTCTTTAGCGCCTTCTTAACCTAGACCTAGACCTTACTTTTCCCTAATAATTAGAGGATTGCATTGCGATTAAAGAAGCCGCCGGGCTTTAGTCTAATCCAGCCCCCTATTTAGCTAAGGAGGTACGGGTTATATAGAAATATCCTTTATATAGACCTAAGACTTATAAGGCGGAATCTAGGGGTAAACGGCCTATTTAGTAGTATAGCCTAGCTTCTAGTAGAGCTAGTGTTATAATCCTACTCTTGGCTAATAAATACTAGAGAAAAATTCGCGTATTTAATCTCCTAACGGAGACGGACTTTATGCGGTGGCTGTATTAGCTAAAAGGGCCGAGATAGATACGGGCGTAATCGCCTAATCTACTCGCGCTATCTGCCCCCTTATATTATTTATGATATCCGGCTATAGGTAAGGGTAAAAGTAAGGCTTTTGCGTATATTTAGGAGGTTAAGTAGCAGTTATAAGCTCCACAGAGTGTAACTAAGGAAGTTCCTTGGATCTAGGGGAGAGATTTAAGGATGCCCTTATTACTTAGAGTGTCTTTTAATACTTATAGTAGAATTACAGCACGCCCTTTACCTGTCTAATACTAGGAATTATGGTCTCGTAGAGGATCTAGCGCGGAGGATTTAGCTCGCTAGTATATTAGGGTAGAAAACGGACACATTAGCGCTAGCCCTAACTCTAAGAAATAAGGGTAGAGGAGGTACTTCGCCACTAACCTCCTTAATAGGGAGGCTTAGTATAATGCCCCTGTTAGAGGCAGAATATGCCAGCTTAGTTAGTTAGGTCTTAATTATAGTTTCTTAATAGGCATTAATCTTATAACAGTTTAAGCCCGTATAAACCTTTATATGTTATAAACGGTAATTACTAATAGAGCGTAAATTACACGTTTTAATTCGCTATTAAGCTAGTAGGGTTATTTTAGTGTAGATGCTGCGGATGTGAGCTGGTGGCGAAGAGGAGACTAGCGTGGACTTAAAAGCCTAGTATAACCCGTCCTTTAGGGCTATTGGAAAGATATAAAGCAATAATAACTCTAATAATAATAGCAGCAGTAATAGTGGCATCTTCTTAACCCCTTCGCTTTTATTTAGAAATTTTACTTAATAATATCAATTTCTATACTGCACCCCCTGAAAAACTAAGGGCTTCTTAGCATTATGCAATTATAGCCCCTAAGAAAAGCACGAGTAGTAAACCCGAAAGGAGAAATAGGGGAGTACCTCTTTTCCCCCCAAAAAGTTAAGAAGCATTGGAAGGTTAGGCACTTAATGGCATGTTATTCCACCTAGGGCCTTAATTTGGAGATTCTATCTAATAAAGCGCCTGTAGACCCTATATATGATTATAAGAAAGCTTATAAGAAGTATTATAAGGATAATAAGGATAATAAGGACGACGAGGAAGATTTCTATAGGGATGGAAATAATAGTTAAGTCTCTAGAGGAAGTTAAGGTAATTATCCCCTACAATTACCCCACCACACTTTCCCTATTCCCCCAGCAGTTATAAATATGTACGTTTAACGACTAGTAGAAAATCTAGGGCGATAAAGCTGGTAATACTAATGACAAAGCTAACAAAGCCAATAATTGACTAATACCTTGTGGATTAGGTATACGCTTCCCTTTTTAATTTATAATAGCCTTATTTAATAATTAGTAGATAATGGAAATAACGGCAGTAATAAGGATAATAAAGATAATAAGGAGCTGCCTTTGTTAGAAGCGCTGGAAGAGGAGGTACGCGCATCTACGCATAACCGTACTATACCCTTAACGCTAGACGGCAATTAAATAGATAATTTAGCTAAGGGGCGTCGCATTAGAACTGCTCCGCAGTTTAGGCAGGAGCTTAGAATATTAGTAGCTGCTAGTTAAGAGTCTTTAGAAGCTAAGAAGTTAAAGAAGCGGAGGTCTAATTAGCTTAATTAACTAGATAGCATTAATTATATCTCTAATACTTCTATTAGTAAGAGTGGCGAGAGTATATGACCTAAGAAGTAATAAAGGTCACCTGCTTCCTAGAGGACTACGCCTTCCGGCTCTCCTACCCTTAGCCTTAACGACGGTGACGGTATTAAGGAGCGAGCGGTCTCTACTACGCGGCCTACTAGCTCCTCCCCCTGGCACTATATATCTCCTTATAATACTAGACCACCAGAAGATAGGGCTAATAATAGTTATAATTTTAATAACCCTACTAAAGAGAGTAGCGGGGGTAGCGAGGGCGGCGAGGGTGGTAATAGTCTACGTCCCTAAAAGTAATAAAGGCCACCTACCTATTGCAAAGACTTATCTTCTAGCCCCCCTATCCCTTTTATCTTTAACCTCGATTCTTAATACCCGTAAGTTAACTAGTAAGCAGTATCTACTCTACGGCCCGCTAGCTCTTTGCTTTAGGAGCCTACCCTTCTTTATAGTATTAAACCGTCATATAATAAGGCTAGTAATCGTACTTATAATAAGGACGAGGACGGTAATAGCGGTGGCGTCACTAATAACTAAAGCGGCGTTTTAAACCTAGAGCCTACTATAAAGCGTTATACTAGGACTAAAAAAGACAAAATTAACAAAATGAGCTTAGATGATAAATGGGAGATTGACGATATTCTAGGGGAAAGAATAACTAAGTTAGGGCGCAAATATAAGGTAGCTTAGAAGCCTACCTAGGTTTATAAAAGCGGGCTTTTAAGTTCTAAAGATGCCCTTAAGTCTTACTAAAGACGCGTTTAGTAAGCTAAAGCTAGATTGTCGCAGGTGTACTCTTTTTCTAAAGTTGTGAAAGTGAAGGGTAGGGTTGCCGTGTAGAAGAGACGGGGCTAGTAGCTTAGGCGTATTTTTGTGTTTCGGTTAGTGGTAGTTCTTTTACCGGTTAAGGTGACAATTAGCGATACTACCCTTTACACGCTAGAAAACAAACGAAACCGGTTTACTAGGCTATTATATTAATGGGTAGCATCTGCATAGTTATAGTGTCTGCATTTTCTTTTACTTTAGTTATATTTATACTCTATATTATAGCAAGCCAGCCGTCTCTAAGGACTCCCTTATAGGTAATGACCTTAACGCATAAATATTCTTAATGTTATACTTGAAATAATGAGAGAGGATGCTATTAATGGTCCTCTTCTTAGCGCTTGGCACCCAATTCGTATTGGCTGTAGATAGACTTACATAGAGCTTAAAGACGAAATTCATTGCTTTGTATTTTCTTAAGTATCTCGATTCTTCCGAAGGTCTGTTTAGGTGGGAAATTTCGCGCTACGACCCCGCGATATATGCACTATATTATTTACCTCTTTCTCTAATCCTAGATAGTAAAATCTAGCAGTCGAAAAGGTAGGTCCGTCTAATACCTAAAACGCGGCTATAGAAGGTTTATAATCATTCTTAGAAACCCTATAGTTAAAGATAATCTAAATATATCTTACTACTTTTATAATTAAATGCCGTGTAGGCTTTATATCTACTATAGTGTCAGAAAAACCAAGCGTTTGCTTAGAGAATATATAAATTAACTCTGTGTCCGCCTAATTGGTATCCGATTAATAAGAGTTAAGTAGAGCCGGGCGAGTGGTGATAAGAACTTAAATAGGGGGCGATATAGTATATAGTGTCGTGCGCGCGACAGTTAAGGCCATAGTTATGTTCAAGAAGGTCTTGCGACTCTAGAGTAGGGTAGGCATATTTATAATAACTCCCCGCCCAATCTGGGGTTCCCCTAGTCTACGTAATATTATTACCTGTACATTGTCCGCTATAGCTATTTATTTCCTCCCAGATATTCTAATCCGCATAGCTATAGCCTATAAAATAGTAGGTGCGTACAAGATATATAAAGCAGTTAGTATTAAGGTTGTAAACGAATAAAATATATATATAAGTTTGACTGTTTCTTAAGTTAGAACTAGATTAAATAAATAACCAGTTAGCTAAGGCTCTAAAATATTTAACTTTGTTGCCTTACATCGAGGTAGTCAGTCCTACACCTTTGGCTATGTATTTACTCCCAACTCCGGGGTCTTATATATTTAGCTTCCTGCAGAGCCTCACCCTATAGTCCTATAAGGCACCAGACGCATTTAGCGTGGCATTTAATAAAGATAGAGGCCTTTTAAAGTTTGCTTCAGCCTTTTACATCCCGCGTTAGTGTGTTTTAGATGAAGACCGCTATATATAAAACGCTGTTAATTATCTAGCCTATTCCGCTTTCGGCTTAACGCGTTCGCATTTAGTAGCTTTATAGGCCTATTATATTGCTAATATCCACCCTAAGAAAACCAGTAAGCCCTTTTAGCATTTGCTTTTGCGCAGATATAAGGCAGCGGCTAGCGTTGAAGAGAATTTGGGCATAAGATGAGGAGGTTTACTTAACGAGTATTTATTATAATTGAGGACTATAGTAAGTGCTGGTTAAAGGTACGTAACTTAGTGTGGTAAGCGGATAGGTATATGGGCGGTTCTCGGCCGGAATAACTTATTTTCCCAAGACGCCTCAAATGGAAGGCAATTATATAAGGGCTGCATGAAAAGGTCCGTAAGAGTATTACTTTTTTAAGGGCAGTAAGCAAGAGCCACTTATTACTACTTATAACGCCACGAACAATAGAGAATATAAGGCTGAAACTACGTTTATAACTTGGCCAGCCAATTTAAATTACATAATACAGCTAAAACTAAGCGGCAGTCCGAATAATATAAAGTTGGGCGTTAATAATTGATTAACTTATGCATACGACGTAAATGCGTATAAACTAGCTGCAGTTAATTTGCCTTATAAATAAGATCGAGCCACAAGAATCCAATCCTTAGAGATATTTTAGTTAGTAGAGGGGCTATATATATCTAGTGACTCTAATCCCCTAAACTACGGCTAATATATAGCTAAAATGCGCATTATAACAGACGCCTTACCCGTTGTTTGGCTGGTGGCCTAATTATACACGTAATGTTTTGCGCTAGAAAGCTTTAATAGTAAAGCAGGGTAAATCCGGCCGCAGCCTAAGAGGTAGCCGCTTCGCAATTCTTTTATATAAGCCTTTTTGTTAAGCACTAACGCCTAAGCAGCTATAAACCTATTAACTGCAGCAATACCTCTATTTTCCCTTATAAATTTCCTTTAACCCTACTTTGCTAATTATTCGCAGCGCATTTTCGCAAAGCCGCTCTCCGTTTAAGCCTACGATCTACCTCTTTTTATGTTTCTCGTATTCTGCCTTTTGCAGTTATCTAGCAATTCTATTCTTGCTATTAAGGTAAATATCAGCGTAGCCATTCCACCCTGCGTAGCATGTGCCTAATAACTTACATCTTCTATAATAGTTGTACTTAAATGCGTATATACTTTATAGCCTTTTATTCTAAAACAAATTCCCAAATTAGCTGCTATTCCTCCTTAGATAACTATCTGTAATTAAGAACGCATTGCAAAAGACAATATTTGCTTAATATTTCACGTCTATAGAATACCTCTCCTTTATAGCTACCAGTCCCGCAGACTTACGCGGTTATACTTTTAGCTATATAGATTATATCTGCTAAGGCTGGGGATAAGGCGCTTAGTGGGGAATAGGAGGAGATTGGAGGTTATAAATTTAAGATAATAGAGGAGATAACTATGATATTTAAAGGCAGATTGTGCAATATTCTAAATAGCGAAGAGAAGGTGGTTAATGAATTAGGTATAAAAGATGGATAAGTAACAAAAGAGGTTCTTACTAGGTATTAATGTTATATAATAAGGGCACGAATTAAGTTTAAAAAGAGGTAGTAATAAGTGGTAATCTAAAGCGATATATGTTATTTATTTGTGGATAAGAGGCAATCTCTAGCTTCTTCTATAGCATTTCCCTAAAACTTGTCACGGGACTCACACGCTCTCACGTCCCTGCGCGTTTTGACGTTCTTGACCTATGCTCACGTTCGTCCCGAGACACCTACGCACGTTCCCCTACAACCCCTATTTATACCCGACCTGGCATATAAAGAATCTTCTTCTTTATCTAAATGTCTTTGTATCAACCACGCATAGTTACGCGTACGTAGCCTTCTTCAATTACTACCCTGTTTAGTACATTGTATTCCAGCTCGTGCCCACTTCCGTGACAAAACTTTAGAGTATTTAGGTCCCCCAAACCGAATAAATTAAGATATTCTATCTATCCTTATAGCCAATCCTAACTAATAAGAGAGTGTCCTTTTTAGGCTTTTCTGGCATGTATATAGACAGGTAATTTATAACCGCTAGTCCTCCTTTCTCCTTTTCCTTTCTCTATAAATTGCTCGCCTTTATCCTGGTATAAAATGGCTTAGGGAGGTTTTTAACTATATAGCGCCTTATAAATAAGAAAGAATAGTACTAGCCCTGTCCTAGTAATACTAGATATACTATTAATGTTAACTATAAGTAATATCTTATTAAGGGTTATTTATAGACCTAGAATCTGCTGTAATTCTAACCGGGGACGCTTTAATAATGGTTTATCTATAACTTAACGATACACTAGCATAGTGGCGCTGGAAGGACTCTTAGGAGAGGTGTCTATCTTAGATAAGTATTAAATACACTAGATTTTAGAGAGAGGTGTTTAACCTTTTTTTTTGGTTATTAGATAAGAGGGCGCTTTCTTTATGTGGTAAATCTCCCTCTAAGATAAATAAGCAGCTAGTTAATAAGCGTCTAAGACTAGCATACTAAGTGTTTAATTCGCGTCTTAGGAAAGTAGAGCTTTAGAATGCCTCTTCGGTAACTAAGCGTCTTTAATTAGTGTTAAGTGTTCCTCTAATAAGAATTATTAACAATTTGTTTAAAATAAAAGGTCTTTTATACCCGTGGAAAGATTAATGTTAGAAAGAGGATGTTTTTGTAATAAAGTACTCCTTGCGTCTAGATCCGTTTCATACGTCTTAGATAAAGAAGGATGCGTACTTTGCGATCGGCCTTGCTCTATTAAGAATCAGCAATAAAGTTATTTAGGATAGAAGAGTTTCTCTACTGGTGGTGATAGTCACCTATAAAAACCGACTTTTCTAAGACGACGAAATTAAAGCGCTAATTGAATTGGCCTTATAAAGTTCCTTCGCAACCACGGCTAGTTTAAGTAGGTGCGGGGTAATCTCCCACTAACTTTAAATTTTAGGTAAGCGGGTCTGAGGCGCTATTTTACCTAGCTTTAAGATGGATACTGCTAAGGTAAATAAGAGAAACACTTTAGGACCTAAGGATTGGAAAACGTCTGTTAAAAGTTTGTATACTTATAGCCTTATACTACAATGTAATAATAATTGCTTCGCCAACCTTTCCATATCCTCTCCTAGTAAATCACAATATAATTTAAATATATAATCCTGGTTTAAGAGTAATAAACTTATGTCATTATTAAATGTCGCTAATTCTTTTCTAAGTTTTTTAATTAGCCAGTTATTCTATTCTATAGATTTTAAGGATATAGTAAAATTAAAGACGGACAGATGGGATGGGGATAAGAAGGACGGGGGGGGGTAGGAAGGATAAGAGGGGACGGGAAGGATAAGAGGGGATAGGAAGGACAAGGGCAAAGGTAGAGATTTAAAGGATAAGGTAGGGCGGGATAGGCAGGACGGAACGAAATGTGGCGGAGCCTAGCGAGTTTAGACCAATTGCGGCGGCATACCTATAGTTATTCCCATTCCGTATATACTCTTTACTTTGACTAAGACATCTACCTAGCTTCTGTGTATTAGGTCTATAGAATTTATATAGCCTAAATAGGTAATAGGGTCCCAATTATATTCCTTTCCGTATTATTTCTAGTTTAAACAATATTAGATAGCTATAAGCCTCTACTATATATACAACTACGTGTCTATTATATCTCCTTCTACGTCGCTCTAGTGCCGGAACTAAGATACTAAATGCGAGCTACGGTTCTATTTCTGCAGTTATAGTGAGATTATATACCTTTACTTAGTTAAGTTCTATACTATATTAGAAGTAATATTAATATAGCGTCTTCTAGGATAAATAGGGGGAAGTATTTATATGGCATGAAGCGGGTTCTAGTAAATATTCGCGGTATAGTAGTAGCTTAGGTCCTATTAAAGGGTATAAAAGAAGGCGGATCTTTTAAAGAAACGATACCATCTATACTTAGCTCCCTACTCTAACTTTACACTTTAGATTAGTGTTACGTTACTAAAGCTTTATAGAGTAACAATGCCAGTTATACCCAAGCCCGTTACGCTATCGCCTTTACTGCCTTATAATAGTATAAACACTCCCCCTAGTAGCCTAAGCTAAACGTATCTATATTATGGGCAGTTAGCGTAGGATCTTATAGTTAAAATACTTATAGTCGTATTAAAGTTAGTCCAAGCGGCCCTACCTCCTCCACCTTCTTTACCTCCTTTACCTCCCCCTATAAGTTTAGGGGTTAAAGAGATACCCGAAGTAAGAGGTTCTAAGGTTAAAGTTAAGGTGTTAAATAAGATATATGCTCGCGAAATCCCTAAAACACACTTAGAAATACGCTAATGTAGCGTTTACTATAGCTGGGATAAATAAAGCTGCTAGTATAAGACCATAGAGACTTCGCCGGATACGTTAAGTAAGCGTAATATATATAATTAGTATATTTGTGTCCTTTAGAAGAAATTTAGTCTATCTTTTAGGTGCCTTTAAATATATTAACTTAGATACTAACTTTAAGCTAAAAAAGGACAAGAAAGACTGCAGTATGTACCTAGGCATAAATTTAGGAGAAGTAAGGGACGCCTTATAGGTAGTATTAAACGGCGTACAAGCTATCTCCCTTTGGGAAGACAAGCCTATAGTAAGTAGACCTTTTTATAGATATAGCTTATTCTAATTTAACTTCTAAATTCCTATAAATATTATATTTAATTTCCTACCCTAGTTAAAAACATACTAGGAGAGTCTTTCTCCCAACTTAACTAGCGCTAAGCACTTTTAGGGGTTACTAAGATTCCTTAAAGACTATTTCGCGCCTATAACTAATAGTCTCCTACCGCTTCTAGATTATAGCGAAATTAATTTTAATCTTCTCTGGGCCTTATTTAAACTAAATACACACGTCCTTACAATTTGCAAAGGCTTGGATTAACTAAGATACCTTATATATAATTTAGGCAACTTTAAAACCTTACTTTTTAGCGAAAAGAGCTTCGAATTTAACTATTACTATTTCGGCTATAATAGGAAGGCGTTTAGCGAGGTAAAAACTACCCTCTTTATTCCGGAATTCCGTTTAACTATAAAAATTACGTCTCTTAAGGTATTTCCGCTAGAGCGTTATAAGAGATAAGCCGAGATAAAGCAGGATCTTATTAGTAATGGCCAGAAGTTCATATCTTTAAGAGGCATTAACTACTATAAATATAAAGGGATCGCGTTTTTCTAGACCAAAGATAGCCCGTTAAGATTTTCTACTAGTATAAGCGGCCGTATTATAGTAGACGTAATAGCATTTTATTATTAGAATCCTAACTATAGTAAGTAGCTAATCGCTATAGATATATATAGAATAAGCGTGATTAATTAAGGGACTAATTAGTAAGGCGATATAAAGAGTTAGGGTTTAGTTCTTAAGGAGATAGGAGATAATAAGTACCTAATCTGTCTACTAACTGCCCTAGCCTTTAGTTTGGCTAACAAAAAATAGGGTTAGGCTTTTTATACTTTTTTTCTAGAGCTAGGGAATTATATATACTAATATAAGCACTAATAGGTGAATTTGCCGTCGCTAACATTAAGGACATTAAATGGAATCCCTTAGTATTTAAGTCACTTACAATTAAGGAGGATAAGAAAATAGTGCTTTAAGGACTTATAAAGAGCTACTAGTCTAGGTCCAGGGAATTAAAGTTTAATAATATAATTAAAGGGAAGGGGAAAGGCCTAGTCTTCTTACTATAGTAAGTTTTCTAGTAAGGCATTGGCTGTTTTAAAGGCTAACCGTTTTAGTGGCCCACCTAGGGTAGGAAAGATATTAACAGCTAAAGCACTTGCCAAATCTTAGAGGAGACCCCTCTATATAGTTTGTTCCCCTTTATAAGTGTATTTATATATTAGTTTAACTATAAGAAGGCTTATATAGGAGACCTTAATATAGATCTAGTCCGTTTAGAACAAAACCTAGCTTTAATAATTAAAAACGTTTACTACTAGAGTGCTGTCCTTCTTCTAGATAAGGCCGATGTCTTTCTTATAAAAAGAACTTTAAATAATATTTAACGTAATAGCCTAGTATCTGTCTTTCTGCGATAGATAGAGTATTTTTAAGGTATTATGTTTCTTATAATAAATAGAATTACTGTATTTAATATAGCTATACAGAGCAGAATACATCTTATACTTAAATATAATGAGCTAAAAAAACTGGCAAGGGAGTAGGTATAAAAGGACTTCCTAAAGTAAGCTAATACTGCTGCTAATATCTCTAGAAGGGATATAGAGCGGCTTTTAGACTATTAATTAAACAGAAGATAGGTAAGGCAATGTTTAAGTAAAAGTTTTAAGCCTAGCGCTAATATACTGTATTAGATTAAGAACACTATATAAATTAGCTACGGCTTGGCTAAAAGTAAGGGGGAGAAACTTATATATAAGCATTTAGATAAGGCTCTTACGTTAAATAAAAATTTTGAAAGTAACTTTAAAGGTGCTAGATTAGTTAAGAATATAAACTTATATATATAGATTCGCTTATATATATATAGCATTAAATATCTTATAGATCCTATAGCTGGTGGTATTATTACTTATTACTTTCTTAAAATTACTTACTTGCTCCTATAATAATAAAGCCTATACGGTAGGCTATAGCGTAGGCGAATTACTTATAGATCTGGGAATAGGAAAACGGAAGCTATAGGGTATTGGTTTCTATAGGGGAGTAAAAGATATAAGCGTTAGTTTTTGTAAGGAATTAAAAGCTATAAGGCGATAAAGAAAGCGGGTAATAATCCCTATAGAGAACTATAAGCTATACAAGATTAGTTTCCGTAGGGGAGCGAAAAAAATCGCTATTAGTTCCTATACGGTAGTAAAAGCCGTACGGGAGTAGGAGCTATAGGGTATGGTTTTTATAGGCTAGTAGAAGATATAGTTACTATTTACAGGAACGGAATTTATAGGGGATTTGTTCTATAGTAAATCTAAGAATAGGAGAATAGAAGCTATAGGGTATTGGTTCCCGTAGGGGAGAGGAAAATATAGCTTTTGGCTTCTATAGGGGAGTAAAAGCCGTACGGGAATGTAAGCTGTAGGGGATTGGTTCCCATAGGGCGGTAGAACACGTAGGCATTGGCACCCGCAGGGGATTCATTGGCGTAGGGGATTTATTACCATAGGGGATTTGTTACCGTAGGGGAGTGGATCCTATAGGGAAGTGGATCCTATAAGGGATTTGTTAGAGTAGGGGATCGGATCCCGTAGGGGATTATTAGGAGTAGGGGATTGGTTCCTATAGGGCGGCGAAATACGTAGGCATTGGCTCCTATAGGGGATTTGTTTAAGTAGGGGACTTATTTAAGTAGGGGATTAGTTAGAGGAAGGGATTAATTCTCCTACGGCCTCTATTTAGGCGGCATAAGGCGGCTTCTAATAGGCTTAGGAGTAGATTATATATTTTATGGAAATATAAAGCCTATATAGGATAGTAGGGTATAGGGACCTGATAATCTGGCGGAAGATTAGGTTATCTACTCTCTTGGGTTTATTTAGCCTAGGCGACTTACCCTACGCTGTTTTATATACGTTTCGACTAAGGCTGCTACCTAGCCTTAGCTACCCGAATCTTTACTTATATAATAGAAGAGTAGAGGATAATAAAATATTATTCTATCTTTTCTGCTAGCACCTTTAGCTGTTAAGCATTTTACTAACCTATCCCTCCCTAAACTTGGATTCCTAAATAGTTTCTACCTCTTTTATAACCTTCTCGCTAATATCCTTCTATTTATTAGTCCCCTCTTCTCCTTTCTTTATTTACAATTTCTTAGTAGTTATAATATCCAGTTAATGTCCCGCCTACGCACCCCTATAAAGCGGTAGTTTACG
This sequence comes from Cenococcum geophilum 1.58, assembly GCF_001692895.1. Taxonomy (NCBI): domain Eukaryota; kingdom Fungi; phylum Ascomycota; class Dothideomycetes; order Gloniales; family Gloniaceae; genus Cenococcum; species Cenococcum geophilum. The sequence goes on along the minus strand of NW_027137564.1, from coordinate 1,217,849 downwards.
TAGTATACTCCTATCTGGATTACTACTCTAACAAATCCTTAATAGGATAACTTCGCCAAACCCTAACCCCTTAATTAGTGGGCCTTTTGCGAGATCCGGTTTAAGAGCTATAGTATTAGCTCTAATAAACTCCCTTATTATAAGATCCCTTAATACCCACTCCTTGCTAGGTGGGAAAAACTATTCTAGCTTTAGAGAGGCTAATGTGAGTACTTATAAGCGTTTTGGTTCTAGGAAAGCTTTTAAATTTTTTTCTGCTATCCTAAATAGACGTATTATGTCCTCTTAATCGGATATCCTAAAATGGAAGCGAATATTTGGCCAGAATGACGTAGGCCTTGGTGCTTTAGCGATGTCGTTATAGCGTGCTTATATAAGTTTGTAGAGATTTACGGGTTTATTGGACGCGTATAATACCTATATACTACTATCCTCGTAATTATCGTCCGAGTCTAGACTGGCCTAGAGTTCTTCTATTTCGTTAGTAGTAAGGAGACCTATAGGGTTATCTAGGGGCTTAGTGGAGGTATAAGAGCTAACATAGATTAAGGCTTTATCTGCTAGTAGACAAAAGCTAGATAGGATTTTTTATTTGAGTTCTTGCCAACTAATGCGCTAGAAATAAAGATCTACTAATAAGAGGTAGAAAATATTCGCATAGTCGCTAAGGAAGGAGAATATCCTATAGTGGATTTTAATGGGAAGAGATATAAATGGCGTATAGGTCGACCTAAGGTAGATATATTAGAATAAATAGATTTAACTATTAATAGGGCCTATTTAGTATTAAGAAAAGCTTAACTGCTAGAATTCTTAATCTAATCGGTGACCGGGACTGCTAGTTGCATTGCGATAATGCCTATAGACCTATTAAATAGGTACTCTTTAAGTTTATTAAAGGAACGGAAGATAGTATAGTTATAGGGTATTATAATATGCCAGTCCTGCCCTATTTTCTCTTGCTAGCTAGCTAATAAAGAGCCTTTAGTGCGCTTAAGGGGATATTAATAGAAGTTTAAGTAGGAACAGGATTAAGGGTCGTATGACAATGGGTTAATTAACGGGGTAAGTTACTAGAGAAACCACGCGGCATAACCTAATTCGTTTAGATATTAGAATATAAAACTCGCTATAAAGCTATCTACTCCGCTAATACCTTTGGATCCTTCCTTGCTTCCTAAAGCACCTCCTTTATCTAGGAAGGAAAGTTTTTATCCGTTCCCTTTTGCCTCTTACCGCCTAGAAATACTACTCTTCGCAATCTATTAACCTAAGGGATTAGTGGCTGGTAGTACGGCGAAAAGTTATCTTCTACAGTCTTAAGAAAATCCCCTTTATTAGTTACTCTTCCCTTTTTTAGGTCGGCCAACTTTGTAGTATTTTTATAGTTCTAGCACTTAAACTTGGTTAGACTAATACCTTTACTTAGCCCGTTATAGTGTACGCAAATCTAGAATAGTACCTAAAAGAATGATTTAAAATCATGCTAGGCTGAGTGTTTCTTGCCTAGGAGCACTCCTATAGCTATAAACGCTCTTATACTAGCCTTGCCTTATGCTCTTAAAGCTCCTTCCTACTGCTCTTTAATCGCGAGATTAAGATTAATTAAGAATGACGGCTAGGAAGGATTATCCTCTTCCTTATTTATTAAGACGTTGCCTATTAAAACGTCATATTGGAGGATGCCGGCTTTTATATATAAAGACTTATACCCTATAATGCCACCCTCTAATATAGCAAGTAATGAAACCCGGGACCTTGCCTTATAAAGAGGCTTGCTATAATTACGAGTAATAACGCGCTAATGTACTCGATTCTGCTTAATAGGGTGCTTTAGAGAGCCTAAATATGTACACTTACTAGGCGGTAGCTTGGTATAGCTAGAAGATCTCTTTCTGTTAGAACTTCGGCCTTTCCTTATACTAATTTACACTCTACCTAGTCTTAGAGGCATTATTAAGCTTTCTAGCTTATAGTTTATGGCACTTATAATATTTAGCCCCTTGCGAATATTATAGATGTTATTATCTTATCTACTAACGCGAATAGTCTTATAGTGGTAGTACCTAGCCATATTAACCACTTCTTTCTCTATTGCTTTACGCAGTAGTTTGCCTTTTTCCTCGCGCTCTAGGTACTGCTACGAGTTTTTGATAATAAGGGGTGTCTTAGTATCGCCCTCGCGGTGTGCTTTCTAGCAAGTTATCGCCCGACCGGTAACATAGGGTGCCCGCTTTATAAGTTTATTAAGGATAAGACACTTAGTCTAGTCGTTACATATAACCTTAATATATTGCTTGCTGTCTAATGTTAGAATGGTAGGGTTAAACCCAAGCTGCTCCTTATTTATCTAGAGAAATCCCAATATTGCTAAGGTAAACTATAGTCCGTCTTTATTAATATTAAATGGTGATAATATAATGCCTCCTACTTGGTTATACTCCTATAGCCGTATAATAGATCTATAGAGGGTAAAGCCTAGGATAAAGCGACGAGTGTCCTAAGCGGCAAAGACTTCTCTTACGTATTTCCCTAAATTAAACCATGCCTGTGAGGGTATATTAGTATTTAGATTACTCTTTAGCTCTTTTAGTATAAGTATATATAACTAATAGCATTAAGAGCTTTCGCTGGCTATTAGATTATCCATAAAACTAATATCTAGCTTTTGCTTCGCTGTAGACCCTTATAAGGGCTGCTTAGTATATATAATAAGTGTTTGTTATATCTTTGGGGCGGACCCGTACTCCTCTGTAAAGCCTAAAAATGATTTAATTAGGTTATTAAACCACACTAGGATATTATCTTGCTTTATGCTTTTAGGCCAGTTATGCTAGCCGCCCTTGGTATATAGTGGATTGTCCCCTTTCTTGTATTTCTTAAAAATGGTAGCGCTTACCTCTTTAAGACCTTCTACTTTCCTAAAGAATGCTTTATATAAGCTAGGAATCCCTACGTAAAGAGGGCCTAGCTCCTCCTTTAGAATATAATCTACGTATTCCCTACGTTTGGATGAGTTAGTGAAGCTGCTTATATTGCGCAGATGTAGGGTTTAAATATAGAGTGGCAGCGGTTAGGGCGGGGGGGTAGACTCTATAATAGTAGCGTATACCTTTTCTTAAATGACTTTATTAGGTTTAATCCGGAGGATCGCATTTAGAAGAGGCAGGAACTATTTAATGTCGAAGTTGTTTAAATTAACTGCTAAATTAAGTCTTAATAGATTACTAAAGAGGTTTTTGTTGCTGTTGTAGGATGGCAATAAATGAGAAGTAAGAAGGCTCTGCAGAGCTAGTATTAGATTAAGTAAAATATCCTTTAGTTCTATGAGCGTTAGATAAAGCTTGCACTAGGTAAATTAATAGTTACCTTTATTGCTTATCTAATATAACGCGTCTAAAGAGCTAGAGATATCTAAATTATAATAAGTTAAGTTAAATAAATTACGAAAATTATTTAGTCCTTTTCCGATAGGCTTTGTTTTAATTATATCTAATTTAGAGAGATTCGCTATTATAGGTAAACGCGCTAAAAGCTATATTAAGAGGGCAGATATAGCAGGCGGGTAGGCAGGCGGGAAGGGTAAATTAAAGATGCTAGTATATAAGGACGGTATAATAAGTATAGGGAGGTCAAGAACACGTTGGTGGTGGTTTATAATAAGGAAATGACTAGAGAGAAAAGTATAAGGAAGAAAGCAAGGTATAAGCGAACGCGAAGATTAAAGATTGGGCGTAGAAAAGTTAAGCTAACCTAATGTGGCTTAGACTAAGGCTTTGTAGGGCTTAGTCGAATACTAAGCTATAATGGGTAGGTAGCGTTTTCTAGTCCATAACTGGTTATACTTATTAGTTTTAGTTTGTTCCGCGATGCGTAAGGCTCTAATATAGCGGAGCTCTTATATAGCGAGGCTAAAGGGGCGCCTAAGAACGCTAATAAACGATTATTAGTTCTAAAATAAGCTAAATCTAATATGCCAAATACGGATACAGTTAATATCTTTTTATAGCGGTTAATTGACCTGTTTCCCAAAAACAGGTTTTAGTTCCTAGAACTGGATCTAGTATACGCGGACTCCCCCTCCGCTGGTATATATTGTAAGGGAAATACATTATTATTACTGTCTCCTTAGCAACGCCTTATTTATTCCCTTTAGAATATAACCCTCACTAGTGTCTATTTTGTATAGGTAATAAGCGTTTATCTCTATTTATTTATACTAGATATAAAAATCCCCTGCAATATACCCCTTAAAATTAGATTAAATTAATAGTAATTCCCTCCTAAGTTGGTTAGGTTTTAATATGTCTTATTAGCTTTGGGGTATTATAGACCTTATTGCTTTTTTAAGAGAAGCTAACCATAATAAGTATTGTAGTAAAGGTCGTCTTATTAATTATGGTATGTAGCTATAAGCTTTGCCGTCTTCTGCTTATTATATTAACGGTATATAAAACTAGTAGACGAAGTAAGTTAATATAATGTCTATTTGCCTCGCGGTTTATATTACTTTACTACTTTAAATAAGGGCGGCACTATGTTTTAGTTGCTGGGTTTCTAAAGGATACTAATAATACTAGTGTCTTAGGAGGGCTTTAAAGCTATTTTCTTTATAAGAGGATGTATGGATAAAATATGCTAAATCTTAGAGGGCAGTAGGAGTATAAATACTACTCCTTATATTCTTGTAACGCTAAGGCCGAAGAGCGGAAATTCTTGGGCACGACTAAATTATAATTATATTAAAGCTTGTCCACAACCTAGGCTCTAAGGCGTATATCCTTCTCTAATGTATCCTACAGTGCTTGGTATTTGTCTAGTAATATATAAACACGCTTTTAAGTGTTGTTCTACGATCGGCCTTGGTAGTGTAGTTGTATAAGGCTGAGTAAGCGGCGAATATAGTAAAAAAGAGGTTGTAGAGAAGAGGCGATGAGGACTGTAGCTGGTGGAGAGATTAGTAGAGGTGTCGCTAAGTAGTTCCGCTTGCTTTATATACCAAGCTTAGTTAGATCTACTAACTTATTGCTAATTAAGTATATAAATGTGGTAAACACTTATTATAAAGGGCAGGGCTAGTTCTAGCTTAAATTTAATATATAATTCTCCTTTAATAAGCAAACGATATAATAGCTAAAGAGGCGAATGTAGGAGAGTATTAGTTAAGGGTAGAAATACGATACTAGGAGTAAAGGATGGAGGATAGAGGAAGAAGGATATATAATAGAGGCGCGTTAGAGGCTAGTAGGTAGAAAAGATGTGGCTTAGTGGACTAAGGTTTATCTAAGACTACTAACTACTTTAAAGGAAAAGTTCTATCCTGTACTAGTTAAGAAGACACTAGTATATTTTAACTAGGTTAAAGAGGGTAGGCCGATAAAGGCTAATTTTAAGATATTTAAATAGGAAAGTGATAAGTTTTTCCTTTATAGAGGACTAAATAAGTTATAGGGCGGCTAACTTATCGCTGCTAAGTATATAAAGGTGGAGGACTTATAAGCTTACTGTAAGTAAGTTCTTAACTTCAATTTAATATATATGCAAACGATAATAAGATACTCTTAACATAGAAGCAACTAGATAGAAAAATAATACTAAGCTAAGGAAATCCTAATTGGCGCCTTAATTCTTAACGCTAGAAAATAAGAACGTGATTGTGAAAATCTTTTCTTATAGGAAATTTCTTATTTCTTTGGCTTCTTAGAGGCTCTATTTACGGTATAATCTACCTTTCTTTTACGTGTCCCTCTCCTTAATAGATCTTCTAAATAATTATTTGGCGCCTTTTTTGGTTAGTCCCTTTGCTTATATAGTTTACCCCTCTAAGCTATCTCTATTATAATATTATTAAGCGGTTTATATATCCTAGCATGATAACGGAGGTAATATGGGTTCTTAGTATAGTATAATATAAGTCTCTTATACGGTATACCCGCGGGTGAAACCTAGGTAGGATACTAGTATACTACTGCGATAGGACTATATATAGATATAACCGATTTATATCTAGGGTTTTGGAGACGCTTTAAGTCCTCTATTATATAGTAAGTTAGTAACCACAATAAGAGATACTTTAGTTATCCGTCTAAAATTGTAGCATCGGAAATTGTTAACGCTTTAGCCGGGGGAGGTATATCTCTAAGGAAGTTTGTAGGATTAGCTAAACTATCTTCTACTTAATTATTAGTATTGCTAAATAATATATAGGTGTTTTATAAACATACCTAGAGGTACCGGCAAACCTATAATATGAACCTCTTTTAGTTAAGGTAAGTCTGTTTTAGCCTTACTATAGCTCTCTATTGGCTTAGGTAAGACTGTTTTGGTTTTACTACGGCCTTCTAGGCTCTTAAGGTAATTGGCGTATATTTCCGTATCCTTTTGCATGTTACCCTCTATATTGTTATCAATTTTATAAAAGTTAACCTTATTAGGCGTTTAAGTAGGCGTATAAGGCATCTATTTCTATATAGGGTCGGAAAGCTACAATTATTTCTTCTCCCTACTGGTAGATGCTATGTCTTTGTTATTGATGCAATTCTAGGATAATTTAAGGTTTCTAGTAAGTTAACGAATAGGTATATTATCTTCGGGGCGATAGTATATTATGATGTTTTTATAAGTACTAATTGAGGACTTATAGGTTATGTTAGCAATATATCTAAGCTTAGTTAAGGTAACGTATATAATGTCTAGTATTCTTATAAAGATAGTAAGGGATATATAGTTAAGAGGTTAGATTTAAAGGTGAGTTGAATTAATGGTATATAAGAGCTAGGAGTATGACGTTTATATTCTATTTCTCTCCTAAAGCGGAGTTAGGACAAAAGGTAGAAGGGAAAGGTGGAGTATACTAGCCGCCCTTTTCTACTTTATGTGGTATTTATGGTATAATATTTAGTGGCTATGATTACTTTTAGCTTATGTATTGTCTGCGCCTAAGACTATAGGCGCCTAAAGTGATCTACAAGTAAAGTATTAAGTGAGGCATTGTTGGGGGTAGCTATTGGCTAAGCTATTGCTGAATTTAAATAGCTGACGATTCCTAACAGACGCTGTATGCCTTAGTAGGGTTTAGAGGCGTTTATATAAAGTTATAAACTAGAACTAGAAGTTAATAATAACCCCTAATAACGCCTCTCTTAGTAGGAATAGCATTATATAATCTACTTCTAACGCCTATCCTTTCCGGGGTAAGATACTGCCTAAGTAGTATACTTATCCTAGCCAGTTAATCTTGTATATTAACCCCCTATTTATAGTAAAGGAGCTATTAGTGCCTTTAGGGTAGTTTAATTGGCATTCTAGCTAAGCCCTTTATAAGCGCTCTGCCTTATATAGGCGGTAATTAACTTTTATTAATCTGCCTTGCGTTAAGGGAGATCTTTTATTTAAAGCGCTGAGTAGCCAGTACTTAGAGGTCTATAGGCTTGTTCTATATCCCAATAATATCGACTATAATTTCTTCTTAAGTGGTATTTGTAACCCTAAGTACCTATAAGCGCAGCGTCCCTAAATTGCTAGCTAGTAAGTAGACGTTTATGGATAGAGAAACCGACTTTAGAGATGACGGTAACGTAGAGGCGTTAGCTGGTTTAGAAAGTGACTTTAGTAATAAGGATTAAGAATGGGACGTAGAGATATTATATGACGGAGAAAATAGTTTTAGCACTAAAGATTAAGAAATAGGGGCAGATAGCAATGGAGAGGTATTAAGTGATAAGGCTATATAGGCGACGGTTAAATATAGTGGCCTTAACTTTATAGTCTTAAATTTATAAGTAAAGGATAAAAATATAAAGAAGAGTTCTAATAAAAGCTGGTTAAAGGGTTAAAACTTTAGCCTCTCTTTATTTAGCCTATCGCGAAATAAAATAATATTTTACTATTCCCACTAGAGTCTCTGCCTGCTTAACTTATAGCGAGCTATAAAGTATTCGCGATAATCTATACTTTTACTTAGATAAATTTATTTACTACCTTAAAAGTAATAAGTAAAGGTAAATCTATACTAACGACCTAGGATTTTTTGAATTTCTTATAGACCTAAGACGCATGCTATATTAGTAACTATTAGTTATATTTAAGACTACGGTACTTATAGATTTATATCTTAAGGATATAAATATGTTTTTTTATAGTGTTTTCTTTTTATTTAAATTATTTCTCTATTTATAGTACCTAGTAGTTATTTATCTATTCCAGTGTGGTGGGAAGGGGTAGTTAGGTTATATAAGGGGGCTTAGACTTATAGCTACGCTTATAGGGCTGTTTATATAGGAACTTCTCTAAGTATATATAAGGGGGGTGCGAGTTGTTATAAAGTCTATATATATGGGAACTTCTTTAATGTTTCTAGATCTTGGACTTACATATTTCCTTTTTTTATAGTTCTAGTATTTTCCTAATATTTGCTTTTTATTTACATGCTAGGCGTTAATAAAGGGCGCTAGGTCAGATCACTCTGCTCGTACAATTACTTTGCTTGCACAATCGCCCAGCTTATACAATTACCTAATTTGTATAATTACCTAGCTCGCACGATTACCTAGCTCGCACAATCACCTAGCTCGTACAATCGCCTAGTTCACATAATTGCCTAGTTCGCACGATCGCCTAGCTTGTATAATTACCTAGCTTATAGGATTACCTAGCTCCTATAAGCACTATGCTCGCACGGTTACCTAGCTTGTACGATTACCTAGCTCGCACGATTACCTAGCTTATATGATTATTTAGTTTGTAGGATTGCCTAGCTCCCATGAGTATTTTACTTGTACGATTACCTAGTTCGCACGATCGCCTAGCTTGTACGATTACCTAGTTTATAGGATTGCTTAGCTCCTATAAGCACTATGCTTGCATAATTACCTAGCTTATAGGATCGGCTAGTTCCTATAAGTATCTAGCTCGTATAATTAAAGCTAAAGTTATTAAACCTATTAATACCCAGTTTGTACGCTAGGCATTAATTAGAGGGCGCTAGGTTAGACTACCCTACTTATATAATTACTTACCTCGTAGGATCCCCTAGCTCCTATGAGTCCCTAGCTCCTACGACCTCCTAGCTTATAAGATTAAAGCCATAGCTACTAAATCTGTTAAGATCCTAGCTATATGTTTGGAGGGCGCTATGCCTAACTACCTAGCTCGCTCTTTTTATAAAATTCCTTAATTAATTAATAGTGCCTAAAGGAAATCGTTATGGAGGAAGTAAGGAATAATAGTTGGAGTAGTGGAATATAGATATAGGAGCATTTGTAAGCGTGTATTAAATTTATCCTCTAATAGCTAGCACTATTTAATTTTGATTTAATAAACTGCGCTAAATATATAGTGCTTTTTAACTCTAAGACTGAAGATAAACTATAATTAAATCCTTATCGCTACTACCCCTCTTATTTACGGCTCCTGGTACTAGTATTATAGCTACTTTCCCTAATAAAACTTATATTTGCACTTAGAATAATAAAGGTGTGTATATTTGTAAACTTTAATAGGTCCTTTAATAAGTCCGTGTTTAGCTTAATATTGACACTCTCTTACTATTAGTAGTGCTATATAAATATAAGTAGGTATGCTTACACAGTACTAAGTTTTTATATCTGATATATCTGACTTTTTATACGGTATGTTTATAAGGCACTAAGTTGTTATATCTGACTCTATATTTAGCTCTTTTTCTATTTCTACTAGATATTCCTTATAGGCTTTATGTTTATATATATACGTTATTCTATATTTTAGCGGACTATCTCTGTAGTAACACTAGTAGCGATTATAATAAGCTTAATGATTAAAATGGCCAGACTTATATAATACTAGACTATATAGCTAAATATAGGAGACTGAGAGTGGCTGGCCTCTACAACTTTCGTTACAGAAAATCTGTATAGCCTATATCAGTACTACTAAAATAGCGATAGTGGTTAAGGCCTATATAGGTTTACACTGTGCGCACTTTAAATGCTTATAATTGGGGCACCTTTCCCCAAGTCTAGCTCCGTTATAACTATGCTATACCTTCTATTAGGCCTTTTAATATTATTATAGAAGGATACATACACAAATCCAACGTTGCTGCGGCGACTGGAATTGTTATTATGGGGCCTATAGGATTATTTAATAGCAAAACTTACGATATGTGGTTTATAACTCTTAGATTTAATAAGCGTGTTTTCTTCCTAGTTAGATCTGGTACTAAGATTAAGCTTTTCGAGTTGCTTTAATAGTTGTGTATATTTTTCTATGCTGGATATTTCTCGCTAGGATTAAGAATAGGAAGGTTAAAAGTCTAGAATTTATAGGTGGACATGCGGGGCAGCCTAAAAGGCAGAAGTCTTGGCATATTATATAAACTTTTATATTTGGCGGGCCGTATATCATTTATAGCTACTAATATAGAGATCTGTAAGGCGTACTATACTTACTATAAGGCGTACTAGCTATCTATAAGGTGTATATACTATCTATAAGGCGTATATGCTATCTATAAAGCGTATATACTAGCTTCTAACCCCCTCCATTCTGTCTATATTATTTACTACTATTTACATTTTATAGTATGATTTACGTTGGTTAAGTAACTTAGTATAACTTCCCCTTTCTTTTATCTTTTCTTTTTCTAAGAAAATAATTTTATCGGCACCCTTAACTGTGCTAAGATGATAAGTAATAGTTAAAATTGTTTGACCTTTTCCCCGACTTTTAAGCGATTCGTAAATTAATTTCTCCGTTATATTATCTATAGCAGATGTGGCTTCGTTAAGAAGCAAAATCTTTAGATTTTTGAGAAAGGCCCTTGCGATGGAAATGCGTTAATGCTTACCGCCCAAGAGTTTAATACCTCCTTCCCTAACCACTATGTTGTATCTAGTATTGCAATATATAATCCGTTTATATATAGAAGCGGCTTTATAGCTTTCTATAATTTTAATATTATTAGTATGGAGCCTATACAATGCAATTTCCCTAATTAACTTATTTGGTATTTTAAGGTTTTAGGGTATAACTGCAATATTTTCTCGCAGACTTCTTAGTGTGACGTTGTTGATATTTTGGCCGTTAATTTTAATGCTTCCTTCGCTAGGGTTAATAAACCGCTTTAGGAGATTAAGAAGTATAGACTTACCGCTCCTAGTTAGTCTAATAAGTGTAATAGTCTTTCCGCCCTTAACTATGAAACTAATCTTCTTTACCGCTGGCTTGTTGGCGTAAGAAAATGAGATGTTATTAAATTTAACGCGGCCGGCGGTAACCTTAAGGTATATTGCTCCTTCTTTGTTAATGATAGATGGCTTAGTTTAAAGAAGTTTGGAAAAGCGTTTTTTTACACTAAGGCAGCCTATTAGCATATTGTACGTTTATACGAGATAGCCTATAAACATAAATGTGTTTTACTAGGAACCGATTAAAATAAATAAGCTGCCTATACTTGCGGTATCCTATATAAGGTGAATAAGTAAGACTAGTACTAAGATTGCTAGGCTAATTGCTTTTAATCCCTCCCTAGATAGACCAGTAAAAAGTTATAGACACTTTATCCGTAATTCTAGTTTGTTACTATCTATTAATATAGAGGAATATCCGCGCTACTTCTAATCTTAATAATTGGCTGTTTTTACCAGATCCTAGTATATAACTATGTTGTACTTAATCTGGCCCTCCTTATACCTATTTATACTATAGTCTTAATATATTTGAAAAAGCCTAGGATTTTTAACGAGCTTAGTCTAGATATGAATGACGATTACATCTATTATAATAAGTCCTATATATGCATCGATAAAGTGCGAGAAATAAACTACGAAGGTAATAACGTCGATTGCGGAAGGTATTAAATTGAGGATTAGACTCTTTGCAAGATAGATATATTGTTTTTTTAAGACTATAACCTCTAAGACTTCCCTAGAGCTATTATTGCTATAGAAGTCTAGTGAGAGTGTTATAACGTGTCTTAAGGCGTGCTCTTTTAGGTTATGTATTAAACATTTTATGACGTGCCCCTTTATATATAAGTTGAACCGGTTTAGAATAAAGGTAAGTAGAGCTATTACCTATAAGATAAATTCTTGAACAGGAATGGAACCTTTAAGCGGTTAGTTAATGCTATTTAGAAAGGATAAGAATATAGACTAGATTTATTTATAGTAGTATCTATAAATATACCCGTTTGTATTAATGGTAATATTGCTAGTAGCCTAGCTAAGATTTGCAGGATACTTACTAGGTAAAGCAACGACTATATTTTTAAATCCTTTGGCCGTAGGTATAGTATAACTACTAAGAGATCCTCTATATAATTCTGCTAGCTTTTAATGTCACTAGCTTAAGGCTGCTTAAGTAGCGGTTCTGCTTTGCTTACTAGGTGAGGTATTTTATATAGGATAGAGAGCCCAACCAATAGAAATATCCTTAGAATTGGTATTATAAGGCGTATAACTTAATAGACGTTAATTGATTGGCTAACGGCGAGGATAATAAAACGGGCGACTTTAAGGATATAGGTAATTAGGTAAGAGCTAAAATAAAAATGCTTTAGGTGAATTAATTTGAGTTAAAAAAGGATCTAAATAGTACTTTATATAAGTATTGAACTTTTTATAAAGACCTAAACGTCTAGTTAGTATAGAACTATAATTTTATATAGGGACATTATATATATGCGTGTAGAGTAATTTGCTGGTATATAGCTTAGAGAATACCTTCTATACCCTGGCCATTATTAGATATACTTATAGTTACAGAATTTAGACACTTATATAGCTGGCTATAATTCCTGCTACTATCTACAATATATAAGTTGGCCGCTTCCTATATATAACTAGTAATGATTGCGATCTTATAGATTGCACGGTATAGGAGAGGAAAGAAATAACTAAAAGGACGGAATAGATATAGTTAATAGTCTTAAATAGCTGTATAATTTATGGTTTTATAGAATAAGATATATTTACTATAATAATTTTTAAGCAAGATAGCCTGCTAGACCTTTTGCACCTAGTCTCCCCTAAATAGCTAAAGAACTAAAAATAAGGTAGAATCGTCACTAAAACCTAATATTGGATTGGGGCCTAGATACCGGACAAGAATATATATAGAGCGAAATTATCTAATGGATAGGGACTAGGATAATAGCAACTCTTAGTTAATATCTGGTAGAGCGTGGGCGTGTATAGTAGATTCTATATGCGTTAGGGGAGTTTAAATAAGGTGGATAGAGGAGGGCTATGTAGTAAACTAGTATTAAGTGGTATTAATCTAACGCTTTGGAATATAATCCCCCTTCTACTAAATACCCGCTTTATATTAGTTCTTCGCCCGCCTTATATATCCTTATCCCGGCCATTTATTACTTATTTCCTCTCTTTATAGGGTCCTAAGGCAGCTTACGTAGTATTTTAGGTTTAATACTTAATTAGTTTGCAGGATCCTAAGGCCTATCTAGTGTTTTAGGTTAACTATTTAATTAGCTTGCCTTTTGTTGCGCTAAAACTTAAATAAGTATTTACATTGACTATTTATAACTAAAACTGACTAGATGGAATTGTGCCCTAAGATTATACCCTAGGGAAATTGCTCTTAATAGCCTGTAATATATACTACTGAAAAACCTTATTACGTATTAGGGATATGTTCGCTTTCTGTAGCCTGTTTATTATATAAGTTTAAACCTCCTTTTAGACAGGTAGAGGAACCTATATTTAAGAATTATAGGTTTTAATAAGATCCTTAGCTTTTTTACGTAATAAGTACTGCCTAGTGTTAACTAATACTTTGTAGTGCGTATAATATATAGCTTACTAAAAAGTATTTCTATTTGTTATCTGTATATCCTACAGCGGTATATACGTCTTGGCTGGACTTATAAGACATAGTGGCGTTAAAACGGAAGATTAGGACGATGTAATATAACTTAAGTAGGGTTATAAGACGAAGACCTAATTGTTTTGATTAATTATATCGCTTTAACTAATCTAACCATTCTAACTATTTTAACTATTCTAACCGTTCTAACTGTTCTAACCGGCATAACCCGCTTACTGTCCCCGGACGCCACTAATAAAGCCTTAAATTAGTGTGAAAATCCCGCCCCTAGTAACTTTCGCCTTAATATACCTTCCTATATCCCTAATGCTTGCAGATAAGGGAGAACTAAGCTGTATAAGTTAAGATGCCGATTATAGCCCTATAATAATACGAGCGTTAAATTCGGCTTAATTAATTGGCTAGTTTTTATTAATAACGGTTAGACGCGAATTTACGGTTAAGGGATAAGTGCGGTTTTATAAAATGCTTTTAACTAATTACAAACGCTATAAACACTACGATAGATGCCACCCTAGCTTAAGTACGGCGTAAAGAGGCGGATACTTAAACGGCTTTAGATATTGGGGTTTTTATCTTTAATCCTGTTACTTTCCTGCAATTTATAATTCTAAAAACCTATATATTCTGATAAAGATATTACCGTAAACACTGTAACGCATACCCACTACCTTATATTAGAGGATTTCTTTAGAGGTTAGATAATTTACTTACTAAGAAGTAATAATCTGTCTGAGAGAAGATAAGGAGAATTAAACTTGCTATAGCTGGAAAAAAGCTAATAATTGTACTAAGTATAATTATTCGCGATGCTTTATCCGACTAGATTTATTTTACTATAACCTAAGAAGATGCATTGCAGCCTAGATGTGTGCGCTACTCCTATTTTATAATAAGTTGGGCTATAGTAAATAGAACCTGCACTAAGACGCTTCCTAAAGCTGTTAAGACGCGTACTAAGAGTTGGCTTGATATTAAGAATGATAGCACTATACTAGAAGGCTGGAGTAGGGAAGGGAATAAAATGGTAATAATAAGTACCTAGCGTGCTAGGCGGGGGCTTTGGCGGTATTACTTGTAGGAGTTCCATAGACTTATAACCTAGTTCCCTATTAGTGGATTCCTTTAATATAGTGGCCTTATAAACCTAGATAACTAATATAAGTAATAATAGAGACTCTAGTAACTAAGTTATTGGCTATAATAAGTCTTGGGGTGGGTAGACTTTTTAGAGCTTCTTGTACTGCTAAATAAGAAGCCTAATAATGAGTTTAGGAAAAATAAAAAGGAGGAGTACCTAAAGCAAAAGATGCTCTTAGAAGTGGCTTGGCTTATAGTACTAATAAAGTATAATACGGAATAGTATAAAGTAATAAAAGAACTGTGTATAGAAATACGTAGCGTAGGTAAACTAATAATTGTGCATTTTTACAACCGAAATAACTAAGAGCGGTAAAGGGAGAAGGTAATTATATTTTTGCCCTAGTTAACCTGCCGCCCTTATATCTGTGCTGGCGATACCAGAACTTATAGGGAAGTGGCCTTAGATATCTTATCGCGACTTATAGAAGAACTAGTGTAATATTAGAAATGCTTTTCTAGGGGGTTATATACTATCTCCTAAGATAAATAAAGTTAGTATAAGACTATAGATGTGTTAGGGTAGGCGGGATGGGCTGACTTTAGGGGACTAGGGGAGGCGTTTTATGCGGTAACTACTAAATCCTAGATGTAGCGCACCGCGACTACTAAGTTATGGACGCCTCTATACCGTAACTACTAAATTATAGACACCTTCGCACCGTAACCACTAAATTATAGATATGCTAAAAATTAGAGCCGCCACTTACGGCCGACGTGGTAATTACCGCCTCTTTTGGCTAAGTATATTTAAATCCAAATCCATTGCTTTAATATAGTTGTTATCCCTTAATTAAAGATTAAATGAGCCAGTAATTATAAACAAGGATTAAAATCTGTAAGTAAGTATTAAAGTAATACTAAGTTATAACTAAATCCGGCGCCTAAGATAAAACTCTATAATGTCTAGGAAACACCAATCAATACCAGTTAGAGACACGGTTAGATAGCTGTTATTAAGTAGGAAAGGTTATATAAAAACGAGCCGCCGCCTTACTTCTAAGTAGTCGACTTAAAGGAGATAATTTACGCTAAAGGTAAGTAATCCTAGGAACGGGGACTGTTTCTCTAAATATATTAGTATATAACAAGTCCCGCTTAACCTCTAATCCTTCTTATAAATTAGGCGTAAGGCTGAGTTCTATTAATGGTTGCCTTATATGTATAAGAGCTGTCCGCCTCTTTAAGTGTACTATTAGGCTGACTTGCGTTTTAAGTATATATATACGGAGTAGACGCAATAATAGATTTGGTGCTTTTTAGTTATTAAGCCTCCGTTATACCGATACCCTGGATTAACTAGATATACTAAAACTAAAACAAGGTTAATAATATGTATGTGGCTAGATAATTATAGAATACTAAGCTAATTACTAGAAAATGCTATTCTAAACGGTAATAAATGACTCCGCCGCGAATATTTTCCAGTAGTTGGATATAATGCGCTAGGTAGTTATATACCTAGTATATAGTAATAAGAACTAAGAGTATATTACTAAATGTGTAATATATAGGGAGTGCCTTATAGTTAGATAAATAAAAGCTTTATTAGGGTATGGGTTGTTTCTTAATCAAATTTTGCTCTTATTTATGTGTTTAGTTTTCCGGTTCTCTTAGTATTGGTAAAGCAACTAGCCCTAAATTTAAATCGCGTTATATAAAGGTTAAGATTTTCTCTAAGTTAAAGATATAAGCTTCCTTGCCCTTAAAGTCTATAGATACTAGGAGGAGTAGTCGCTAGACCTATCCGACAAGAACTCTACCTATCTTGTTTTACAGCTTCTATAAGATTAAGGCATTGTGGTCCTTAAAGGTGCAACCAATACTATTCTAAAGTGGCCGCAAATTAACGAGAATAAGGTTATGCCAGTTTTCTTTCCTTTAAGGAAAAAAAGCTCTGCTTACTAATACCTTTAAAGTTTATAAATGCCCTTATTAGTTTTACTAGGGATGGTGGTTTTTAAGTCTTATATATTAAAGAACACAATTTCCCTTAATATGCTACACTTATAATTAGATAATTAGCGGATTGGAAATAGCTAGCTAATAACAACGATATTATCGCTATTGGTTGCTATTATCTTGGAGGAGATACTAATTAGAGATAGATTATGTAGTACAACCCAGCCCTTTAAAAGGAAGAGACTAATAAAATATCTATTATTAAAGCATATAGAGGGGATATGTAAGTAATTGCGCCTACTAATTAAGCCAGCTCTTATTAAAATCAGTGTTATTTATAATGGGTAGCTGAGATGATTAAGTTTAACTCCTACTATTAGAGAAGGGAAAGTAATAGTAATTTATTATATATGGAATGGGAATAAGCCCACTTAATAGGTAGTAAGACGCAACTAGTTTACATTATTTAAGATATATTTTATCTAATCTCTTTACTAAGAGTCCTAAAGCTATGCTTATTAACCCTAGCCCGCTCTAAATATAAGATCTATAAAGGGAACGTTAGCGGCGCAAGGTTTTGTCCTAAATTCAAAAATTCCCTTACTATAACCCCCCGGTTTACCTACTAGAAACTCTATATATGGAGCTATATATCTAAAATCCCCTTTAGCACCATTTCCACTAAACCTAACTATATTGGCACTTGGTGACCCTAACCTAAAGTCCCTTCTAGCTTTAGGTTTAACAGAAAAATTAGTATATAGATCTATAGTAAATCCGAAACCCTCTTTAGCAGCGCTTGGTGCCATAAAGAACTTAAATACCCTTTTACCTTTTCGTGCTTTAGGTTTTATCGCATGTAGCGTAGTGCTTGGTGCTATAGTGAATTTAAAGTCTCCTCCTGTAAAAGACGTTGGGATGGGCATTTAAGTGCTATCTTCGGCTTTTAAAGTTAAGGGGCCTATTTTAGCGCTTAGAGAAATAGATTCTCCTTAGCCACCGCTATTAAAGCTAGGTTTTAGCGAGTCTATATAAGGCATATAAATAGTAGAGTCTTCTGTTTGTTTTATTTAACTACTAGCCTCTACCGGTTGTGAGTCTATATCTCTATAAGCATTTCTAAAATGATATAATCTTATAATATACTCTTCTTAATATACGTTATAAATGGTGTGAACATTTAAGTCCGTAATAAAGCTTTTACACTATAAGCTTTCCGCTTATATTAAAGAAGACCAGTAGGAGAGTTAAATTAGTAGCTATACGGTAGACACGTATCCTGGTCGAGATAATGCCTTAAAATCTTATGCCTGAACCCCTCTAAAGTTTTAATATGCTTATAATACAAATCTAGACGCTGGTAATTTCTATTATAATCTTTAATAGGACAATCCCACTCTCCTTTTAACTTTAAGGGTCGAAAATATCTAGCTCCTATATAATGCTTAAGGGCGAGAATGTAACCGGTGACGGCCTTAGTAAAGGCGACTTCGTTTACTTATATTATGGGCGATAGCCTAAATATCTCCTCTAGAACACTAACTCGCGTATTGAGATCTTTATATAATATAGATAAACGGTACAATTGTAGGTTAGTATCTTTTCTCTTTAGCGGATATTGACGTTTAGTAGGTTGGGGGTGAAGTGGAGATGTTTTTATAGATGCATTTATTGTATATATTAGTTTCTTTATAAATGTTAGTATATATACCGTCTGTAGTATATAAAGAGCTACTTACCGCTATCCTATTTAAAAGCTATTGGATGTATTTAACGGGCGGGCGATTAGAGAATGTTGTGAGTATATATGCTGAGGTTTACCTAGCCTATGTCTAAGGTCCTACTATCTAGGGGCCGTTCTAAAGTAAGTTTCGTTTGGGCCGGACATACATAATAACTATTACTTATCGCTAGGTTTAGAACATATCAAATGCTTTATTAGAGATAGTTTGGTTTCTCTACCCTAAATGCTTATTTATAGTGCATTTACGAAGAAGAGAATTGTATACGCCCTTTGCCAGCAATGCGCAGCCCCCTTTGCGTTTATTAAATTATTTCCTCCTTTGCCTTCTTATGCATATTTAAGTAAGCCTCTTAGTTTAATATATATTTGCAGTTACCTAGAAGAAATTCTTATATAAGCTTCTTGGGCCTCTATATAGACCTATAGAGGTATACCGCAGTTTTTATTAAGCCTGTATTTACTATAACAGAAAATTAGTTATATATTAATAGCTTAAGTGTTTGCTCTTATACTGTAATAACGTTTGCCGGATATCTTTTTTACGTCTCCTGGTATTTTATATACTAAGCTCTTACGGTATAGCGAAGATAAGTACACTTATAGTAAACCTGGGTGTAATTATATATTACTAGTAGCAAATAGAAGGGAATGGATATTAAAGGATATTAAATAACAGCAATAAATTTGAGCATTTTATTCTTAAATAAAAAGGATTATTGATTAAAAGAGCGTATATCGCTTTAAGCGTTAGAAAAGCAGGGTACCTAAGATCCCTATTACCACTAAAGAGTGCTAGGAATTGATAAAGTATTTACGCAGGAGCTTATATTATATAACACTATATAGGGCCCTCTAGACAAACACTGGATAAGTAATAAGTATATCCCTTTTATTATCCTAAGCTACCGGGATCTATTACTAATACTATTAAATCTAGTACGCATATTATGATTGGATTAGATCTTAATATGGGGCTCTTTATACTAGTGCTTACAGTATAAAGCGTTTATAATTTGGTAGTCCCAGTGCGGAAGTGTCTATAATTTAGTAGTCGTGATGCGAAGGCGTCTATAATTTAGTAGTTGCGGTGCGAAGGCGTTTAGGATTTAGTAGTTACTATAAGCTACTAAACCATTTAGGGTTCCGCTATAATTTAGATAAGAGCTAATTGAGAAGCTAATATTACTTTCTTTCCTCTTAATGTTATCCCGGATATAATCTAAGCCAAATCGCGGGAGATCCTTAAGGTTAGATAACCTAAGCCTTATTCTACAACTCTCCATATTTTGCAAGCCTTCGATATAATTATTTAATAGGCTTAGTAGGAGCTAATTAGATTTATCCCTAAAGCTTATTACCTATTTAAGAAAATAAGCCGTCTTAAAACTAAAATAATTTAGGAGTATGTATACTCTAAATAATAGCAATAAGCACGACGCGTGTTCCCTACAAGTATTATAAGTAATTAAAGTGGCCCTTTTTTCTCGCTCGCTTCTTCTACCTACGCAGTGTTTCCTAGATATAGGACTCTTTAAAACTTCTAAAGGTTCCGCTTAGTAGTCCGCTCCCTAACAGTTTATCTTTTTAACTTTTTATATTCTACTCTTCTACTATCTAGAACGCGAAAAAGTAGGACGCCTTACGCCTTAAATAGAGAGAGATCTAGTGTTCTATATTAGGAATGCTTATATCACTATATTAATTGTTAATACGCCAGATCATTCTATATATGATATTGGTGTTAGCGCTATATTAATATGTAGAAACTTTATATCCCGCCTCTTCTTAGTGGTCTACATCTTTAATTCTATATATTTCTGTATTTTAAACTTCTTTAATATTGTATATAAACTTAGCTGTCTACTTTTAACTGCTAACTGCCGCGATAGAATGGAAATAGGTAAGTAAAAGGATGCTCTACCCTATAGTTACTAGAGTTAACAGTTTACCTATAGAGGGGCGGCTACTAATTTAGGAAATTTATGTGTGTAACTATAAAAATTGTACAAAAAGTTATCTTTAAGTGGGGCACTTAAACCGATACTAAAAATCCTATAGGCCTCTACTCTATTTAACCGCAGCGTATATTCCTAACTCTTATAGATAAAAAGCCGACCTACTATTGCGATAAATGCCCTAGAACTTTCTTCTAAGGTAACCTCTTTAAGATATATAAGTGGCGTTATAGGGCAAGGGCTGTTGCTAGCTATAGTCGAGACTTGTGAATTTAAGTGCTAAGGAGAATAAGATTGTGCTTTTAATGCTCCTTAAAGAAACTTAAGTGTAATGGCGATGGCGATAAACCTTATTTAAGATGCTTACTGGCTGGTTCACAATGCGTTTATAAGTGGAGGCGTAACTAGGCGACTCTCCTAAATAAATTAAAGGAGGCTGAAAAACTGATAGAAAAAACGGATAGGGGAATAACGGTAAATAAGGGAGATAAATTAATATAAGGAGTTCAGTTCTACTCTCCGTCTTTGGATTTATCCACTATCTAATCTTCCTTAAACTCCTCGGCGGCTTTACCTAAATAACTATATTACCCGGAACCGAATTTTCTTTTTAAAAGCATCTCTTAGTGCTGGTTTTGCTTAAGTCTAGGGTTCTCTAAAAAGACTGTAATATCGCCGTACGGCTATGTAAGGGATAAGCACTATAGCAATACAGAGCATGGTTAGGCTCCTTTAGGTTTTATGCCTCTACTGCAGATATACAACGATATTGCATTGCGTACCTCTTCCGTTACTTCTTAGTATTGTTCTTTAGTGCTTTTAGCTAATTTTGGTACGTATAAGCCCTCTATAATATGCGTAAATGTTAAATAAATATCTAATATACTAGGAGAGTTCCCTCCACTAATAATAGAAGATGGTAAATCATTTCCTAAAAGACATTTTGTTAATGCTAATAATAGTGAAGTTATATAATTCTAAAGTATCTTAAATATGCCAAAGCATTATGTAATTACTCTTTGTACTAGATCCTATTAATTTAGGAAATGTATTTTTATCTACCGAGCTTTATATAGCAGTGTGTTCGCGAGGTTAGTTTTATTAATCTACTTGCTTAGTTAGCGAATTGTTAGCAGGGAATATAGTATCTCTAAGACTTATAAAGTAATCAACCGAGAATCTAGTCAGTGCCCCTTATCTAAAAAGTATACTTTAACTAGCCAATAACAAGAAGTCGACGACCGGGAAACCGCTCTTAGAGGCGCAGGAATAGTGTAATTAATAAGCCGGTACGCAGGAACATAATACTATTTAACTTTGCTTAATATGGCTTAGAGGAGTATAGAGCCTTAACCTAAGCTATGGGAACATATCCTTTAACTAAGCCTCTATTATATGACCTAACTACTTCTAGGCGCTGTGGCCGTATACCCCACCACTTACCCTTCCTGGAACTTTAGAAGTCATACAAGTTCTTAGTTAAGTGACTAACGTTTAAGGCTCTAACTAATTAGCTAAATCCGTCGCGGATTAGATAAAGCTAATAACGACTTTTTAATGTATATATAGAGGCTCTAGAGCCACGTTTAATAAAGTAGAGTTCTTATTCTTAATTATCCTGTTAAACACTAAATTACTCCCTTAAATATTGCTTAAGACGTAGTTAAAACTAGAACTAGGAAAGAAAACCAACGAAATATAATATTTAAAAGTGTTCCGTTTAGCTTAGCACAGCTTATAGATAGCGAGAAATATAGCGACTTGAAACTTATATACTAGGGGCTAGAGTTTAAAGTCTATAAAGCGATTATATGCACCCAATCTCCTATACTTGCAGCTGCCTGTAATAGAGACTTTTAGGTAAAATCTAACTAAGTGTCTAGTGGAATTGACCCTAACTAACTGACGGATAGAAGGCGGTGACTAATATTATAAATATTAACGAGTTTGATTCTGGCACCGTTAAGAGAATAATCCAATTTATGTACAAGAGGGACTATAACAATGGCGGTGGCGATAATGAAGATATAACGACATGGCCGATAACGGCCGATATTATACTTTACCACGTCTGTGTTAATGCAATTGCCGATTACTATAATATACTATAGCTGAAAGAGCTTACGAATATAAAAATCTAATATATTTTAGGAACTAGCTGGTCTGCGGATGGGTTCCCTAATATTATTAAGGATGTCTTTAGCCTGTGTCACGGCACTGACCTGACGCATACTGTTTCATACTGTCTCGTACTGTTCCCTACTGTTGGCTGGCCCACCACTAGCGACTTGGCGGCCGGCCCTACTATTTGTATACAATACCCCCTTTCCACCTTCTTCCCCTCTTCATACCACAACGTAGTTATTCAGTCTACTTCATTGCAGCACTGTGACAGCCTGATAGGCGACTTAGTATTGCATAATATAATTACCTTAATAGCAGCTAAGCGCATTAAAGAGCTTGTTAAACTTGAAGACTTTACAGAGCTAGACGTTATAAGCGATTTCGCTATCGGCATTATATGGATAGCGATTACCGCATCTAAGGACATAGAGGAAAATTTTATATAGAAACTTTAAGCTATCTAGTCTTAGCTATAACAAACGGAATCACTACTTTAATCCGCTAAGGCGAGGTTCGCCGCGGCTGAGCGCAAAAGCGAAAACATTAATAACTGTCTTAATACCCTCTGTATAACTAGGACTTGTTATAATATTGGTTATAGAGCCGAGTTTATATATTATATTAAGGACAGCAGTTATCTATCTAACCCTAATTACCGTTATATACTTTATTATAAAAGGTGCCAGCGTTATATATAAGTAAAGATGCATAGCTTAGGAGATCGGCTTAGGTAGGAAGTTATTATATAATACTTCTATTCCTTTCTCTATTTAGGTTAATCTAAGAAATTCAAATGTATATCTCGTCTATAGTTGGTCCGTTAGATATTATATAGCAACTGTATTATCCATCTCCCATTAGCCTCCCCTTATATTACCCCTTACCCCTTACCCCACGCTTTATCTTATCCTTTACCTTACCCTTACCTTACCCTCACCTTACCTATCACCCCTCGCCTCCTGGACGAATTACAAAATCCTAGTTATTGTATCTATTCTACTAAATACCGGAATAGGATTGGATGACAATAGACTAAAATAAGATAAAAAATGGCAAATAATAAGATAAGCGCGCAATGACTAGGAAAAGGTCCTATGTATACTATACACATAGTTCTAAAGATGCATTTTATGCTTAAGGGTCACTTCGCAAACGTTATATCTAATCTTACCCTACTATAGGAGTTTAGAGAGATGCCCTTCTCGGAAATGTTTTGTAAGAGCAGCTAGAGTGTGGAACTTATATATACGCTTGCCGATTAGTAGCTTTTAGTTCCTAAGGCAGATAAAGTATATCTTTGGTCTTTTCTCCTTATATAAGGATGCCTTTGCCCTCTCTAGCGCTTTAGCCGCTTCTAAAATCTTAGTATCTTCTTTAATCTTAACCTGGCTAAGGGCGACACCTATCCTAAACTATTTCTGGCGATGACTTAGCCAATACGCTCTACCTTCCTTAACATTGCAGTAATCTACAACTGCATTAATAGCATTATTGCGTCTACGTATCTTATCTTCTAGTGACGTACTAGGTAGCGTTATAATTACTTTAATAAGGCGTTTGTGTTCGGCCGATCTATTATTATTAGATTTTAAGGTTGCTTTAATATCCTCGCTAAATATAACTCCGGAAAGTTACCGCTTAATATTAATTACAGCTTATTTATTATCCTAATTCTTCTTAATATTTTCTAATAGCACATTTCTCTGACGTTGCCTTTTATTTGTGATTTCTTGGCTAAGCTTTTAGTATTCTGTGCTTCCTGCGGTTTTGCGCTTAAGGCTAAGCTTTAGCTTATTTTGAACTTTAATTAAGGAACAAATACGTGGGTTCTTGTTTACCAATAAGGATTGTTCTATTATTAGGTGCTGTGGCCGCCGCGGGTTAATTAATTGGCTTATTCGGTATACTACTTTTATTAACTTTTCTTAAGGCTCTAAGCCTTAAATAATTACTTATGTATCTACGTTAACACGCCGCGAAAGGTAGTGCTTTAGGAACGTTTAAGCGTCGGCGTGCTACATTATTAGGTTCCGGAGGGCATTAGTTACATTACCTAAGTAGTAAAGATATTAGAAATGTCTTAGTAGAACTAGCTCTATATAATAGAACTTACTATTTTTATTAAATGCCTTACCTACGCCGTAACGAAGACTATATAGGCGCGTAACCTGCCGAAATCCCGTAATTATACTAAGGTCCTTAATCCATAGTAAAAGAGTTAAGTACTATAAAGGTTAGTCGGGTAAGACCTTATAGCTATAAAAAGCTTTAATTAATTGCTAAAATACGGGGATATTATCTAGGTCCGGATAGAGTAGTAGTAGTAACTGGTTACGCCTAGGCTTAATATATAGCTTAGTAAGCTATTCCGCGGACGTTAGGTTAGGGGCTCTAAAAGCTTAGTTAGTAAAGAGGAGGCCTAAGAGAAAGACGTAAGGGCTAAGAATGAGTAAGGGGTTAAAGATAATCTTAGGAATTAGGAAAGTATTACTAGTTCTCTATAAGTATAAGGTAAAAGAAATAGGGTAGAAAGATAACACACGCTTCCTTTATACTAAGATATTCCTTAGTAAATTTAAATGTAAACTTAAGCACGATGTTATAGGGACCGCCCTTTGGGTCCTAAATAAGTATAACTATTATATATCGGTAGCATAGGTTTAGAAGAGCTTTAGGTTGGCTTATAGTGTAAAGACCTAGTTATATTAAGAAATGCACTTATATCCGATGTCGTCTAACTATATATTACTTCCTTGTTATAACTAAGTTAGTCTTAAGGACTAGGGCGAGATCCTCCGCGTCTATAATAGTCTTTTCTTACTTTTTCTTGCTTAGACTATGTTTCTCCACTAGTTTCTAAAGTACCTAAGAAAGATATCTTAGCTCTGCCTTACCTTACTAGGTTAAAGGATTAACTAGGAATGTAATCACCTTATATATCTAGCGGTTTAGTTCGCTAGCAATTTTCCCTCTAGTCGCTCTCTTGTATATAAGGCGATAGTACTTCCAGTATAGGCCAAGCGAGCTAGAAACCTTCGTCCCGTACTATTTCCTACCACCTTTCCCTTATTTCTAGTTTAGGGACTAGTTAAAGAAGCTATAAAGGAGCTAAAGCGAGAGGACTTGGTATATTTTCTTAGGGTCTTTCCCTATATAGGTGCAGTATCTAGAAATTATTAGCTCTCTACCAAGTTAGGCCTAAGAGGAAGCCGCTAAATAGGTTATTACTTACTAATCCTAGTATTCTTTAATGCGGTTAAGGAGAGCTATAGTGGCATTAGCGTAGTCCTGCGTCGTAAAATTAGATTCCTTAAACTCTTCTAACTATTTAAGGTAATATTCTAGTAGATAGTCTTAATCCTTATAAAGCTATGCTTAAGCGGACGCTTCGCAAGTATTTTTAGATTTAGTAGTGCTGTTAGTATTACTGTTAAGGACGGTCGGTTCTGTCTAGTAGCTATTACCGTCGCTATCTATATCTATATACTTATTGTTAGTAACGCTAGATAATAAGCTACGATTTAATAATTAAGCGCGCCGCATTTTAGGGAGCTAGAAAAGAACTTAGGGTAGTAACAGCAGAAAGGATATAGAGAGTAATGTAGGGTTAAGGAGATAGGAGGGTAAAGAATAAGAGAAACGGGGCCTGGGTTAAACGGATTAAAGGTAGGAGCCATAGAGTATATATAGGTTTAGTGCTAGGCGCGTAAAAGGGTTATACTTCTAGATAAACTAGTCTGCCCGTAAAAAACGGGGCATAGGCTGGGTAAGCGAGAGGCTTAACGTTAAACCGGCAAGCAAGAGGCTTAGGGCGGCGGGGAGTTTTGGCGACGCGACCTCCAAAAACGGCGACAGAACCCTCCAAAACCGGCAGTCAGATCTCCATTTTCTTTTTTAATGGAGTAAAGTATATTATAAGGCGATAAGAATTATACTTAAATATAAGTCCTGCTTTAGTATTCTAACGCTATATTTTATAAACTAAAATATAATAGTAATTAAGCATCTTATAGAAAGTGGTATAGACCTTTAATATACGGATAATTTTATATAATAATATTATCCAATTATATATAGAATAATGGCAAACTATAAAGAATAAGTGCTGCTTATAGGTGTTAAAAGCTAATAGCACTGCACTATATGCTAGGTCCCCCCTTTAAAGCGCAAGAACTTAACTAAGAAATAATACCTACTACGCACCTATAAGGAGACAAAAAGACAGATTAAACGCTAGTAACTAAAGAACATTCTTTTATTCTTAAACAACTGGGTATACCTAGTAAAATATTTCGCGTGGTACTATTGCCTATTTGACATCTATAAGGGCATAATAGTAGATATTCTATATTAGCTTCTAAAGGGTATTATTATATAACTTATTAAATAGGTATGGAAACTAGTAGGCAATATTATCTAGCTAAAAAAAAAAGAGAAGAAAAACGAAGATAACTATAACAAATATGTCTGCGGAGGTTTAGCTTAATTAGCGTTTTAAATAAGTCCTAGCTTTTATAGGGCTAAAACAGTTTAATAATCTGTTATTTAGTAAAGTTACTTAATAAATAGGTAATAAATAAAAAGCCATGGTTCGTTAACTTATTACTATACTAGCCCTACTACTATCGTCTAGGGAACTATATGCTATACATTTTATAAGAGCTGTATATAACTTTATTATTATAGCTTAGTATCGCACCTATAATAAGGAGACACTATAATATATACACCACGCCCTATATTAAATTGATATGCTTAAAGGCGTATTTTAAAGTTTCTGTCTAAAGGTAAAGGGTTTTAATATAGGCCATTTTAATATACCAAAATTCTATGCCCTTGTATATTTTAAGGAAAATATCCGCCTATACGGATGCGTAGATAGGTACTATACTAGCGCAAATGGCGAAGCTAGACACCGTTACATTATTAAGGCGTTTTATAACTTAATAAATAAACGGGATTCGCTATCTTAAATCTGCTCTTATAATTTAAAATAGGTAGTAATACTAGTAATAGAAGACAAAATAGCTTTTATAAATAGTAATTCTATACTATAGTCTTCCTAGTGTTTAGAGGTATAGGTTACTTAACTAATATAATATTTAGCAGTTATAAAGCTTTAGTGGCCTTTAGAAGATATAGATAAGGTAATAGATCTTATCTAAAGGCGTCTTAAGTTAAAGACGTGGCTTTATATATCTTATATAGTAAACTACTATAAAATCCTAGGGTTTCTAGACGGCATTATAGTATTTATTTAAGAGTGTAGGCGAAAACTATAAGGTAAATGTGCCTAGAACTCTAATATGGACCGGAAAAAGAAGGATTCTTTGTAGGTTAAGCGCCTGCTTATTAAAATATATTTATCTATCCGCTGTTAGAAACGAGACGGAAAAAATATAACTAACCTTAAGGGCTAAATTAGTAAGGTAGTACGTTGTGTACTAAATTGGTAATATTCTAACTAGTAGAGGCGTAATTACGTATAGGTTTAAGAGTATATAGATAACGGCGACCATATTAAAAAGGGCCGCACACCATTAGGTAAAAGACTTGTAGGCCAGCTTTAGTTAATTATTACTATTTTAGATATTAAAAGGTTAGATAAGTATAGTATATACATACAGTATACTAGAGCTATAGTAGAGCTGCTTTAACTATTAAATTATAAACTACCGCATCCAATACACGGCATGGTTAAGGTAAAAAGGTAGCCGCGCTTAAGCGTAAATACTAGGTAAGTACTTAGAGGTGGTCGCTTTTATTTAATGCCATCTATTCTATAAAGCGCGCTTATTATTCTAGCCGCTACTTCTTATCTAGATTTATACTATGTTAATAATTATATTAATTAGGACTAATATAATACTTTATACTCGGACAACTTTCTTAAAGAAGAAACTTATATTGTGTTATTATATAGAAGTTAGGACGCAGTAAAAGCAGCTAAGCTAGCATAGAACCTATAATATATAATATAGTAATAAGACTATATAAGACTATATAAGACTATATAAGATTATATAAGATTATATAAAATTATTTTATAATAGTTAAATGTGTTATAAGCTAGCATACTATAGGCTAAGAAAATAATAAAAATTAATTTACGCAATTGGTATACAACTTTAAAATAATATATTATATTACGTTAATTACATATCAAGGAATGTGCAGTTGACTTTTAAAGTTATTAAGTTGGTTAACTGCGTGTTATTTAACTTTTAAATATATTAAGTTGGTTAATAGCATATTAATTACGCGAAACTCGCTTAACAAACTCTACTTAAATCTCAGCCTGCGAATATTTTCCCGATGCGGCAAAGTATATAAGTAAATTAACCCGTTATTAGTAGGCTAGTATTCTTTAAGGGTTTATCTACTAGTTAGACGGAATTAGTTCTTTAGTAAAAGGTAATAACTTAGAAAATCTTCTTAGTTAAATATTAAATCGATTGGCTATTTTTTTAATATAGGAATCTTAGTAAAGCTAGATCTTTTAACTTAATTAATCTCCTTTAATTTGAATTTCTAAGAACCACTATAGGTCTCCTAATATACGGATTTTATATTAGCATAAAAGTTTAGCTTTAAATTCTTCTAGTTTTAAAAGGTCCTTTTTAGCAAATAGAACGGCAATATTATTTACGTAGAAAAAGATAATAAGTTGTCTATTAATAAATACGTTAGGAAAAAATTTACCAGCATTTTTGCAGCATTTGGCAGCATTTGGCGGCCAAATGCGCATTCCGCGCACTACAACGTGTAGCGTATGGTATTGACTAAGGTGCGGCATACTACTGCATTCAACAATACAGTGCGGCATACTGCTGCATTTAACAATGCAGTGCGGCATACTGCTGTATTTAATAATGAAGTGCAGCTAATTACGCATTTTGTACTTAATGCGCAATTAATATATAATGCCCTTCTCGCGCATTTTAAATATTTTGCTTACTTTAAGTAATAAATAAGTATTACTCTTCCTACGCAGTTGGTGTAAAATAAATCACACTACTTCAGATAATTTAATATAATATAGCGACGGTTCTCTTCTACCTACCTACCTACCGACCTACCTACCTGCCTGCCTGCCTGCCTGCCTGCCTGCCTGCCTGCCTGCCTACCTGCCTGCCTACCCGTCCGCCCGTCTATCTGTCTATCTGTCTGTCTATACCTACCTGTCTATGCCTACCTATCTATGCCTACCCGTCTATGTTACCTTGATTCAATCGATCGATTGAATCGTTTATAGTGTTCGCTGGCTGGTTGTTTGAACGGTTGTCTGGCTCTAGCGACGGTCGTCTAGCTCTGGCGACGGTCATATGGCTCCGGCGACGGTCGTGCTCTGACGACGGTCGTCCAGCTCTAGCGACAGTCATCCAGCTCTGGCGACGATCGTCTGGCTCTAGCGACGGTCATCTGGCTCCGGCGACGGTCGTCTAGCTCTGGCGATGGTCGTCTAGCTCTGACGACGGTCGTGCGGCTCTGGCGACGGTCATCTAGCTCTAGCGATGGTCGTCCGGCTCCGGCAACGGTCGTCCAGCTCTGGCGACGGTCGTCTGCTGGCTGTCGTTCTGGTGTCCCCCTAGGTAGGGAGGATGTAAGGAAGGAAGGGTAAAAAATGAGGTGGCTACCTAGGTGTATATAGGGGGTATACTTGGCAGAGGCACGTGTAGAGGCTATCGGGAATATAGCGGGGACCCGATGCGGAGCTTCGTGTAGAGCCTCCGTACGCAGAGCTTCGTGTAGAGCCTCCGTACGCAGAGCTTCGCGCAGAGCCTTGTGCAGAGCCTCTGTACGCAGAGCTTTATGTAGAGCCTTGTGTAGAGCCTCGTGCAGAGCTTTGTATAAGAGCTTTGTGTAGAGCTTCGTGCAGAGCTTCGCGTAGAGCTTCGTGCAGAGCTTCGTGTAGAACTTCGTGTAGAGCTTCGTGTAGAACTTCGTGTAGAGCTTCGTGTAGAACTTCGTGTAGAGCTTCGTGTAGAGCTTCGTGTAGAACTTCGTGCAGAGCTTCGTGTAGAGCTTCGCGCAGAGCTTCGTGTAGAGCTTCGCGCAGAGCTTCGTGTAGAGCTTCGCGCAGAGCTTCGTGTAGAGCTTCGCGCAGAGCTTCGTGCGGAACTTCGTGCAGAACTTCGTGCAGAACTTTAAACTTTGTGTAGAACTTTATGCGGAGCCTCTATATTAGGAAAAAATTTACTAGCATCTAATTTTACTTTTCTGCCATTTTAGCATTTTCTAGCATTTAGCAGCTAAATGCTAATACTTAATTATAAATGCAGCATTTGGCGGCTAAATGCTAGTACTTAGTAATAAATGCAGCTAAATGCTAATACTTAATTACAAATGCAGCTAAATGCTAATACTTAATTATAAATGCGGCATTTGGCGGCTAAATTCTAGTACTTAGTAATAAATGCCGCATTTAGCTGCTAAATGCTAGAAAATGCTAAAAATGCTAAAAATGCTAAAATGGCAGAAAAGTAAAATCAGATGCTGGTAAATTTTTTCCTAACGTAAGCAGTTAGTGCCTAGGACTATTTTTAATCCAAACTTAGCTAGTATACTAGTAAGATTTTTAATCTATATAGCGCTATAAGTAGCTTTAGGATATATCCATTTTAATTAAATCTTTCTAGGTAGTAGCATTAGACTAGTTTACTAAGCTTAGCGTTTATAAATGCGTTTACAGCGTTATACTATTAAATTTCCGGGTTAAATACGGCTGCTATAGCTATAACGTAATCTACCCCTAAGCTGGCCATACCCCTAAGCTAGCCACTCTAAAACCCACCAAAAATCAGAAAATCAGTGCCTTAATATCTTAACAATAGCTTAATAGTAAATTCTAAATTTTTATAATTAGCTTTTTATACCTACTTTAAGACTCTTATTTAACTTTAAAAGTAATTTATTAAGTACTTCTAGAAATATAGAAATTTGGCTCAAAATTAGGGGCTAAAACTCAATATCTTAATAACGGCTAGGTTTATTACTCTAAAACTTTAATAGGAGTCTTAAAGTAGGTATAAAAGGCTAATTATAAAATTTTAGATTTTATTATTAAGCTATTGTTAAGATATTAAGGCACAGATTTTCTGATTTTTGGTGGTTTTTGGGGTGGCTAGCTTGGAGGTGGATTACATTAAGGGTACGGAATATTTAAGCAACTGGGGTTACTGTATAGGTCTCTGCTTTAGTAATCTACAAGTCTCCGTAGATGCATAGTTAAGCCTTTAGCTTTTATAGGTAACCGTTACTATTAAGCTTATATTTAAAAACTTATTTTAGTAAAAGGATTTATTATTAAATGCTTCTTCTTTTAGTATAGTCTTAAATATTTCTTAGCGTTTTAAGTCATTATATTCTTTTTCTATGGCCTTTTAAAAGCTAGTAGTTAAAGGATACTTTCTTAGTTTTTTAAGATTCTTTAGTTTAGGAGGAAGATTGTTATAATGTAGGGATAAGGATCCAATTTAGTTATTCTTTATTAGTCTTATAGCGAATTTAGTGTAGTAACCAAATAGTGTAGATAAATTGGCTAGTGCTATTGCATACACTTAATATTAAATTCGTTTAGATCTTGCTAGTAAAATAAGATCGGTAAAAGGTTTAGCTAAGACCTTGTTAGCTTATAGATTAGTATTTAATACTTAATTAGACGGTTCTAGTAAACTACTTAGTTAGGTAGGAATTACTTTAATTATATCTAAAATATTGTCTTAAAGTCCTTATAGTAAGGTATTTAGTTCTAGTAAATCTAACGATACCATTCTACTAAGAGTTGGTAACTGTTTAATATCCTTTATAGAAAGCTCTACTAAATTATTTAATTTAGAGGTAGTTATTTAATTTATATATAGAATAGACTTATCCTTGGATTTATCTTTATAGAGAGGTTCTAGTAGATTAATTGCCTGGACAGTGTCTTCTAATACGTCTCTTAGTAGATAATTAATATTCTATCCTTTAAGGTCGTAGAATAAGTTCTTATTAAATCTAAAATCTTTAGTTTAAATAACGTTGCGGAGATTTAGAATCCAAATATGGTAGATATTAGTTTTATTTAGTGTTTAATTAAGGGTGTATTTAGTAGTAAGGAACGCTTTTAGTCCTAAAAATAGGGGTAATAATACTTCTAGTTGCATAGCTCTTAATTGTTCTATAAGGGTTTGTCTAAATTGCTCTACTTTATTGTTTTGTTTTTTAGTATACAGTGCTTAACATTTAAAAGTAATCCCTTTGTCTATACACTATATCTATAGAGTATCCCCTATTTATCTAAATATATATTTATTATCACTTTAGAAGAAAATTATATATTAGTAAAATCGTATTTTAATTAAACGGTAGGTCTTTTAGATAGTAGGTAGGATAGTAGCTTTATTTTTATTCTTGGCGGTAAATATAAAGTTAAATTTAAAACGCGTGTAATAAAAGTATATAATATATCTATCGCTGTTATATCTAGGTTCTCTAAGGTTAATAATATTAAATACTAGCTATTTGAATAGTTAAGTGACTATATATTTATATTCTCGTCTTTAAAAGATCTGCTATATATGCTTTACTATTAAGTAAACTTTATATGCGATTTTAAGCGGTGCTTATTTGGTAGTTAATTTAAATAGCTTTGCGCTATTAATGTGCTTAGGAAGCTGCTTAATAGTATTAGGTCCTACATAGCCGAGAATTTTATATTATTTTTTTTTAGCTATAGCTGACTAGTTTACGGGCCATTTAGCTTAGCTAGAATTTTCTTATTAAGGAGGTTGATTAAGTTATTAAACCTAGGATATTTATAGGCTTTCTATACACTAGTACCTACGTTAGGAAAAAATTTAGCAGCATTTAGCTAGCATTTTCAGCATTTAGCAGCATTTCGTAGTATTTAAAACAGACTATACGCATTAAGTAGCATCTAGGCAGCTATATATATAATATATATATATAGCTGCCTAGATGCTACTTAATGCGTATAGTCTGTTTTAAATGCTACGAAATGCTGCTAAATTTTTTCCTAACGTAGTAGCCCCCTAGTATAGCAAGTTTCGTCCTAAGTTAAAATGGATATCGTTATTAGTAGCTCTTAATAGTGCTACAATATTTATAAAAAAGGTAGATACTAGTGCTATATAGAATAGCTTCATTTTTAACTTCCTAGTAGGTGTATTAATAGTTATAGTTACTATTCCGTAAGTTTTTTTATTTATTTCCGCTAGCAATTAGGTAGTTATCTTTTACTACTAGGTAGAAGAATATAAAGTTTTCTTTATTATTGTAGACGTATATATCTACGCTAGGGTTAAGTATTAGGTATTCTAGAGTTTAAATAAAATTTAACTAGTACTAAACACGGTAGTATATTAAGTCGGTGTTATAAACGCTAGGGATTTAGAATTAAAATTAATTATAGATTATATATTCTTTTAATTATTCTTCTTTACTTCTAATTCTTTTTTCTAAATCTAATTAACTATACATTTAACCTAAGGTATAGATAAGTTTTTTTCTTCTATTTTCTTTTTATTTGTATCTGTTAGGAATAAAGGCAAGTAGTCACTATATAAGGCATATTGCCACTACGTGTGGCAAGTTGCCATTACGTGCGGCAAGTTGCCGTCACGTGCCGCCGCGGCACTAGCGTGATGAGGAACCTTAAGTTCCTCACCCCTTTCTTCAAGAATTAAACAAGAAGAATAATCATTATACTATCTACGAACCGTAGCTACGTGATATCCCCTTGTGTAACCAATAGTATTAACTTAATAATATAGGTAAGTCATATCCAGGGGCACGAAATACATGTAGTATTGTATGCTCTTTTAGATGGTAACTTGTTCTTCTAATCGTATATAAAGAGGTAGAATTTAAGGAGTTTCCTAAGCTCGCTTAGCTTACGTAATTGCAACCACAAATTCCTGTTCGAACTCGTTTAGACACTTTTAGTGTTACGGACGCTTTAAGTACGATGTTACGACTACTTGGAGAAGAGTTAGAGGATATTACGGACGCTTTAAGTACAATGTTGCGACTACTTGGAGAAGAGTCGGAAGAAGCTAGTTGGTTAATATAGGCACGGACTAGGATAGAACCCATGGAACTATATAACGAAGAATAATAAGCGAGTCACATAATAGTTGGACGTATTATCTGCGTTAAATACAGGGCTCCCAATGATGAATGAATGTATATTCATACCACTTATCGTATTCATATCATTAAGAGCCCTAAGATATTCATTATCGCGATANTATCGCGATAATTAGTATCTTATGTAAGCTATACAACCAGTCTTAGCAAAGTATTAAATTACTTAGAATTCTTCTAAATTACCACCCACCCTATATACCTATGTATAGATATATATTAGAACGCGCGGAGTATCTATAGTTCTTAGCGAATCCTTTACTATAAGCCACTCTTTTACACTGCTACTAAAGCTTTAAAATATCTATATATATTTATAAGCTTATAAATATTCACAAGCAAATATTATATTTATATCGCTTATTATTATTAATATTATCGCGATAAGCTTATAAATAACGTTATCGTTGGGAGCCCTGGTTAAATATAAGGAACGTCACGTTTAATATAGATAAGACGTATATTACGTACAAGAAGGATTTCTTAGGAGTACGGTTGTGTATTTAAGGACCCTTAGTCCCTACCTAGATAGTTCCTTTCTTATAGTAATTCTCAGAATATAATTAGAGTTAATCTATTAGGCAACCACTCTACCAGTTATTATTACGTTGTTAACTACTATCTTTATATTTTCTATATACCTAGCCCATTAACAGAACCTATTGTAGTCCCTACTATAAGGTTCCGTTACACAATTACTACCTAGTTATAGTATTAAATATAGAAAGTTAAACAATATACTACCAAAAGCAGCCACCATAACGCTATTAACGGCGGCAACTACTTTAAGGTTAGGGGGTAACACTAGTATAGCGGACACTAACTCGCAACAACCTATAATGGTAGGACAATTATAAGAAATAGTAGATTAATTAATAGAAAATAATATAGTACTTAAAAATAAACTTAATGGAATTGGAGTAGTAAAGGTTAAGTTACTATTAATTAAACGATTTTTAGAAGAAAGATTAAAGCTTAAAGGATTTCTAACGTAAATACATTTTAAAGTCATGTAAGAAGGGGCTAAGTTAGCCATAATAATGGACTAGATAGCCTATATAGGACTATTCCTAATAGGTTAGGCACTTAAATGGTTTAAACCCTACTTAATAGAAATATAGACTAACGGAATAACTACTGCAAATTAAGAAGTATAATTTATATTTTTTAGCTGGGTAGGATTCGCGGAATAATTAATACAGATATTTAGAGACCCAGAAGCAACAACTATAGTAAAGAGAAAGCTTTAGGACCTAATATAGCGAACTTTAGTAATTAAGTATATAATATAGTTTTAAATACTTGCAATATAGGTTAAATAGAATAATAAGGCGCTTATAGCACAGTATAAATAAGGACTTAAGGCTAAAGTCTAAGACGTAATTATTTTAATAGAAGATATAGATACCCTAAGGGAGTTAATAGATTAAGCAATTAAGATTAATAATAGGATCTTCCAAAGGGAACAGGCTAAGAGAGGCTAGGATAGAGTTCCACAGTTATATAAGACGTAGAGTATATAATAACCAAAGCTAAGTTAAAAACTATGGTATGGCGTAGAGCTAATAGACCTAAGTAGTACTAAAGAAGCCTATAAGAGATGGAGTAAGAAACTATAGAAATCTAGAGGTTAAGGATCTAGTAATTATAGGACTAGGGAGTAGAGGCTAAACTAGGGATCTTAATAGCAGAAGACGTTTAGGCGAACTCTATAACAAAGTTAGTAGTTTAGAGACGGAGCTTGTATAAATTATAGAAAATAGGGTTACTTCGCGAGGGATTTTAAAGATGGTTAGAGTTACTATATAATAAAGGGAACTAGACTAATAGTATATAATATACATATATAAAGGAATAATAGTGTACTATAAGGAACAAAAGAATGTTTAATTAAAAGTTTTGCGTTTTATTATAATAACGCATACTAAATTTATAAAGACGCTAAGTACAGCGCAAGCTATTAGCTATAAAAGCTAGAGTTAAAAGGACTCCAAGGAACTAAAGAGTTAGATAAAAAATAAGATTAACTCTACGAGCTAGATTAAGATATTACAGTAATATGCGGATAATAATTAGTAACAATAATAATAGAGTTAGAGTACTTATTAATTAATAATAATAAGGATAGTAAAGGAACTAACTGGGTGTATCTAAACCTTAATAACGCAATAGAAGTAGAGACTGAGACCGCCATAGAGTAAGGTTTAGTAACGGGTATTATAACACCGTTAGATACGGCGTTTATCGCTTTATAAGACGGAAGGAGTAATATCTAGGGATGATTAAGCAAGCAGACAACTGCTAGTGCTAGCTTACTACTTAATAAAGGCAAAAGGCCAAAGGCTTAAGATTCTTATAATAAGATAAAAGACGACTAAGATTCTTAAAATAAGATAAGGTAAGCTTAAAGACCTATAATAGACAGAAACCGATAGAGTAGAGCAGTAGCTTAGTTTAAAGATATATAAATAAGCTTGGGATAAGAATTCCTAACGGTATAAGACTCTTAAGAAGAGATAAGTAAGATCTAGGACTCTTAAAATAAGACAAGGACACTAGTTAAGCCTAGTTAGACTAAGGCTAAAGCTAAGCTTAAGTTAGAAGCAAGCTTAGGATTAAAGAATCTAAGGGGTTAAGAATTTGGAGTATAAATCAAAACACCTATAAGTAAGAAGTAAGGAGCTTCCTTATAGATTAGGGAATCTATAGCGCAAATAGTAATTAGACTGGGAGATAGATATATAGACCTAGAAGACTTACTAGGGGAATATAGTGTTTGGCCTAAAGATTAAAAAGATAATACTAAGATTAAGAAGTACGGAGACTTTAAGGATCTACTTATAAGACGTAACGTAAAAGAAACTATAGAGGAATTTAGGGCAAGAATTACCTTATAGTAAGAACAGAAACTAGATAAGAGATCTAGCATATTAGGACGTATAAGGGACAGAGCGCTAGTATAAAGGATTACTAATAGGCCTAGAGCAGGCATACTAAGAGCTAAGTGGCTTACTAAACTGGAACAAGAAGAGGATCTAGGGATTCCTACTAGATTTAAGGAATAATATACTAAAGGCTATTATAACGCAGTAATAAAGAGATATTTCCTTACGGATAAGCCGTATACACTTAAGCAGCTGTACCAAAAGTGGTATAGGCAACGATATAATGACGAGTAGGAAGATTTCTATATATAGTTAGACGAAAAAGTTATCTAAGACCACCTAATTATAGAGAAGGCTATAACTCATATTAAGGGGGCCTTAATTATAACATTAAAGGATCTAGAAGAGTAATTAGAGGACTAAAAAAGCAAAAGACAAATCTTAGTACCCGCGAATAAAGTCGCAACGCTTAAATTAATATAAGAAAGGTTTAAACTCCAGAACGAAGACGAGCCGAGAGTTAACCTAAGACATTAAGCACACTATATACTATCGTAAATAGCATACGTGGATAATGCGTGTAATATATATAAAGCACTAAAGGATAAGAATCGGAAGTATCTAATAAGGATATATTAGATAACAGATAAGGCGAAATATTAAAACGCTAAGTATATGTATGGTTAGCACCTAGTAGAAGTTTAAGAATAAGGGGACTTAATACTTTAACTAGGAAGATTCCTTACAGAAGAATACCTAGATAGATAATAATGGTAAAAATATCCAGAGAATACCTATTTATAGCATATCGAAGATAAAAAATAAACTAAGTATTGGCCTAAGTTAAACTAAGTATAGATAGGATCTAGCAGCTAGTAGTTAGGAAAAGTAGAGGCCTATAGGACTAGAGGGAGCCAGTGATAAAGCCTTAGACCCTTAAAGGAATTTAAGGACAATACCTAAATTTACGAGTTAAATAGCAAGATTAACAGTTTAAGGCATTAATAGATAGTGGAGCGATAAGAAACCACATCTTACTAGTAACAGTTAAAAGAATGGGGTTACCACACAGACAGAAGGAATGTCTTTACCTATTAGTGATAATTTTAGGATATCTAATAGCCTATAGAGGAGGCATTATTAATCTCAAAATAGGACCTATTTAGCTAACCATTAAAGGAAAATAAATCGAGATGTCTTTCGACATATTACTATTAGGGAATAATAAGGCAGTATTAGGAATGCCTTAGTTACAGGAATATAATCCAAAGATCGATTGGGTTATAGGTTAGGTCGATATTAGAGATACTTAACGCCGCAAGATGTAATAACAAACTAAGTTGGTATAGTATTAAGTAGGAGCGACCTACAAAGAAACGGAAAAGGGGCTAAGCTATATATTAAGAAAATACTACAAATATAGCAAGAAACTATAGTCACCTAAGAGTAAAAAGCTATTAGAGTATATAGCGTGGGATTATAAAATAGAATTAGAACCAGAAATAAGTCTAAGGTTCTTTCTAATCTATAAGCTTACTAAAGAAGAAGGCAGAGCATTAAAAGAGTTTATCTAAGAGAACTTACGAAAGGGATATATTAGACCATTATAGTCATCAGCGGGTTATCCAGTACTATTCGTACCAAAAAAGAATGGTAAACTAAGGCTGTATATTAACTATAGATAGTTAAACAGCATTACTAGGAAGGATAGGTATCCTTTACCCTTAATTAGCGAAATCTAAGATAGGATAGGCAATACGCAAATCTTTATAAAGATAGATCTAAGATGGGCGTACTATTAGATTAGGATTAAGGAAGGCGATAAATAGAAGGCAGCCTTTAGGTCGAAGGAAGGACTATATAAACCATTAGTTATGCAATTCGGGCTTATAAATGTACCAGTAACGTTATAGAAACGTATTAACAATATATTAGGAGAATATTTGAATGAATTTATTATGGTATACCTCAACGATATTATTATCTACTTAATAAATAAGGAAGAGCATGGAGAACACATTAAATGGGTCTTAAAGAGACTATAAGAAAAACAAATGCCAGTAGTAATTAAGAAATGCGAATTCTTTACTAGGAAGACCAATTTCGTCAGATTTATTATTAAACTAGGCCAACTTAGTATAAATCCAAAGAAGATTAAGGCTATAGTGAATTAGCAAGAACTAAAGAACGTTACGCAGTTAAGATTATTTCTAGGGTTTTGCAATTACTACAGAAGGTTTATAGCGCAATAGTTAAAGGATATTAAACTATTTACATAATTAACAAAGAAAGAAGAACTATAGGTATAGGAAGAGGAACAGCAAGAACTCCTTAAGAAAGTTAAAGAGTTGTTTACCTAGGAGCCAGTTTTTAAAATCTATTAACTAGGACTAGAGACAGTTATAGAAATAAATAAATTAGACTTTACACTAGGAGCATATT
Organism: Cenococcum geophilum 1.58; assembly: GCF_001692895.1. NCBI lineage: Eukaryota > Fungi > Ascomycota > Dothideomycetes > Gloniales > Gloniaceae > Cenococcum > Cenococcum geophilum. The sequence continues at coordinate 1,177,680 of NW_027137564.1, read as the reverse complement.
TTATATAAAAGCATCTAGATAGATAGCATCTAGTGGCATACTATAGTTAGAAGATAACACCACTAGAGCTGAACTATAATATCTATAACAAGGAGTTATTAGGTATAGTTACAGCACTAAAGAAATAAAGAGCATTTTTATAAGGTATAGAGAAACTATTTATAGTTAAAACGGATTATAAGAACCTAATAGGATTCCTAATAATAAAGGAACTTAACTAAAGACAGGTTAGATAGGCAGAGATACTTACAGAATACTATTTTAAGATTTAGTATACTAAGGGTATAGACAATACGCGAGCCGATGCGTTAAGTTAAAAGGCTAAACTATAAAATAACGACAAGCCATTAGGGGCCTTACTGCAAAAAGATATAGATAGACTGATTAGGTATAATTATCTAAAAATCGCAGTAACTTAAGAGGATAAGTTAGGAAAAGTCTATAAGATACTAGAAAGCTTTTAGGTATAAAGAATTCTAAAGGTATAGCTAGAAGAACCACAGTCAGATATATATAAAAATTAAGAAGCGAAGTATATCCTAAAAAGCATAGCAGAGTAGTTTATAAAGGACTTCTATAAGGGACTAACTTAAGGACACAATAGAGCCACGGGCTTAGTATTAAGACTCTAGGAGGAATATATTATTAACGGAATCCAGAGGATAGCTAGAAGGATTACTAAAGAATGTTTAGATTGCTAAAGGAATAAACTAATAAGGCATAAGCCGTATAGAGGGCTATAACCTATTAAAATACTAGAGAGACTATAGGAGGTTATATTATGGGACTTTATTGTTAAGTTACTAAAGTTAAGAGATCCTATTACTAGACAAGATTACGACGCGATTTTAGTAATAGTAGACAAGCTTATAAAGTGGGGATACTTTATAGCCTATACAAAAGAAATCTCAGCGGAAGATATCACTAGAATCTATATTAAAGAAGTGTTCGTAAGATATAAAGCACTAAGTAAAATTATATCGGATAGAGATCTAAGATTTATAATAGCATTTTAGAAGGTATTCTTAGCGGAATAAGGAGTTTAAGCAGCAACTTCTACTGTATATTATCCGCAAATAGATGGTTAAACGGAAAGACTAAACTAGACACTAGAGCAGTATCAAAGGCATTATATTAATTACGTATAGAATAATTAGGTATTGCTATTACTAGTTACATAGTTTGCATACAATGCTACACTACAAAAAGAAATGGGTATATTACTATTTAAGGCGAATTACAGATATAAGCTAAGAACATCGTTATTACCACGTTAAGTAAAGAAAACGAGTAGCAAAGCTAAGTAAAGAATAGAGACTTTAATAAATCTTTATACAAACCTTACGGAAACAGCTAAGGTAGTACAGCAAAGAATAAAAAAGTATTATAATGCTAAGAGATCTAAGGGACTAGATCTTAAGGAGGGAGATAAAGTATAGCTATTACACAAAAATTTTAAAAGTTAACGACTAAGTAAGAAGTTAGACTATGTTAGACTAGGACCTTTCGAAATTATATAAAGGATTTCACCGGTTATGTTTAAGTTAAACCTACTAGCTAGAATAAAGATCTACCCTATATAGTATATCGCGATGCTAGAGCTAGTATATGGGAACGTTAAGCCACTAGTTTACGAGGCAGATATGTATAGAGGGTAGGAAGAAGATAAATAGCAAGTTTTAAAGATTGTTAGTTACGAGGACATTAACAATAAAACATAGTATAAGGTTAAGTAGATAGGCTATATTAAGACTACCTAAGAGCCACTAGAAAATTTAAAGAACGCTATAGGAAAGGTATAGGAGTATCGGAAGAAAATAGGTTAGGCAATATTAATAAAGAAGGATTATTAAAGAATAAGTTACCTAAGGGGGACCTAGGAAGAGCGACTGCTAAACTACTTAGAGTTGTTCCCTTTACTATAGGAGGAGAGTTAGTTCTCTTATTACCTAGTTCCTAAAGACCTTATTAAATAAGTTTTTACTCCTTTAAATAGACTTTCTTACGGACACGTTCTAAACGCTAAAGATAAGCGTAAGCTAGATGCTAAGCTTTAAGGACATATACGGACTCCTTTAAGGTATGCTAAACCTTAAGTAGCGCAGAGGCCAGCTTACTATTAAGCTTTATAGTAGTAGATTAAACATAAGACCCTATAATAAATTACTTAGGGAACTTAAAAACTATTAAGAGTAATAGGACGCGCATACTTAATATTAGACGTAGAATAAATATTATACGATAAATATATATTAGCGCGAGTGCATTTAGAATAAGAGGAAGGTTAGTAACTAGAGGGACTCGCGATTATAATATAACTTAACCCCTCTTTTATATAACGAGAGCAAGGAATCACTATTACTTTACCTAGCGATAGTATTAAGGAAATGGTATAAAGGCGACGCTCAACCCAAGAAAAAGAAGAAATTGCTTTAGGTATAATAAGCAATAATATTAACTAAATTAATTAGACGGATATTATACCTCTAGTAAACGACCTAGAGATACTAGATATCTTTAAGGACAAAGATAGAGAGGAGGGAGATAGTGTTACGGACGTTTTAAGTACAATGTTGTAACTACTTAAAGAAGAGTTAAAAGAAGCTAGTTGGTTAATATAGGCACGAACTAGGATGGAACCCGTGGAACTATATAATAAAGAATAATAAGCGAGTTATATAATGGTTGGATGTATTGTCTGCGTTAAATATAAGGAATATTACGTTTAATATAGATAAGACGTACATTACGTATAAGAAGGATTTCTTAGGAGTACGGTTGTGTATTTAAGGACCCTTAGTCCCTACCTAGATAGTTCCTTCCTTGTAGTGATTCTTAGAATACAATTAGAGTTAATCTATTGGGCAACCACTCCACCAGTTATTATTACGTTGTTAACTACTATCTTTGCATTTCCTACACACCTAGCCCATTGACAGAACCCATCGTAGTCCCTACTATAAGGTTCCGTTACAGAGGAAGCTAGTTAGTTAATGCAAGCACGGTCTAGGATGGAACCCGTGGAACTATATAACGAGGAATGGTAACCGAAGTTATATAACGTGCTATATATTAAATAAGAGGAATAAGAGGAACTTACGTACCTTATATATAATACGTACATTACGTATAAGAAGGATTTCATAGGAGTACGGTTGTGTATTTAAGGACCCTTAATCCCTACCTAGATAGTTCCTTCCTTATAGTAATTCTTAGAATATAATTAGAGTTAATTTATTAGGCAACCACTCTACTAGTTATTATTTACGTTGTTAACTTATTTATTTTTATATACCTAGCCTATTAACAGAACCCACCGTAGTTTCTACTATAAGATTCCGTTACATAATTACTACCTAGTTATAGTTAATAAGTTAAATAATATGCCACCAAAAGCAGCTACCACGACGCCATTAACGGCGGCAACTACTTTAAGATTAGGCAACGACACCAGTATAGTAGACACTAATTTATAACAACCCGTAACAGTAAGGCAGCTATAAGAGATAGTTAACCGGTTAACGGAAAACAATATAATACTTAAAAATAGAATTAACGGGATAAGAGCGGCAAAGATTAAGCTACTATTAATTAAGTAGTTCGCAGGAGAGAGACTAAAGCTTAAAGGATTCCTTATATAAATGCATTTTAAGGTTTTATAAGAAGGAGCTAAGCTACTAATACCTATGGATTAAGTAGCGTACGCAGAATTATTCTTATTAGGAAGAGCACTTAAATAGTTCGAGCTTTACCTTATAGAGATATAAGTAAATAGAATAACGACTATAAACTAAGAAGTACGGTTTATGTTTTTAAGCTAGGGCGGATTTATAAAGCGACTTATATAAATATTCGGGGACCTAGAAGCAATAATAATAGCAGAAAGAAAGCTTTAGGACCTAACGTAATAAACTTTAGTAGTTAAATATATAACGCAGTTCCAAACGCTAGCTATATAAGTTAAGTAGAACAATAGGGCGCTTATGGCATAGTATAAATAGGGACTTAAGGCTAAAGTCTAGGACGTAATTATTCTAATAGAAGATGCGGACACCCTTAGGGAATTAATAGATTAAGTAATTAANATTAATAATAGGATCTTCTAAAGGGAATAGGCTAAGAGAGGCTAGGATAAAGTTCTATAGTCATATAAGACGTAAAGCACGCAACGACTAAAGCTAAATTAGAAACTATGGTATAGCGCAGAGCTAATAGACCTAAGTAGTACTAAAAAAAACTTATAAGAGATGGGGAAAATAACTATAAAAACCTAAAAGTTAAGGATTAAGTAATTAAAGGACTAAGGAGTATAGGCTAAACTAAGAATCTTAGCAGCAGAAGACGTTTAAGCGAACTCTATAGCAAAAGCAATGGTTTAAAGATAGAGCTTATATAAATTATAGAAAACAGGGTTATTTTGCTAGAGACTATAGAAGTGGGCAGAGTTACTATATAGTAAAGGGAACTAGACTAATAGTATATAACACACACGTATAGAGGGATAATAGTATACTACAAGGAATAAAAGAATATTTAATCTAAAGTTTTACGTATTATTATAATAACGTATACTAAGATTATAAAGACGCTAAGTATAGCGTAAGCTATTAGCTATAAGAGCTAGAGTTAATGGGACTTAAAGGAACTATAGAGTTAGATAAAGAATAGGATCGACTCTATAAGCTAGATTAAGATATTATAGTAATATATGGATAAAGATCAGCAACAATAATAATAAAGTTAGAGTACTTATTAATTAACAGTAATAAGGAAATAAAAGGAACTAACTAGGAGTATCTAAACCTTAATAACGTAATAGAAGTAGAGACTAAGACCACTATAGAGTAAGGTTTAGTAACGGGTATTATAATACCATTAAATACGGCATCCACCGCTTTATAAGACGGAAGGAGTAATATCTATAGTTAATTAAGTAAGTAGACAACTGCTAGTGCTAGCTTACTACTTAATAAAGGTAAAAGGCCAAAGGCTTAAGATTCTTAAGAAGAGATAAGGCATGCTTAAGGACCCATAATAGACAATAACCGATAGAGCAGAGTAATAGCTTAGTATAGTAATATATAAATAAGCTTAGGACGAAGTTTCCTAAAGGCATAAGACTCTTAAGATAAGATAAGTAAGATTTAAGATTTTTAAGATAAGATAAAAACACTAGTAAAGCCTAGTTAGACTAAGGCTAGAGTATAGCTTAAGAAAGAAGCAAGCTTAGAATTAAGAAATCTAAGGGACTAAGAATTTAGAGTATAAATCAGAACACCTATAAGTAAGAAGTAAAAGACTTTACCATAAATTAGAGAATCTGCGGCACAAATAGTAGTTAGGCTAAGAGACAGATATATAAACCTAGAAGACTTACTAGGGGAATATAGTGTTTAGCCAGGAAATTAAAAAGTTAACACTATAATTAAGAAGTAAGAAGACTTTAAGGATCTAACTATAAGACATAGATACTAAGAAACTAAGAAAGAATTTAGAGTAAAAATCTTCGCATAGTATAAATAAGGACTAGACATAAGATCTAGTATATTAAGTCGTATATAAAATAGAGTACTAGTATAAAGGATCACTAATAGGCTAAGAGCAGGCACGCTAAGAGCTAAGCAGCTTACTAAACTAGAAGAAGAAGAAGATCTAGGGATTCTAACTAGGTTTAAAGAACAGCATATAAAGGGCTATTATAATATAGTAATAAAAAGATACTTCCTTACAGACAGACCATATATACTCTAGTAGCTATACTAAAGATAGTATAGGCAAAGACACAACGATAAGTAGGAAGATTTCTATATATAGTTAGATAAAAAAGTTATCTAAAACCACCTAATTACGAAAAAAGCAATAAATTATATTAAGGGAGCCTTAATTATAACAGCAAAAGATTTAAAGGAACGATTAGAGGACTAGAGAAGTAATAGACGTATCTTAGTACCCGTAAGTAAAGTTATAACGTTTAAATTAACGCGATAGAGGTTTAAACTTAAAGATAAAGATAAGTTAAGAGTTAACCTAAAGTACCTAGTATACTATACGCTATTATAAATCGTATATATAGACGACATATACAAAATACATAAAAATCCAAAAGAAAAGAATCGGAAATACCCTATAAGGATATATTAGGCGCTAGATAAGCAATAGTATAGAAATACTAAGTATATACACAGCTAGCATCTAGTAGAAGTTTAGAAGTTAGGAAACTTAATACTTTAACTAGGAAAATTCCTTATAGAAGAATACTTAGACAGATAATAGTAGTGGGAATACCCAGAGAATACGTGTCTATAGTATATTAAAAATAAAAAACGAATAAAGTATTAGCTAAAGAGTAAGTTAAGTATATAAGGATCTAATAGCTAATAGTTAGGAAAAGTAGAGGCCCACAGAACTAGAGGGAGCTAGTAGTAGAGCCTTAGACCCTTAAGGGAATTTAAGGACAACACCTAAATTTATAAATTAAATAGCAAGATTAGCAGTTTAAAGCATTAGTAGATAGTAAAGCGACAAGAAACTATATTTTACTAATAGTAGTTAAAAGGATAGGGCTACCATATAGACAGAAGGAGCACCTATATCTATTAGTTACGATTTTAGGAGATCTAATAGCCTATAGAGGAAGCATTATTAATCTTAAAATAGGACCTATTTAGATAACCATTAAAGGGAGATAGATTAAAATGTCCTTTAATATATTACCATTAGGGAACAATAAGGCAGTATTAAAAATACCTTAGTTACAGGAATATAACCTAAAAATCGATTAGGTTATAGGTTAGGTCAATATTAGAGATACTTAACGCCATAAGATATAATAATAAGCTAAGATAGTATAGTACTAAGTAGGAGTAACCTATAAAAAAATAAATAAAGGACTAAGTTACGTACTAAAGAGATATTATAAGTACGGCAAGAAACTATAGTTAATAGAAAGTAAAAAGCTGTCAAAGTATATAGTATAGGACTATAAGATAAAATTAGAACCTAGAATAAGTCTAAGATTTTTTCTAATCTATAAGCTTACCAAAGACGAAAAAAGAGCACTAAAAGAGTTTATCTAGGAAAACTTACGAAAGGGATACATTAGACTATTATAATTATTAGTAGGTTACCTAGTACTATTCGTACCAAAGAAAAACGGAAAACTTAGACTATACATTAACTACAGACAGTTAAACAGCATTACTAGGAAGGATAGGTATCCTTTACCCTTAATTAACGAAATTTAAAATAGGATTAGTAATGCGTAAATCTTTACAAAGATAGATCTAAGATAGGCGTACCACTAGATTAGGATTAAGGAAGGCAATAAATAAAAAGCAGCTTTTAGATTAAGGAAAGGACTATATAAGCCATTAATAATATAGTTCGGACTTATAAACGCACTAGTAACGTTCTAGAAACGTATTAATAATATATTAAGAGAACACTTAGATAAATTCGTTATAGTATACCTTAATAATATTATTATCTACTTAATAAGTAAGGAAGAGTATGGAGAATACGTTAAATAGGTCTTAAAGAGACTACAAGAAGAATAAATGCTAGTAGTAATTAAAAAATGCGAGTTCTTTACTAAGAAGACAGATTTTGTTGGATTTATTATTAAACTAGACCAACTTAGTATAGATCTAAAAAAGATTGAGGCTATAGTAAATTAATAAGAACTAGAGAACGTTATATAGTTAAGGTTATTCCTAGGGTTTTACAATTACTGCAGAAGGTTTATAGCTTAATAGTTAAAGAATATTAAGCCGTTTATAAGGTTAATAAAGAAAAAAAAACCTTAGGTATAGGGAGAAGAACAGAGGAAACTATTTAAGGAGGTTAAGGAGTTGTTTACTTAAAACCTAGTCCTTAAAATCTACTAACTAAAACTAGAGATAGTGGTTAAAACGGATATATTAGACTTTGCACTAGGGGCGTACTTTCTATAAAAATATTAAGACGGATGGTACCTAGTGGTATATTATAGTCGGAAGATAATACCACCGGAACTAAACTATAACATCTATAATAAGAAGTTATTAGGTATAGTTACAGCACTTTAGAAATAAAGAGCATTCTTATAAGGCATAGAGAAACTATTTATAGTTAAGATAGATTATAAGAACCTAACGGGGTTCCTAATAATAAAAGAACTTAATTAAAGATAAGTTAGATAGGCAGAAATGCTTATAGAATACTATTTTAAGATTTAGTACACTAAGGGCACAGACAATGCACGAGCAGATGCTCTAAGTAAAAAGGCTAAACTATAAAATAACGAAAAGCCATTAGGGGCTTTACTGCGAAAAGACATAAACGGATTAATTAGATATAATTATCCGAAGATCGCAGCAATAAAAGAAATTAGTCAGACCTATAAATTACCTAAGAGTAGCTAGTTATAAAAGATCTAAGAAGCACAAATAGAGGATCCAAACTTAGAGTAGTATAAAAACTAAAAAGCGACGTATATGCCTAGGAGTATTATAAAAGAATTTATTAAGTTATTTTATAGGGGACTAACTTAAGGACATAATAGAGCTATAGGCTTAGTGGTAAGACTTTAAGAGGAGTATATTATTAATAGAATCTAGGGACTAGCGAAATAAGTTATAAAGAAATGCCTAAATTACTAAAGAAATAAGCTAGCAAGGTATAAGCTATATAGAGGGCTATAACCTATTAAAATACTAGAAAGACTATAGGAGGTTATATTATAGGACTTTATTATAAAGTTACTAAAGTTAAAAGATCCTATTACTGGATAAGATTATAACGTAATCTTAGTAATAATTATAAGGCAGTATTGCCAGGGTATACGGTAGGGAGCAGGCAAGCCGAGCATAAGTCATATAGGGAGTTAATAGAAGAGGACAATATGGTAATAAGGGTAGGCAATAGCCTAGTACTAAGACGAACCGATAGGGGAGGAAGGAGGCTACAAGCCCGAGGTACTTATAAGGAGGTGCCAAGGGCTAGCCGAAGGCTAGCCTTGGCGACCCCTAAGAGCCCCTAGGCGATGCAGCCGAGTAAGGGCCAAAATAACCCTTACATTGCCCCCCCCTTAGTTAGGGCTAGCCCCCAGCCCGTATCCTAATAGATTAATTCTATATACAGAAAGGTAAGCAGTGTAAAAGCCTTGCTTGTATAGGGAAATAAAGAAATAGGGGAAAAGGACCAGCTAAGCAGCCTTGATAAAAACCTTAACCTATAGCCAAAACCTAGTGGGAAAAAGGGCCTATTTTAAGTAGGAAAAGAGCGTCTGCTAGTGGGTAAGACTTAATCGTATACGATCAGTCTTGGAGACAATCGCCTACGATTAAGTCTCGACAGCTTTATAGCTGACAGCCAAATAGTCTCCACTTGGAGCCGGCTTAATCGCAAGAATATCCCTTATATTCCCCCCCCCTTCTTACGGTCAACTCCCTTTATTACCTTGCGGTAGCGGGAGATTATAGAGGGCTCGTCCTAGAAGGGGTTTAGAGAGACGCCGGGTTTTATAAGCTTTTAAAGCAAGCTGGAGCTCTTAGAGTAACCAAAGCTTTGCAGAGATAATCGCGTAGGATCTTTAAGCTGCTGCTATATTTTTTAGGCAAGCTATAGCTCTTAATGCAAGCTAGAGCTCTTAGAGCAACCAAAGCTTTTATAGAAATAATCGCGTAGGATCTAAGAGCTGCTGCTATTCTCTTAGGCAAGCTGTAGCTCTTAATGCAAGCTAGAGCTCTTAGAGCGACTAAAGCCTTACAGAGAGATCGCGTACGATCTTTAAGCCGTAGCTCTAGGAGATAACCGCCTACGGTTTAGTCTCGGCAGCCCTTTAGCTAATTAGGCTGTAGCCCTTAGTTGCATTTAATCTGGAAGAGAGGGTAGTAGCTATAGCTTTAAAAACTAGCCGTTAGTTCTTCAGATAGCCATTAAATAGCAATCGGATAGCCTCTAGGGTAGCTATATCTAGGGTGACTAAGCCTAGAGTATTGTAAGCTAGCGCAAATCATATACAATCCCCATCGCATATAACACCCCCTTAACTCCTGCCAGAAAGCCTTCGGATAGCAATTAAATCACCTTTAGGTTGCCGTTGGGGCAAAGCTGCACTGCTGCACGACTAATCGTATGCAAGTATACTAATCGCCTTTAGAGATAATCGCGTACGATTTAAATAGCCCTAACCTTTAGCCAGGTAGCTACCGTCTTCCTTATCTTCTAATTTATATCTATCCAACTATAATATACGGATGCGATCTGCTAGATATCTTACTAGTATAGCTGCTCTATAGTATACGTAATCGTTTTAGGAAGGTAGAGGACCTAATTTATATTCTAACATTGTTATACGGATGCGATCTGCCAGGCGTCTGCTAGTATACCTACTATGTTATAGTAAACGTAATCGTCCTAGGTAAAAATGGAGGATTATAAAATTGCTTAAGGGCGAAGCCCTTGGCTTACTGCGGGCTACCACCTAAAAGGGTATAGGATTAGTTTAAATATAAGGTAGTATTGCTAGGGTATATAGTAGGGAGCAGGCAAGCCGAGTATAAGTTATATAGGGAGTTAATAGAAGAGGACGATATAGTAATAAGGGTAGGTAATAGCCTAGTACTAAGACAAACTGATAGGGGAGGAAGGAGGCTGTAAGCCTAAGGTGCTTATAAGGAGGTGCTAAGGGCTAGCCGAAGGCTAGCCTTGGCGACCCCTAAAAGCCCCTAGGCGATATAGCCGAGTAAGGGCCAAAATAACCCTTACATTGCCCCCCCCTTGGTTAGGGCTGGCCCCCAGCCTATATCCTAATAGATTAATTCTATATATAGAAAGGTAAGTAGTGCAGAAGCCTTACTTATATAGGGAAATAAAGAAATAGGGGAAAAGAACCAGCCAAGTAGCCTTAATAAAAACCTTAACCTATAGCCAAAACCCAGTGGGAAAAAGGGCCTATTTTAGGTAGGAAAAGAGCGTCTGCTAGTAGGTAAGACTTAATCGTATACAATTAGTCTTGGAGATAATCGCCTGTAATTAAGTCTTAACAGCTCTATAGCTGACAGCCAGATAATCTCCACTTAGAGCCGGCTTAATCGCAAGAATATCCCTTATATTCCCCCCCCCTTCTTACGGTCAACTCCCTCTATTACCTTATAGTAGCGGAAGATTATAAAGGGCTCGTCCCGGAAGGGGTTTAAAGAGACGCTAGGTCTTATAAGCTTTTAAAGCAAGCTAGAGCTCTTAAAGCAACTAAAGCTTTGCAGAGATAATCGCGTAGAATCTTTAAGCTGCTGCTATATCTTTTAGGTAAGCTATAGCTCTTAATGCAAGCTGGAGCTCTTAGAGCAACCAAAGCTTTTATAGAGATAATCGCGTAGGATCTAAGAGCTGCTGCCATTCTCTTGGGTAAGCTGTAGCTCTTAATGTAAGCTAGAGCTCTTAGAGCGACCAAAGCCTTATAGAGAGATCGCGTACGATCTTTAAGCCGTAGCTCTAGGAGACAACCGCCTACGGTTTAGTCTCGGCAGCCCTTTAGCTGATTAGGCCGTAGCCCTTAGTTACATTTAATCTAGAAGAGAGGGTAGTAGCTATAGCTTTAAAAACTAGCCGTCAGTTCTTTGGATAGCTATTAAATAGCAATTAGATAGCCTCCAGGGTAGCTATATCTAGGGTAACTAAGCCTAGAGTATTGCAAGCTAGCGTAAATCGTGTACGATCCCCATCGTATATAATACCCCCTTAACTCCTGCCAGAAAGCCTTCGGATAGCAATTAAATCACCTTCGGGTCGCCGTTAGGGCAGAGCTGTACCGCTGCACGACTGATTGTATGCAAGTATACCAATCGCCTTTAGAGATGATCGCGTATGATCTGGATAGCCCTGACCTTTGGCTAGGTAGCTACCGTCTTCCTTATCTCCTAATCCGTATCTATCTAACCGTAATATGCGGATGCGATCTGCCAGACGTTTTACTGGTGTAGCTACTCTACAGCATACGCGATCGTCCTAAGAAGGTAGAGGACCTGATCCGTATTTTAATACCGTTATGCGGATGCGATCTACCAGGCGTCTGCTGGTGTACCTGCTGTGTTATAGTGAACGTAATCGTCCTAGGTAAAAATAGAGGATCGTAAAATTGCTCGAGGGCGAAGCCCTCGGCTTGCTGCGGGCTACCACCCGGAAGGGTGTAGGATCGGTTTAAATGTAAGGCAGTATTGCTAGGGTATACGGTAGGGAGCAGGCAAGCCAAGCATAAGTCACATAGGGAGTCGATAGAAGAGGACGATATAGTAATAAGGGTAGGCAATAGCCTAGTACTAAGACGAACCAATGGGGGAGGAAGGAGGCTGTAAGCCCGAGGTGCTTATAAGAAGGTGCCAAGGGCTAGCTAAAGGCTAGCCTTGGCGACCCCTAAGAGCCCCTAGGCGATGCAGCCGAGTAAGGGCCAAAATAACCCTTACAATAATAGATAAGCTAACAAAGTGGGGATACTTTATAGTATACATAAAAGAAATCTTAGCGGAAAATATCGCTAGAATCTACGTTAAAGAAGTATTCGCAAGATATAGAGCACTAAGTAAAATTATATCGGATAAAGACCTAAGATTCATAGTAGTATTTTAGGAGGTATTCTTAGTAGAACAAGGAGTTTAAGCAGTAACTTCCACCGTATATTACCCGCAGACAGACGGTTAAACAGAAAGATTAAATTAGACACTAGAGCAGTATCTAAGATACTATATTAATTATGCACAGAATAATTAGGTATTATTATTACTAGTTATATAGTTCGCATATAATATAACACCTTAAGAAGGAATAGGAATATCACTATTTAAGGCGAATTACGGATATAAGCTAAGGACATTATTATTACTACGTTAAGTAAAGAAAATAAGTAGTATAGCTAAGTAAAGAATAGAGAGGTTAATAAATCTTTATATAAACCTTACGGAAATAGTAAAGGTAGTATAGTAAAGAATGAAAAAGTACTATAACGCTAAGAGATCTAAGGGACCAGATTTTAAGGAGGGGGATAAAGTATAGCTACTATACAAAAATTTTAAGAGTCGACGACTAAGTAAGAAGTTAGATTACGTTAGACTAGGACCTTTTAAAATTATATAGAAAATTTTATTAGTTATATTTAAGTTAAACCTACTAGCTAGGATAAAGATCTACCCTATATAGTATATCGCAATACTAGAGCCAGTATATAGGAATATTAAGCTACTAGTTTATAAAGCAGACATATATAAAGGATAAGAAGAGGATAAATAGTAAGTTTTAAGGATTATTAGTTATAAGGACATTAACGACAAAATATAGTATAAAGTAAAGTAGATAGGCTATAACGAGACTACCTAGAAACTACTAAAGAATTTAAAAAAACGCTATAGGAAAGGTACAGGAGTATTAGAGGAGAAAAGGTTAGGCAGTATTAATAAAGAAGAATTGCTAAAGAATAAACTACCTAAGGGGGATATAGGAAGAACAATTGCCGAACTACTTAGAGTTGTTTCCTTCTCTATTAAAAGAGAATCCGTTCTTTTATTGCTAAGTTCCTATAAACCTTATTCTATAAGTTTCTACTCCTTAAAACAACCCTTCTTACAAACTTTCTTAAGACGAAGTAAACAGGTAGACGCCGCGATTTAAGCATTTAGGGCCTTCTGTTCCGCGTTATAAGAACGCTTAAGCTTAGCTAGGGCCTATACTAGGTTACCATTAAGCTTTATAGCAGTAGATTAAACCTAAAACCCTAGTAGCAATTAATAAGGGAACTTAAAGACTATTAAGAGTAATAGGACGCGTATACTTAGCGTTAGAGGTAGAACGAACATTATAGGACGATTAAATATTCGCCTTAATGCACTCCAAATAAGAGGATAGTTGTTAAAAGGAAGGACTTACTAGCGCAATATAAACTAACCCCTCTTTCACACAACGAGAATACGGAGACGGCATTATTTTACTAAGTAATAATATAGCAGTAACAGTATAAGCACAACATTACGCGTATAAAGAAGAAGAAGCTTTAGGTATTATAAGTAATAATATTAACTAAATTAATTAGACGGATATTATACCTCTAGTAAACAACCTAGAGATGCTAGGTATCTTTAAAAATAAAGATAAAAAGGAAGGAGATAGTGTTACGGACGCTTTAAATACAATATTATAACTACTTAGAGAAGAGTTAAAGGAAGCTAGTTGGTTAATATAAGCACGGTCCAAAATAGAACCCGTAGAACTATATAACGAGAAATAGTAACTAAGGTTATATAACATGCTACGTATTAAACGAGAGGAATAAGAGGAACTTACGTACCTTATATATAACACGTATATTATATATAAGAAGGATTTTATAGAAGTACGGTTGTATATTTAAGGACCCTTAGTCCCTACCTAGATAGTTCCTTCCTTATAGTGATTCTCAGNATATAATTAGAGTTAATCTATTAGGCAACCACTCCACTAGTTATTATTTACGTTATTAACTTATCTGTTCCTACACACCTAGCCCATTAATAGGACCTACTGTAGTTCCTACTACAAGGTTCCGTTACATTTAGATATCTAGCCTTAGTTTTTATCCTTAAGGGCGCTTCTACCCGGCAATGTAGTAATGGTTACTATATTAGTATATAAGGCCGTATATATATTTCTTATACCGTTTTAAATTTAAATTTAAATTTAAATTAGGGTCTAGATTAGAATTAGAATTGTTTTAAAGGGTTACAAATGCGGAGCTATTGGTAGAGGTAGTAAAGGATATAATTTGCTATATACGGTAGTGCTTTTTAAATTCCTTAATTAGATTAATAATGGATAGGGCTTCTTTGTCCTTCCGTTTTTTCTAGATAAGGTTTCCTTCTAGAGCTCCTATAAAGCTAGAAGAGATAGGTTTAATAGCTTAAATAAATCGTAGTATAGCCTAAATCCTTATACATCTAGTAGCTCTAATTATTCTACAAGCTTATAGATGTTCTACTAGCTGTTTGGCTATTTTTTAATACTCTACTTTTTATTATAGGCTTTTAAAACTATATCTTAATTAAGGACGTTATGCTTTTAACCCAAAGTAGTAGGAGTAAGTGCAGTCTTTAATGCTTAAAACCGTTTATGTACCGTTTTAAGGCCGTTAATAAAAGTAAAGTAGGTTATTAATGTAGAGTAAATAATATAATTGCTAATATCGCTTATAGCCTATTCTTGCTTCTAGTGTACGCGGAGATCGTCTTTATATTTGGTATAGAGCCAGTTATAGGCGGTAAGTTAGTTTTGGTTTAGTTAAGCTATTAATATAGCCATAGGTAGTACGTCCGTTGGTATAGGTTAATTTAGTAGTTTTAGCTTTAGAAGCTTGTTTTTCTTCTTAAATAGGTTAATATACTACTATACCTTATTGGTTTTAGTAGTGTCTTAGATAATAAAGAACCATTAAATCTAATTAGATGGCTTATTAAAGATAAGGTTAATTTTAGAATAAGATTTATTTAAGGTAGTTGTTATTTTCGGAAATTTAAAAGGGTCAGTAAGGGTCTAGGTTAGGGTCCAGTTAGCGTCTTAGTAGAACCTTATTTGGACGTTGCGAACTCTTGATTTGATTTATTAGTTCGTTTGTTAATTGGGTTAATTATCCGTTCGTAATTGGGTTAATTGTCTATTTAGTAAATAAAGAAGCTTAAGACACTGTAAAGGTAGTAAAAGTAGTAACTTCTTAAATAAGGTAGTAGATTAATTACTTAATAGATGGTGCAGTAGGTAGTACGATCCGATTAATTACTTAGCAGGTAGTACGATCTGGGCTTATAACTGTAAGCTTTGTAATATATAGGAATTAAACGGGCGACTTAATTGTAAAT
Organism: Cenococcum geophilum 1.58; assembly: GCF_001692895.1. NCBI lineage: Eukaryota > Fungi > Ascomycota > Dothideomycetes > Gloniales > Gloniaceae > Cenococcum > Cenococcum geophilum. Next base: position 1,161,826 of record NW_027137564.1, on the reverse strand, counting down.
GTAGCTCTAAAGCGTCTATGTATACGAGAGGAAGGTATAGGTAATAAAACAAGAAGGGGAGACTAAAATGTAGCTGAAACAGGGCGATACGCTGGTAAGACAGTGGTGTTTTCGGCATGGTACCGGTAGTCGGTTACATATATTCTATCGGGTTTTAATTCTATATCTTAGGGTTCTTATTCTATTCCTTTCCGTAGATATATTTAAGTCCCTTCTTAGGAAAAAGGATAAAATAGGCTCTAAATAATATTAGCGACTTAGTTAATGGCAAGAAGAACGTATGCAAACCTGTACAATTGGATTGTCTATTAACGAAGATCTAAAGCTAGAGAAAGAAAAGGAGAAGAATAGCAACACCCCAACGCCTTTTCATTGCCTCGCACTGGCCCCCTGAAATAGCACAGGTTTCCTTTTGGTACCCTTCTTGTAGTACTTCATAAGTAGGAGATTTTCTATTTTTCTGGTAGTCCATGATGGAAAAAGTAAAAGGTATTCAGCAGGGCTGTCCTATTGAAGACTAAGAGTGGATTTCTCCTACTAAGAAAATAAGCCGGACGGGTCATTCCTCAACGAGTCTCGCCGCCGAAGAAGAGCACGTAGAAAATCTAGAGCTTGTTATGGTAAGCGTAGATCTAGGAGAAGTAAAGATGTTTAGTCTTATGACGTAGTGTGATGAATAATTTCTACAGTGCAAGGCTTGTCCGACGCGAGTCATATACGACTAAGTCCGGACTTTCGCTCGAGATTACAAGAACAACACTTAGGTGGCCTAATACACGCCCGATCCATTTGAACCCGAAGAAATTTTTAGTTATGATGATTTTCTAGAATCATGACCTCAGATCTTCTCTTCAAACCCATTTGCAAACGAGAGAATTGACGTAAAGGCTCGACTGCGGACTCAAAATCCAGAGCCGTAAAAGCTATCTCGGACATTGTGCGGCTCAGCGTGGAATCCAGGAGTCTGTGGCCTGGTCTTCCTTGACTAGATGCTGCTCCAACCATCGATACCCAATACAGCAAACCTGATAATTCTTCCCAATTGCCTCCAATATCTGTCTTTTCTAGAGCTCCAACCAAACCTAGCGTGAGCGCCGAGTCGCTTGACGCGAGGGTTTGGGTTGTCTCGATGGCGTTCAGGATGATTAGCACTGTCAAGCGGCAGCATTCGAAGACCCAATTACCGTCGGGGGGGCTCCGAGGATCGTGGGTCGAAATGTGACGCTCCAGTTCAGTTTTTATACGACAAAGCATGCTATCAAAGTTTACCTCTTCGATTGCACCTTCATCAAAGTTAATCACCAAGTCAATAAGAGCCTTAGCATTACACAGAATATACACAGTGCCCTCGTTTAATCGTTTAGATTGAAAAAGTGGGGTAAAAGTCCCTCGAGGACAGTACAATGGTGACTCATGCTTCGTACCGTGCATCGAATTAGCATTTGGCGCTTGGTTATAGTCAAAATTGAAGGTAGATGTGGCAGGCTGTGCCCGGATTGCCGCCAGAAGAAGATTCTGCCTGTTGAACAGGACGAAGTCAGACAGATGTTTCAGATGAGTTGAGACAAATGGGAACGCACACAAAGAGATACTTGCGGATTGTTCGGCCAAATTCGTAGACACCAAGGCTCCCCATACCACGCTGTTTGACCATTAACTCCATTCCATTTAAATGAGTTTCCACTTCTTCAAAAGGGTTTCCGAAAACCTGGGTCAAGCATCAGCATTAATACTTAATAACCATCTCTCCCGTCCAAATTTCCTACCCAAGTACCTGTGGACAGATAAGCAATAGAGGCAATCACGTTCGTACACTTTGCTGTGCTTGGATTGGATAACTTGAGGTTGATTTGCGATATCGCAGCTACTTTCAATCCCAAAGCTAACTCTAAATTACCCCATCCTCTTGCAGAACAGAGATTTGAGTATGTCATGTACAATACGCTTGCCAACAGAGCTGGTGTTCGTAAAGCTTCAGGGAATACGATCGCCCTAATGGTTCCCGGTGAGCAGAAGGTAATGGCTGAAGATGGTATGTTAGTGAATATTGAGTGGATATAGGAAGATTGAATTTAGATGGCGGATGATGTGGAGAAGGTTAGGGAAATTTTTGCAACATGGCACGAAATTGATGGGATTTAGAGTTCACAGAGAACATATGTACCAACCATGTGTTTTAATAACATTGATCTCATTAGAAAATCTGGAAGTCAGAGATGCAGGTAGCTCAGTGATTGAGTTGAATGGATCAAAGTCTGCAGCAGCAAAAGTAGCCACGGAGGGTTGCTGCGAACCGGCTATTTCTTGCGATAGAGACGATCTCAATCTGCCACAGCGATAGCAGTGTTCAGAAGTAGATGTGAAGGTGGTCGAAGGTATGCCAAGCCTTCGTCTCTTTGAGTACTGTTCGGAAGCAGCTGAAGAATGCTGGGCTAGAGGCAGGCATCGGCACAGGCTGAGATCCTTGTCTTTACCAAACCGCTGGCCACTTCGCAAAATTTCTAGTTGCTTCTGTTGACGCTGCCTGTTCCGAAACTCTTTCATGGCATGAGATCGAATGGCACTGTGTGTGGATTCGTCTATCTTGCGGCCCGATTGCCTAACAAAACGGTATGCAAGAGGTGGACCGTGCCTGGTCTCACTTTGGTGTTCCATTACGGGAAGCTATAAGGTGCTAATGACCTTTGCATTATCGCTGCTGAGAAGGCTCCACTGTTGACAGAACCTGCGCCTCATTCAATCCTGTGGCTATAGATTCTAAAAATGAGACAAGGACAAAGATTGGAAAACCTACTGCAGCCTCAGTGGGAAACACAATTCAATTGAGTATATCACGAAAAGGGTATATGCTCTTCTTAGTAGTGGCGTGGAACGAATCATTCAGGGATGGGTAGTCAAGCAAATTCCTCACTTTGTGGAAGAGATATACCGCTAAGTTTGAAGGCACCAATTGTCGCTTAGCCCTGTCAACCAAACACCTCTCCAAGCTTAAAATAGAGCACATGCCAAAAACAGTTTAGTGAGGTCATCCCACCTGTATATGCTGGTTCTAAACATCTATGGCTGAGACTCAATTCCAATACACAGGTTGATCCCATTCAAACACAGCCGCTTATCTAATTTCCCGAATTACTTTCTATTTCTCTAGCATTCGAGGGCGTTGTAACTAATTTGTAAGTCATTTCCTAATGCTATATATAATTCTTTTCATAGGCATTTAAGTTCGTAACAACCCACAATTATCTTCTAACTATCTAATTTCCTCCATACCCGTACTGCTTCTTTCGACACTGTGCTTCTCCACCATTTCCATATTTTCACATAGAAAGTTCTTTTCTGAAATTTCAAGATGCATACAATCGGATTTGGCCATTTATCTTGTCTGGCAATTTTGACTGCGGCATATGCCCTTGGAACAGTCTCTGCTCAAACCCCCCCAGGCTTCAAACCTGGCACTTCGAATCACCTAACGGTTACCTATGGGGCCACTGCGATCACCCCTGCTGGAATTACCGTTCCAGGAAATGGTATATTCATTCGTCGATCTTGATCTCTTCCATACTTATACAAAATTTCAACAGAGTTAGTAGACGCCCCAAGTCTTGGTTTAGCTGGAACACACACTACCTACGTGGCCATCATGATGGACTTTAGCGTTGAGACCGCCGGGTCCACAGAGTCGAACACCACTCTTCTTCACTAGATCTTACCTGGCCTGTATTCTCCTAACGAAACCACAACTTTGACTTCTCACCAAGGCGAGATCGCACCATACTTCCCCCCTGGCCCACCACCCAGCCAGACGCATACATACGGCGTCTTTCTCTACAACGAACCTACGAATTTCGCTGTTCCAGCAAACTATATACCCTTCTTCAACAACTTGACTACCTCGGTACTCAACCGTGTTGGCTTCAATCTTACGAACTTTGTGGACGAGGCTGGTTTGGGTGCACCAGTCGCGGCTGATTGGTTTTTGGTGAGTACGCAAAATACAGGGGTGAGTTCGACAGTGGTTACTAGGCCAATGCCGAGTGCTACTGTATCAGCGACGACGATAAGTGTGATAAAGACAAATAGTGCTGGAGGCACTGGATCTGCTTCGTTAACATCTTTAAGCCCTTCAGCTACGCAAAACAGCTCAGGCGCGATGATCATGGGAGTGAAGTCGGTGTTAGTGGTTGTTGGTGCGTTGGGGTTTGCAGTGAACTTGTTGTAGATGGTGTTATCAATGGGGCCTCGACTACTTCACTGCTTGGGTGTATTTGTTTCTTGACATATGTAATCTTATTAGACCAGGACTTAGAGGGCCGTTTCGATAATTGTCTACCTTTATAAATTTCTCCACTTCGTTACCGCATGAGAATGATAAGTGAAACGTCTAGGATAATAGTCAGTGATCTACTTGGACTGGATCCAAAATCGCCTCGTATTGGATCCAATGCAAAGCTATATTTCCTTAGGCAGGTATTTAGCCAGACTAGGAAGGGGCTAAGCCTAAAGTAATTTGGACTGGAGTGGATTTGATCCCAAATCCACTCCACTCCAGTCCAAGTAGATCACTGATAGAAGTCCAGATAGCCACGAAGAGAACGAATGGCACCACTAAAGTTCAGAATAATGAATCCTGTCAATTTTGTGAAATTTCGCATTAACAGAGCCGTATCTAGCCATTTTATCTCCTGACGGGACTTCCCATCTCTCTAAGACCGGAAGTGTCCTAGCCACAATCGTATCCCCTGAACATCAGAATAGTTGTCAGCTCGCTTAACCCAGCCTCAAACAGCACATGCCCATTTGGGAGGGGGCACGGTTACAACCGGGGGTGCACACCTGAACAGCGATGGAACATTTGTCAGCTCATAAGCTATAAGCCTCAAGGAGATATTTTTCTGGGGTGTCCCTCAGATCACAATCCAATTGTCACACCTTGAGTTCAACAAATATAAACATATACCCGCTCTCTTGATCAGGGTGACTCTATCCTCATTCTCTGATATAAATCCGACGTACGACGCAAATCGGTTATGCTGAATATCCTAGGTAAGAGTTTCTGCTTAATCACACCATAGCAGGGTTGCTCAGTAATTACACAGTTATCCATGGATATGTCCGGCCACCGTTGCTGGGAATACTCGCGCTTTGAAGGAGACATTGTCTGACATTTCCAATCTTCATTACGTGGATGGCCCTCCTATGGATGACTCATTTTCTCGCCCATGGTGGATCCTCGATAGCTACTTAGAACATGACATGAGAGCAACCCATAGATGGGATGACGTTGTAAGTTTCCCATTTGGACGATCGTGGTGGTAGCGACTATATGTAACAGATATTCAGGTGAAATGGTGGTCGGAAGAACTATCGAAAAATCGGTATGATGGAATTATTGGTCTATCCCAAGGCGCTGCGATGGCAGGTTTGCTTATTTCTATGGTAAGATTAATACCTGGTACGTATTCTGTTTTGAGAGGGTTTTGTTAACAGATCCTTGCGTTCTGTAGCTCAACAATCCTGAGAAGACACCTAGTTTAGTGGTGAAAAAAACTCAACCAATCAAATTCGCCATCCTCTGCTCTGGTTCGTCCCGTTCTATATGTCATACCGTCCATTGGCTTATGCTCTCTCCTATTTACAGGATTCGTTTCCAAGTACAAGCCTCACGGTGATTTATATGGAGGTTTGCCAGATAATGTGCCAACTCTTCATAGTAAGTAACTATTGTCTTTGTAAGTTGCTTCTCTATAGGCTAACTAGCACTTTGTATCAACCAGCCGTTGACAGAAATGATACTGTTGTGCCAGCTCAAAAGACGGAGGAGCTGCAGAAGCTCTTCAAAAACTCGAAGCTACTAAGCTATAATGAAGGTAAACTACCCAGAATATGGGATTTCCGCTAACTCTTCGATATTTATGCTAACCAATTACCAATATTAAAGGGCATTCTATTCCTGTCCGTGGTGCCTGGCCACAAACTATAAGGGAGTTTATAATTCAAAATGCCCCATTAGCCTGAACTTGAGCTCCTCAAACGTAATCGAAAGGCTTTTATCCCGCACGTGGTAATATCTAAGGTATAAGAAGCCGAGTATATCCTAGCTTGAATGCCTTGGACTCTGGCGTTTTAATAAGGCCGTGTTTACGGTAAAGTGCTTTTACCAAAAGGCGAAGAAAGACGGCAGATAAGAATATAAGATACAAGACTTCCGTTTACTATTATTTTTGCAGACTATAAGGCTAGAGGGACCTTTTATTTCTCCAGACGTTAATTATCACAAACTCTCTATTAATAAAATTTAAGTATCCTATGCTTTACAATATTCCCCTACTCTATAAGTTGCCCCGTTGCATTACCGGAAGTCCTTATCAAGCGTGGCCCTAACGCATGCGTTATTATGCAATTGAGTTTAAGCGATGACAAATTTCTTGCAACCTCTGGGAGAATTGAAGGTAAGGCGTAGCGACTTGCAAAAGTCTAGAAATAAAAGCCATTTTAAAGTGACGGGTGGGGATCCTGCCTCCTACTAACTTTACTATAGATATTTCTCAAGCGTACCTACTTGTAAAGAAACGAGAAACTTCTTTTTAACTATTAACCGTTAGTGTGTCTAACAGCCAGCCTAGCTGCGAGCTTAAGCCTTATAGCTGACCGAGTGCATTAATTGGATCGCTCGCTGTTAGCTAACTGTTGGATAACGTACGCTAATTATCACGCTGTCAGCTAGCTGTCCTAATTAGGCTTTGTGATATAGGCTTTATGGTATTTTATTGCGGATTTTTAGTAGCACCTCTCTATATATATATTCTAATATTACCTAATATAGTATTTAACTGTAGCTAAATTCGTCTTACGCACTTATAGAGGCTTAAAAAGGGAAGTAGAATAGTTAGTAGTAAGGGCTCTAGAGGTTCTTTTCTATATTAGATTTAATTAAATACAAAGCTCTATTAAATATATCTTACTAAAATAGCTTTTCTACTTCTATAGTTAGCCTATAGCTAATAAGATTAATATTTAAACTTATTAACTAGGGTATGGTTAAAGTTCTATCTTACTATTGTTTATTCTAATTAATAAAAGAAATATAGCCGTAGTTATAATTAGCTATAGGAGGCTCTTACAATATAGAAATATCTTAATCGCTCAATTTGGTATTATCGTTAATTAGAAGAGAGGAGGAAATAGTTAATTTATAAACCCTACGCGGTATTAAAGGAATGAAAATTAAATCTATAGAATATATAAGTAGAGTATATATTATATATATATAATACTTACTTTCAATATATGCTACTATAAGGGGACTTTATAGACAGGAAGCTATATATATTACGGACGCTTTAAGTACAATGTTACGACTACTTAGAGAAGAGTCGGAAGAAGCTAGTTAGTTAATAAGAGTACGGTCTAGGATGAAACTAATAGAACTATATAACGAGGAATAGTAGCTAAGGTTATATAATATAATCTATATAATCTATAATAAAGTAAATAGAGCAAACAGAGTAAACGAAGCGAGGACTTTTTTAGGCATAGTTTATGTATTTAAAGGACCTTAGTCCCTACCTAGATAGTTCCTTTCTTTATAGTAATTTTTAGAATATAATTAAAGTTAATCTATTAGGCAACTACTCTACTAGTTATTATTATATTATTAACTTTCTATATTACCTATATACCTAGCCTATTAGCAAGTTTACCGTAGTTCTTGCTATAAGGCTCCGTTATATAATTACTACTATGGTTATAGTATTAGAAGTTAAATAATATACTACTAAAAGCAGCTATAATAACGCTATTAACGGCAGCAACGACCTTAGGGTTAGGTAATAATACTAGTATAGTAGATACTAACTCGTAACTAGTTATAGTTAAATAGTTATAGGTAATAGTTAATTAGTTAATAGATAATAATAAGGTACTTAAAAATAGGATTAATAGAATAGAAGTAGCTAAGGTTAAGTTACCTTTAATTAAATAATTCTTAGGAGAGAGATTAAAGCTTAAAGGATTCTGTTGGAAACATAGGGTGACTCACCAATAACGACTACTTGAGTAGGGTTACAGTGATGTTGGTTGATTCTTATTAATAGGAATAAGGAAAGGGGTAAGGAACTTAAGGTTCCTTACTACGCTAGGGCTATATTAACACGTAACGGCAATATGCTTTATACGACGGCAACTTGCCTTATTCCCGACACTAGCAACTCTTCTTTTTGTGGTTATTATATATATATATACAAACAGACAGTATATAATAATACCAGACAATATATAACAAAACTAGATAATATATAACAAAACCAGACGATATATAACAATGCGGCAGTTAGCAGAATTTAGTAGATAATATGAAGATAGGTGGGCCGCTAAGACGCTAGTAGTAAGCAAGCTAATGGCGATTTTCTATGCCGGGTATAGAAAATCCTAATTGGTTAGTAAAAGTCTACACTACTACCTAAATTGATTAGGCGCGGCGCTCTTAGCAAGAATCTAACTAATTAGATAACTTTAACTGGTGGTTAAAGTTCTATAAGATCTTAACTTCTCTAAATTTCCCTCTTAACCTAACCTTTAACTTATATATATAGAGTATTTATATTAATAAACGTCTCTAGTGCCTTGTTTAGGTTTGCCTTTATTATCACATCTGCTAGGTTATTTTGGCTATTAATCTATTAGATCTTAAAGAGTTCTTAACGCTTGTAGGACTACTAAAGTGCCATAATATCGATTATAAGACGCTTCTCCTTTATAGTACTAAGCTTAACTAAACACTTATAGAGGGAATATAAGTTGGTATATATAATTGTAGGGATAGCGGGAAGTTCAAGCCGGTCTATAATTATCTTAAGGGTAGTTCCAATTGTAATTACCATATTAACTCCGCCGACTATTCTATATATCTCTAACGCTAGAACGCTTTAAGTAATACGCTTACTCTTAGTTAAGCTCTAATAAATAAGGTTACTGTAGATCGTGAAGTTATTCTTTCTAGTAGATTTATTTATAATAATAATCTTATATCCTAGCTAGGAGCTAAAATCTTTATTATTTATAAATAATCTATTAATAAATACAAAGAGCTTAGCGGTAGAAAGGTTAATAGGCACATAGAGTAGTCCCCTATTAAGATGGTTCATTTACCAAAAAAGATGCTTATTTAGGGTAAGAATGTCATCTTTAGTTAGTTCCTAGTATTAAGCGGCAATAAAGAGATTAAAGGAAGCCTTAGGTTAACAAATAGAAGCCATATAAGCTCCGCGAGCGCGTTGCTCCATATATCCTTACTTTAGAAAATTAACGTTAATAATGTTAATCTTCTTACCTTAACCCTTCTGGCGTAAAGCAATAGAGCCCTTATTTAGGGAGAGGATATATCTATTAAAGAGTAATAGTATTACTAAGTTAAGTCTTTCCTTTGGCTTTGCTATAAGGTTTACCTTTACTAGCTTATTTTCTTTAAGAGCTAAGAATTGGTCGTCTTCTAAGATAATTATATTATCCGTTTATATACTAATAATTCTAAATAGAGTTCCTGTAGTTATAATAAGGAAGCAGAGATTAAATATAGAAGTAGTTATTAAAAGCTTCTCCTTATAGTACTTGCTATAAGTAGCCTACTAATAAGTTCCTACCTCTGCGATTCTATATAATGGCTTAAGTATAACTATAATTATATCCTCGGGATATTAGTGATGAATTTACTCTAGAAGGTATACTAGTATTAAGCGCTAAAGGCGCGTCTCTAATTGGGTGTAGGCCTAAGTAATATCTTATAGGTAAACCGCCATCCTATTCTTTATTAAGGAGGGAGCTAGTATAACAATAACTCGTTAACTAGCTTGTTAAATTATAGGGAATTACATAAGAATTACTTCCTTACCATTATTATTATAACCTTAAATAACTAGCCTTAACTTCTTAAATAGGGTATCAGTAGCTTTGCCTTTAATCTTATTAACCATTTTTAACTTAAATATGCGGACTCCATTAAACTTAGTAGGGTCGTATTTCTTAAATTTAAAGACTCCTCTTATAATAAGACCGTTAATCTCCTACTTATTAGATACTTAAAAAGGAGCTCCTAGAGTTATAATACGGCCTTCCTTTTAAAGCTATTTTGCGAGTTTAAAGTTAGCCTTCTCTTTAGCTATTATAAAGGCCATTAATAGTTCATCTCTATTCTTAATAGCGGTAACGAATTACTCTTTAAAATTAATAAGATATTAGCAATTTCGTAATCCCTTTAGGCGACCTCTACCGCGTCATAGTTGCGGTATATTTACTATAATTATATTAGAATTGCCTTTACCTTCTAAAGCATATTAATTATAGTTCTCCTTTAGGGTATTCTTTAGGGTATCCTATAAAGGCTTAGAGCTATTATCCCTATAGTAGAGCTTAATAACGGTTAAGCGGAATTAAGTAGGTCTATAGGGCATCTAAAGAGTATAAGTTTAACTATTAATTNNAATNAGTTTATNTNGGCCTAACNATNNTCCCTTTTNACGCNATACNCGTACNTNNGATTANAGTGGCAGATTAAGCGTAGTTAAGGTATTTAGGCCATTTCTTATTCCTAGTACGTTGTTAACCTAGCGTATAGCGTAGAGACGTTATACCTCCTTCGTTGCCTTATAAATAGCCTTAGCTCATTACGTAATAGAGGGAGATAGTAGAGAATCGTTAGTTATTTAAGGGTAGGCGCCAAAGACTAGCAACGTAGGTATAAGCCCATCTAGGCCAGTGGTATCATTAATAGCCTTAACAGCTATCTATAGGATAAGCTCTTCGCTAGCACCCTCTAGTTCTAAAGAAATAATCTTATATACGCGGCGTAATGGCGTATAATATTATTTTACTTTTCTAATACTATTATATGCCTTAATAGGGACTTCCTTAACCTTAATTATTATTGCCTTTACCTATTATTAAAACTCTATAAATAAGAAGTTCTTTCCTATATTATAAACAATTTAATTAGGGGGTTCTAGGTAGATATTAATCCAGCATAATTAAAGAGTATCCTATATATTCCTAGCTAATATATCTTTCAAAAAGCGTGCGGCTTAGAAAGAGGTTAAGAAGTTAATAACTTAGAGTACTGGCTTGCCGCTAAGATATATAACATCTATAATAATATAGAAGTTAAAGTTATAGTTATCTTTAAGAGTAAACTTAAATCGGCCAAAGGACTTCTGGTTTATTTGGCAGTGGTAGTAATACTTTATAAGATATTTAATTACCTTAACCTTAACTTTATAACCTACTTACTAAAAAACCCTAAGTAATTAGTAAACAGATAGGTGGCTAAAACAACGGTATAGTTAACGTAACTCTAACTTAGTTAGGTAGCTCTAAGCAACGCTCCTTTTTAGCTGTTAAAGGAGCAACTAAGGGTGACCCTACTTACGTATAACGGGCACCCGATTATTTCCCTAGATAAGCATATTCTTAAGGTTATTAAGCTTAACACCTAATTTATCTATATCTTAGATATAGAATAGAAATAAGGTATTTATAGGAATAATATAGAAAGTAATATATCCTAACGGGGTTTAGACCTTAATTATACTAAGAGAGATTACAGTACCCTTACTAAAGCGAATTGTATATTAGCCTGCTATTAATTAGTTAATTTAAATAGAGCTATTAAGCTACTAAAGAGCTTAAACTTAAGGCTCTTCTGCTATAGATACTCCTGCGGCTCTAGTATCTAGTATAATGCTATAGAAGACATTCGCCGAGTATTTATTATTAAAGGAGAATGCGGAACTTTCCTTTAGCTTATTAAAGATATCTAACTTTATAATAGAATGGAGCGTAGATTAGTTATTAAGGATAGCAATAGTTTATATACCATTTACCTTACTATACTTAGTAAAGTATTAGTTAGGAGAGTAGTCCTTAATTTCTATATCCATAAGGAGCTGTTCGGCCTCGTTAACTTTACCCTTAAGATCTTCTTTGCCTTTATATTAAACTAGGAAGTTTTAGAAGTAGGCTATAATAACCTCTCAGTTTCTAACGTTTTATGCGCTCTAGTGAAACCTATTATATACCTTCTTTTGTCTATTAAGAGGGTGTCTAGTTAACTAGTAATTTGGCTTCTTATAAACGTAGCACTTCTTCTAATAATCGCTCCGAAGTAAACCTCTATAAGGACCTTTATAATTACCTTATAGTTAACGTTAACCATACCCTTTACCGTATCCCCTACTACGTCCACTATATATTTAATTAGTCCAGTTATAATTGTGTTGGTTGGCCAGGTTAATTAAGGTAGGTTAGAGTTAGGTGTTAAATTACTATACTTCTTAAGAGCGTAGAGCGGTACTAATAGAGGATCTTAATTAAGCATATACTCCTTTATAAGTACTTATAGGGTTAAAGAGAGCGAGATTGTATTCTTTAATACCTTAGCATACGCTAATGACTTAATCGCGTAGGCTAAGGTCCTCTTAATATAATTTAGATAAACCATGCTAAATTATCTAAAGTTAATTAAAGAGCTTTTAAAGATAATTAAGCCGAGAGACACCTAGGTTCGTAGCAATAATTTTTAGAAAGGTAGTCTCTCTCTACTCTAATATATATTGCTACTTATTCTCTTCTGTTTTAAAGTGGCATCTTATCTTATATATTATTTAGTTAAAATTATATCCTTTTCCTACCAAACAATTATAATAAAAGGTACTGGCGCGGCCCTTAAGTATAATAGAATAGGCGTTATGATATTGGTTAGGTTTTAGTCCAACCTTCTAGCAACAGTTGTAGAAGATACGCAGCTTTAAATTAAGGATGTTATATAGTTCCCTGCCAAACTTCTTCTCCTAGTCTATATAGAGCTTCGTAAGCTCTATAAGTATTTTTAAGGTGCCTCTAAGTAGTATTAAACCACATTAAAATTGCATTAGAGATTAAGGTGGGGATTGCTTTATAGGCTATAGTAGAGATATAGGGCTTAGTAGAACACGGCGTGGTACCTAATCTTCCTATAGTAGAGTTTAAAGGTTATTAAATTGCGAAGCAAGGGGATCTTGCGCTTGCTCTTAAGGGGTAGTGGTTAACATTACTAGTTGAATTAGTAGATCCTGGGGAGCTAGAGATAGAGGTAGAAGCAATAGATATGGAATATGAGAACTTATGCCTAGAGCAATAGAATTAGAGCGCGTCTCTATTAGCGTATTATTTGGATTCTATTATAAGTTAAGCTTCCTTTTAGTGTGTAGTTGGTGCTTAACCTCTTATAGAGTCTATTTGTGCTCTTCTTTTATATTAATAACTTACTCCTGGATATTATCTCTAATAGTACCCCTATTTATAGGGACAAATACTCTATTCTCCCAAAGGAAGTTACGGAAGTCTTATATAACGTCCTTCTTCGCGAGAGCCTATATTTCCTTTATCCATCTAATAAAGTCCTCCTTTATACAATACTATAGCTCAGTATTATTATATTCGCTATCTATATAGTATACTATATAGTATACTAAGAATCCGTTTAGGTCCTATTCCTCAGCGTTTATAGGGTTAATGTCTATATCCTACGTCTCTAGGTTAATGCTTTTCTCGTACTTCTTTGGGTAGGTTAACGCTATAGTAGGTATAGAATTAACGGGGTGTCGTACGTTAAAGGTAGGTAGGGTTTTTGGCTTTATAGAATCTCGTAGGTTTACTATTAAAAGGTAGGTAATTAAGATGTTGTTAACGCGTTTTAGACGTTAACTTTAGGACCGTAGGTTTAGTGATACTTCTAACCTAAAGTATTTAACCAAATCTTTATATATATAGTTGTTTAATATATTTCGGACGTTGATTTTAGGACTATAGGTTTAGTAATACTTCTGACCTAAAGTACTCGACCAAATCTTCGTAAACGTGGTTATTCTATATAATAGACGCAACTTAGTATCTCCTAGTACTTAGTAACACTTCTATTATTAGTTTTTCGTAAGTCTAAGGTAGTATAGTATCGCCGGGATCCATTCCATATAAGCGTATATAGCACCCCTGCATAAGACTATCTCTTCTATTCAAAAACCTAGCTGCTTTATGGTTAACTGTGTATTTAACCACTAATCAGTATTAGAAACATAGGGTGACTCACTAATAATGACTACTCGAGTAGGGTTACAGTGATGTTGGTTAATTCTTATTAATAGGAATAAGGAAAGGGGTAAGGAACTTAAGGTTCCTCACCACGCTAGGGCCACGTTGACATGTGACGGCAATATGCTTTATGCGACGGCAACTTGCCTCATTCCCGATAGATTCCTTACATAAATACACTTTAAAGTTATATAGGAAGGAGTAAAGTTAGTAATACCTATAGATTAAGTAGCGTACGCAGGATTATTCCTAATGGGAAGGGCGCTTAAATAGTTTAAACCCTATCTTATGGAAATATAGAATAATAGTATAACAACTATTAATTAGGAAGTATAATATATATTTATAAATTAGACTAAATTTATGGAATAATTAATATAGATATTTAGGGACCCGGAAGTAATAACTATAGTAAAAAAAAAGCTTTAGGACTTAATATAGTAAACTTTAGCAATTAAGTATATAATATAGTTTTAGACGTTAGCTATATAGGTTAAATAGAATAATAGGGCGCTTATAGTATAGTATAAATAGGGACTTAAGGCTAAAGTCTAAGATGTAATTATTCTAATAAAAGATATAAATACCCTTAGGGATTTAATAGATTAAGCAATTAAAATTAATAATAGGATCTTTTAAAGGGAATAGGCTAAGAAAGGTTAGGATAGAGTTTTATAGTTATATAAGACGTAAAGTACATAATAACTAAAGCTAAATTAAAAACTATAGTATGGCGTAAAGCTAATAGACTTAAGTGGTACTAAATAAACCTATAAGAAATAGAGGAAATAACTATAAAAACCTAGAAGTTAAAGATTAAGTAATTATAGGATTAAAAAGTATAGGCTAAATTAAGGATCTTAGTAATAGAAGACGTTTAAGTAAACTCTATAGTAAAAGTAATGGTTTAAAAATAGAGCTTATATAAATTATAAAAAATAGTATTATTTTACTAGAGACTATAGAAGCAGTTAGAGTTATTATATAGTAAAGGAAACTAGACTAATAGTATATAATATATATATATAGAGGGATGATAGTATACTATAAGGAATTAAAAAAAAATTTAATCTAAAGTTTTACGTTTTGTTATAATAATATATGCTAAATTTATAAAGACGCTAAGTATATTATAAGCTATTAGCTATAAGAGCTAAAGTTAAGAGGACTTAAAGGAACTATAGAGTTAAATAAAGAATAAGATTAACTTTATAAGCTAGATTAAGATATTATAGTAATATATAGATAAAGATTAGTAATAATAATAATAGAGTTAAAGTACTTATTAACTAATAGCGATAAGGTAGAAAAAGGAACTAACTAGGGGTATTTAAACCTTAATAACGTAATAAAAGTAGAAACTAAAACCGCTATAAAGTAAGGTTTAGTAATAGGTATTATAACACTATTAAATATAGTATCTATTGCTTTATAAGATAGAAGGAGTAATATCTAAAGACAATTAAGTAAGTAAATAACTACTAGTGCTAGCTTACTACTTAATAAAGGTAAAAGGCTAAAGGCTTAAGATTTTTAAGACAAGATAAGAAATTATTAAAATTCTTAAGATAAGATAAGGCACGCTTAGGGACCTATAATAGATAATAACTAATAGAGTAGAGTAACGGCTTAGTTTAATAATATATAAATAAGCTTAGGATAAAGTTTCTTAAAGGCATAAGATTCTTAAAGCAAGATAAGTAAAATTTAAAACTCTTAAAATAAGATAAGAATACTAATAAAGCCTAGTTAAACTAAGGCTAAAGTATAGCTTAAGAAAGAATTAAGCTTAGGATTAAAGAATCTAAGGGACTAAAAATTTGGAGTATAAATAAGGATACCTATAAGTAAGAGTGTAACGGAGCCTTGTAGTAGGAACTACGGTGGACTTATTAATGGGCTAGGTATATAAGTATTGCAAGTAAGTTAACAACGTAATAATAACTAGTAGAGTGGTTGCCCAACAGATTAACTCTAATTGTATTCTAAAAATTACTATAAGGAAGGAACTATCTAGGTAGGGACTAAGGGTCCTTAAATATACAACCGTACTCCTAAGAAAGTCATTACTTTGTCTACTCTATCTGCTTTATTCGCTCTGTTATAGATCTCGCAAATTATATAGATTACATAGATTACATTATATAACTCTGCTTACTATTCCTCGTTATATAGTTCTACGAGTTCTATCTTAGACCGTGCTTATATTAACTAACTAGCTTCCTCTAACTCTTCTCTAAGTAGTCGTAATATTGTACTTAAAGCGTCCGTAATACCATTTCCCTCCTCTTTATCTTCGTCCTTAAAGATACCTAGTATCTCTAAGTTATTTACTAGAGGTGTAATATCCATCTAATTAATTTGGTTAATATCGTTACTTATAATGCCTAAAGCACCTTTTTTTTCTTTAACTTTTTATTATACGCGTATAGTTTCTTCTATACTGTTACTTAGTAAAGTAATACTATCTCTATATTCTTATTATGCGAAAGAGGGGTTAGTCTATATTACGTTGGCAAGTCCTTTATCTTAGTAGCCCTCTTCCTATACAGAGTGCACTAAAGTAAACGTTTAATTGTCCTGTAATATTTACTTAATTTTTAACGCTAAGTATACGCGTCTTATAACTCTTAATAGTCTCTAAGTTCCCTAAGTAATTTATTATAGGGTCTCGTGTTTAATCTACCGCTATAAAGCTTAATAGTAAGCTATCCTTAGCGCTACTTGCGGTCTAATATGCTTTAAAAAAGTCTGCACGTGTTCTTAAAGTTTAGCGTTTAGCTTACGCTCATCTTTAGCGTTTAGAACGTGTTTATAAGAAGGTTTGTTTAAAGGAGTAGAAACTTATTTAATAGGGTTTATAGGAACTTAGTAATAAAAGAACGGGTTTTCTTCTAATAGAGAAGGAAACAACTTTAAGTAGTTTAGTAGTCGCTCTTCCTAGGTCCCCCTTAGGTGACTTATTCTTTGGTAATTCCTCTTTATTAATATTACCTAACCTTTTCTCTTTTAATACTCCTATACCTTTCCTATAGCGTTTTTTAGGTTCTCTAGTAGCTCCTAGGTAGTCTTATTATAGCCTATTTACTTTACTTTATACTATATTTTATTATCTACGTCCTTATAACTAACGATCTTTAAAACTTACTATTTGTCTTCCTCTTGTCCTTTATACGTGTCTGCTTTATAAACTAGTAGCTTAATATTTCCGTATGCTGGCTCTAGCATTGCGATATACTATATAGGGTAGATCTTTATTTTAGCTGGTAGGTTTAANTTAAANNTAACTNNTGAAATNNTCT